>NC_088846.1:15993084-16404290 GCF_904066995.2 Poecilia reticulata | reverse complement strand
ACAGTCTTTTATCCTGCTCTTTTAATAATCAATAACTTAATTCTGAGATTTGACTAACTCTCTTAATATTGCTTTTAATGCAGAAATGAAAATGAAAAGCTTCCAAATGCCTTTCTCAAGTTTTCTCGTATTAAATAGTTGGTAATACCTTGGAGGATTTTGTTTGGCAGTCATAGCGAGTTCCTCCTGAGAGAGACATAAATAGCCTCCCAGGTGGTGGCATGTAACTAAGTAAATGGTTAGTAAGCCAAGATGTGCAAAGTATATGTAAATAGGGAGAAAAGTATGTGTTGATGTGTTGGTGTGAGAGGAGGGCATTCATGAAGGGATTTTCTTTTTCTACAGTAACCCTGAAAGTTTTGCACTATGCCCATCAGCATGCAAACTTTTTAGTAAAACAGTTCAGGGTAAAGGATTTTTTTTTTCTGTTTTGTCAGCTGATAAATAGATAAACAGGAATAAATCAATGTGAAGTGATGGATGAATAAGTAAAATGCCCTGTAGTCATTTGTCTGGCTGAATTCAGGCTTCATATTCTATCCCTACCCTGCAAATGAAGATCAGGGTGAGGGGCAGTGAACTGCTTCTTTTGGTGAGGCGTCTGCCCGTTAGTTAGCATGTATGGTTGTGTTAGTGTTCGTGCTTTTTCCGATCCTTTTTACTAATATGATTCGACAGTCATGAGCTGCCTGGATAGCAGCAAAAAAAAACAAAAAACAATGCAGGACGAAACAAAGCAAACCCCTAAATCTGTCTGCCATTTGTGCTCGCACACTGTACGCACATGTCGTGAGTATTCTGGCACAGTTACTGGGCCAAAGCAGAGCTGGTCTGGGGCCTGGCCCATTCTCTAGAGACCAACCCCCTTTTGCCTCCACTTTCTCCGCCCCTTTCCCCCCTTCCTGTGCAAGTCTGTGGACACAGTCTGAGGCGACAAGGTTGCACAACAGCACTCTAAAATCCTCGCTATACAAACACGATCATTAAAGAAAACACAGTCTGTCATTAGGAATCTGTTTAAGAGGGGAAAATAATTAGAACGACTGTGATAATTGTGTCAAGGGGGAAATAGATCAGACGTATTATGGGAAGAACCAGAAAATCTTGCCATAGCTTTGTTACTTTGCTGTTGGTTCATTTCAACATTGATCCACCCTTCCATCTGTCATCCTTTTCCTTTTCTTCGGCTCCTCGTTTCTTTCTCCCTTTCTGTCTCTCTTTCTTGGATTCAAGACTGGAGGAGCCTTCTGGCTTTAAATGCAGAAGGGATGAAGATGTTTATTCATCTGGAGGGTATTAGAGCCATGATTAAGGACGGGAGGGAGCTGTGAGGCTGATGCGACGTCTGCATTGCTCATTCGTGGACTGCGTTCGGGAATCTGGCCAACAAGCCAGGAAAACAAGAAATGATGCAGGATGAAAGAAAGAACTTGTAGTGAAATTTGATTCTCTCGGGGAAGGACAGACGTTTAAATTTTCTCTGTCTGACGCACACTTGCTCATTCTCACTTGCGCTCTCTGTCCTCGTAGCTAAGCTAATTATTAATGAATGCGGTTTCTGTTGAACCTTGGAGAGGTGTCAGCACTGCAGTCACTGAGGGTTAAGAAATCTTGACATTTAAGACAGGGATGCATGAAAATACATCGTCTTGCTTGAGTTGATGCTTGTTTTTCTTCCCCTCCTGCTCTGTTCTCCAGTATGCATGTTTTCTTCTCCCTTCTGGGCTGTATCCAGTTGTTTTACCACTGACAAGCTGAACTGCTATTGAAGAAGTATCAAATAAAGCCAGAGTGTATTCATCAGTGGAAGCAGAGGTCACGGGTCATGAAGCAGGGCCATGACTTTCTAACATAAGCTAATGCTTAGGCCGGGGCAGGAGGTAGTTGCTATAGTTTTTTCGTATTAATGTGACTTTTATTAGGCTTTTGTGTGATGTGCAAAGCAATTCCCTCACTAAGTGCTAAAACATTTAAAACCCAACAAGATTTACATTTCAGTGAAAAAGAGTTTCTTTTTTTTTTCCTTTGGCTTTGACCATCTTGAGCACCTTTTTTTATTAGGTTTCTTTTTCTCACATAACCTGTTTAGTTTGGATATCTCTTTTTTCCCTTTGTAAATTATGTCATTTGAAAACTACTTGTTATTTTTGCCAGTATTAAAATGTGTTTGACGAACTGAAACATTAAAGTGTGACAAAAAACAAACTGCAAGGAAGGAAATACTTTTTCATGGCACTGTGTATTTCCAATGTAACTCAAACTTGAAGTTTAGGCCAAGTTTTAAAGAGCATTTAAGAGAATTAAATCCCAATTTCCAAATTCACTTAGCCTTTTGTTGGGTTTCAAGTAATAGACAGCATCTGCTGAAACTTGCAGAACAAACCCTTTTTTAATGAAGCAACCATGCTATATAGTAACTCAGCATATTTCTATGCACATTTTTCCAAGCTTATCACATAAATCACATTTTCTTGAGTAACTAAATGTGTGGGCAAACATAAAAAAAGCATCAAAGTAAATCCTCTTTTGGGAAAATACAGTAGGAGCTAGTGGATTGCAGAGCTGCAGCATCCTTCACAACAGCTGACTGGCTAGTTGACTGTCCACTGGGTCCTGCGCCTAGTTTGCTGCAGTGTTGAGGGAACAACGCATGCAGACGAAAGCCCCCTTGCTTACTTAAGCCCAGCCCAGACCAGTTCTGCCCGGCCCAGTCCTGCCTGGCCCAGCGCTCCCTCAGAGCCAGCTCTCGCAGTGAGTGCAGGCGGTGAAGAGTCATGCTGGGGGACAGATTGTCATCCTCCTCCTTCCCCCTGGGAGGCTCACTGTGGCTGCTGGTCTGGCCAAGACCAGAGGAACAGCCTCCTTCCTGTTTGTGCAAAGTCCACCTGAAGTGGTCAACTGTCCTTTCCTCTACACACCAACAGCCCACTCAGTTGTAGGAAAGAGACCTCAACTGCTACACCTCCACTTGACTGCTACAGTGGGGTCCGTCAGCTGGGTCTTTGCAGAACCTTTAAAAGTGAGCAATAAAGGCATCTATTACTAGGTATAGTTTTTAAAGAAATAATATTTTACGTTTCTTAGAAACCAGTGTCTTTCAGAAGTTTCATGATCTTTACACTTTTCCACATTTTGTGATTGTACAATCTCACACTTAAGGGTTTTTTTTTCTGAATGGTCTATGATAGACAAACTGAAAGTTGCATATTAACGTTATATGTGCAACTTTCATACCCCCATCGATTCTCCCAAGACAATCAATGGGCTACAGTTCATTTTGGATGTATGTTCACAATTGCGTAGAGTTGTCTATGCATGTACGCAAATAAGTGTAGCGTTACATTAGTATATTTTTACTTAAGTAGAAGTAAAGTAGTCAGTAAAAATAATTGCTCAAGTGAACATGAAAAAGTATGGAGATTTCCATACAGCATGTTGATTTTTTTTCAACATTTTTCCGACAAACATCTTCTGCATGTTTGCCATTCCCCCATATAACTTTTACAAACTGCAAACTGAAGTTCTTATAGATTTATTTCAGCAAATGGCTTTTTCCATGCTACGTTTCCATAAAATTTTGATTTGTGGAGTGCATGACTACATAATTGTCCATTTATTTTCCCTCCTGAGTTGTACATCTTTGCAGCTCCGCTAGAGTTACCATCAGCCTTTGAACTACTTCTCCAAGTAATGCTCACCCTCACAGGCTTGTTGTGTTTTTGTTATCGAATATGTCTTGGTGACATGCTTTGCTGACTTTCCACATTAACACAAATATTTAGCAAAACTGAGATTTTCTGCTGCGCTTACATTCGCTGTCAGTGAAATTTTAGTGAGAAATCTTTGATTTTTAACAAAGCTTTCCAAAGTAAATATATTTAAAAGAATCTGTTTGCGACATATTTGGGAGGACTGGATTTCATGCATGACCACAACTGCCTTTTGTGAAAGAGACCACATAAACAGTCGAGCTGCTTTTGTTATGTTTTTTATTTGTTTTTATTTTTTTGTTCACATCTGTCGTGCTTTGTCCAGACTGCCCTCCAGATTCAAATATAAGCCACAAAGTGAAATGACTCAGTATTAAGTGACAGCATCAAAGAGAACCTGAACTACAATAGTTTTGGAAGAATCCTTTGAATGTTTGGCTTTGGCTGGGCACGGGCTATTCTTTTGAATTTTGATGTTGCAAATGTTGACGTTGTTGCCGCTTACTGGCAGAATTGGTGTACCAGCATTTTTGAGGGAATCCTAGAGACAGTAGCAGAGATGGTGCCTCGAGTTTCAGGCCTGTCCCATGTAAAATTAAAAAACTAAGAATTGAAATTGAACTTGGACTTAGAAGTTTACTTTTTGCTATCTTATCATATAATCAGTGAACTACAGACTGAAAAAGCAACAAAAGTTGCTTTTGTGACTAGTTGCATTATTACAAAGTCACTTTTGCTTTACAGCAAATCACCTATTATTTTGTCATTATAGCATACTATTGGAATGTGCTATATTGTCTTGAAAACAAACATTTTACGTTTAGATTTGGAACACAAAAATAATTTAATAATTATTCAATGCAATAGTAATACTAATGATTTGTGGATCTCTATGATTTTTTTAAAACATAAATATAGATGTATGTTCTTAATTGGGTACATATTGCACTGTATTATTTTTAAAAATAGTTTAAAGTAGCTCATAGAAGTTATTGCTTCTTATGTTAAAATAATAAATATAACTTTATTTATTACATTAGGTCTGAGGTCAAACAGCAGAGTATTTGAAGGCAGGATAGAGGGCATCTTTATGATTTTTATTTTTTTTCAGTCAGTTGAGACCAGAGATTTGACTTGGATTTGGAAAAATGAACTGTGAAATCTCTGCTATGTAGTCAAAGATATTTTTCAACGCGGGGACACAAATACTATTAAAAAATGTCCTGAGGCGTCACGGCCTTAATGGCATGGTGTTGTAGTGGATTAGACATGTTTAACCCAGCAGACAGTTCTCACTGAAATCCATTTATAATTCAAACACTGTAACATTATCAGATGTTCAGCCTTCCATGCTGATAAACATTACATGCACTGATATTTGCAATATAATCCTATTTGTGTCATTCTATCACAGAAAAAAATAAATAAATAACAGCCTGGTACTGTAAAGGATGACTGGCCGGCCTACTTTTCTTCCTCTGGCCTTCCATTTGTCTAACTTTCCCTGGATGCCACTGGGGCACTGAGATTTCTGGGACAGTGACCAAGTGCTCCTGTCTGAGCTGGGGGACGTGGGTAATGTGGACAAAGTGGTTGACAGTTTGCCGCTTCCCCATGGTTGAGAGACAGAGCCATGAGGGCCAGAATAATGGACACCCCCACCACAGAGTCAGAGCAGCGCTTGATGTTTCGGCTCTTTATGTCAGGCCCGGCGTGAAAATATCCCCACTGACTGCAGTTTGGGGATGTGAGCAATTCTCCTTGAAGCTTTGTGTTGTCTTGTGTTTTGGACGTACGTGATGTTTGGCCAAAGTAACTTGCTGATGAAACTGCGGGAAGTGGGTCCCTATTTCAGCCAACATTTTTTTTTCGCAGTATGTCCACTAAGAGACAGCATCCTTGTGCACGGATGCTCCAGTTGTCTCATTCAACCTCTCCCTCTCATCATGTAGCTTGGTGGATTTGATTGATCTGAAGCAAAGGGGGAGAGGGACCTGACATTTCCCAATGATGTGTAAAAACATATTGTGTTTGCTAAAAAAAAAAGAAAAAAAAGAAAGCGAGAGACAGATGAGTCTGTGCACACACACACGCACACACACACACAGTTAACACAGAGTATACACAATATCTGTGGCTGGAAATTTTATTTTAATATGCATCAGCTTTTCCTCATTCATCCACATTTTTGTTTACAAGTAGCAAAAAGTCCTAACTAGCCACCTGCCTTGTTTGCTTACAGCTTTTGGAAATAATCAGTGGTTCATTTTGACTGGATTTGATGTCTTAAACTGGGATGTAGCAGGACCACTGAGTAAATCTCTGCGCTGGTTCTCTTCCAAAAAAGATGTGCATCCTCTGAGCTCAGTCCCGATTCAACAGAGTGATTTGCTCTTCTGACTGGTATCGGTTCCAGAAATAAAAAAAATTAAAAAAACACCCATCTCTTCATCACAGACAGTGTAAGGCATCTTAGCTAATGTGAAAAATCTCTTTCGCCACCTCCGCTGTTAGATCCTAAATGACTGTGTCACAATCAGAGCCATACACACGACAACATTCTGTTCAGACACAAGCTCCTATTTGGGCTTCAGAAAGGGAAAAGTGTGGAGATGACACATGCGTTGTCTCATGGGAAAAGGCTCACCATTTTTCCCAGTAACTGTAAAATGCCCCCCCCCCCTCCACCCATCCTGAATGTGAAGCAGGGTCATGGTGTTACATCAGACAAGTTGTCAGCTTTTTGTTTATTCAATGAATCCCCCAATCCCCAATGTGCCACAAATGCGCTCACACAAACGCTTCTCTTATGACAACCGCCACGTACAGATCTCTACTACAGCACAGAAAGAGACGAGGTTGGGCGCATAAAGGGTGGCCAGCCTTCTGCTTTTGGAGGTGTAGTTTGCTCTAAAAGAAGCAAATGATTTGCAGTAAAATAAATTTTTTTGATAAGAGTTTGCCTTTGTTCAATTATAGAGACGTAATCTGCAGCTTTCCAACAGCCAAAATAATCTGGTTCCAGAATCACAAAGATTTGCTTTTCTCAAAGCTTTGTCGTTGAAAGGGCGTCTGAAAGATATAAAGCTAAGTTCAAAGTTATTCATACCTCTGGCAGACTGAGGTTTGAAGGAATTGCTTAATTTTACCTACATGTTGTTTTTTTTTTCTGATTGGAAGTGATATAAACATTTTGAGTGGCCCAGTTAGAGTTTCAAGCTGATTCTGATAGAGCACCTGTGGAGGGAGCTAAAGATTAGGGTACTGGCAAGGAGGCCTTTCAATTTGCTTGCCAAAATACTAGTGGAAACAAGTAAAAAATTGGTCAGCAATTACGAGAAGGGCTGAATTTTTCCACTGATTATTGAGAAGGGTGGAAAGGATTTTCAAGAAAAAAAGTCCAATAGTAGTTTTGTTTTCTAAACTGGCACCTCTTTTATATTGTTTTATCTTTCCGAAAATGTTCCTAACAGAATCAAAGCTCTCAGATGACTGCGAGTAATTTTATCTGCCAGGGATAAATGTAATAATTTAGCCATAAAATATAAAGTGCTATAAAGTTAAACTTCAGGAATAAATTTTGAAATAAATTTGATTAAATGAAGGTTATAATTATTATTTAAAACTACAGAAAATTTCTCTTCTAATTTGTAATTGTACTTTGTGTTGATGTATCATGCTAAGACACTTGACTTCCTAAGGACACGACTTCATTCTGTTTTGAAACAGCTTTAAAAGAAAAATAACTTTGTGGAACTGTAACCTTAAAAAGAGAGGACTCATTTTTGTTTTAGTGGTATTTGTTGTTCTTCTTTAGTTGCTTTTTGTCTTTAATGGCTAAAAACATACAGTACAGTATATCTCTACGCTAAAATCAATTACAGCACTCCAGCTTTCAGACAGCTGTGCAGGCATGCGTAATACATACCAAAAGGGACAAAATGTCATTTGGATAAATAATGACTCTATTTCTTGAAAACATATATATGTGCGTATATATATCTATAGTGAAATATATATATATGCGTGTGTGCATGTGTGTGTGTGTGTGTGTGTGTGTTTGTGTGGCTGTTTTTCAAAATATTTAATTGCATAAATAAGCTTTCCTCAGGGCTTTCGAAAGCTGTGCCGCTGTGTACTAAAAAGGCAAACTTACCTTTTCCTGGCATTAAGAATCGTATTTGAGCAAGACTATTTACTTTGGGAGAAGGTGCTATAAATGAACACAGAGGAAGTGGAGCACAAAGAGTAGTTCAGACTGGTTAAGAGGAAACTGAGACCTGCGTGTGAGAAGGACATTTTTTTATGTTTTTTCTACACCACAAGAATTAGGAAATAACTAATTGGCGCAATACTACAGATGTCTTCGTCATGCAGTTGGCATCAGAGAACCTGCAGACAAAGCATGATTTCTGTTTACTTGTTAGACAGTTTTTATTTCCTGTAGCTTAGTTAGCTTGTTCTTACTCTTTCAGTTAATATGGCTGTGACTCATTTTTCATCATTCCCTACAGCGTCACTTTATATCAAGCTGTTTTGTTCCATATAGGAGACCTTAAAAAAAATAGGGAGGGGGGTAGGGACAGAACTCCCGGAGAGGGACAAGCCGTAAGATGGAGGTCTTCCTCCCAGGACGTGACAGGCTGTTGGCTGGAGGATGCTCAGGAAGGCCTTGGCAGACCAACAAAGACAGCCCTTCAGCTGCAGGGTGTAGTTTTTCAGGCCCCAGCATCCCCTTTGGCAGCAGCACAGAGAGCGCTGGCGTGCACAGGCCCCCAGCCCGAGAGACAGGGAAGTAAGGCCCGTTCTTTTATTTACTCAGGCTGCTGCTAAGGCCTGGGCATTTCTTGTCTGGGTGAAGAAAGAAAAGAAAACAAGTCTCTCTCTTTCTTTCCTCTTCTTTGTCTCCAGAGGAAGATTGTTCTTTCATCTGCAGTTGTTCACACACTTGTTTCGGCCACTGCCTTTTCTTTCTGTGGACGCTTGCGCGTGACATGTGTGCACATATAAGTTCAGACGTGAAAGTGGATTTTGTGGAATAGTAGCTGGTGTGCTACTATTAAAGTTGGTGTGTCTGTCTGTAGGCAAGTAAAACGGCAATATGTTGTCATTCTAGTAAACCGTTCTCTTTTGAACGTTTTCTCGTTTTCTTTTGAAAACAAGATGGTGACATATTCTTTAAGACGTTCATCATTTATTGGTAGAAATTCATTTATTTAATTTTCACTTCATTTTTATTTAATTTATTGTTTAGTAACAAAAAAAGGTCAAAACTACATATTTGGCACACTACATGGTGCTTTGTGCTGTCTTCTCATGGTCTTTCGGTTGTTATCCACAGGGTTTTGCTTGTTATTCCTGCAAGAGGCTTTTAGGTTTGTCTTGCATGCTCTGTTTGATGTCTTGCCAAAATTTTTTTAAATCATGTTTAGGTCAAAGGAATGTGAGGGATATGGTGAAACCATCAACTTGTGCCTCCTGAGACTGCTCATTGTGAATATAAAGTTGCTTCTTGGAACATTTTGCTTTTGTAAAATCCATCTTTTGTTCCATTCAAAAGTCTCTTAGGTTGTAAAAAGATTCATATTTACACAGAAGTCAATGTATGAGCTTTTTTCTTTAAAGGGAACCTATTGTTCAAAATGAACTTCTTTGCACATTTTTGTAATTTAATTTTAGTCTATGTTGCTTCTATAAACAGCGCATGCACTAAAAAACACAGGATCCAGCTTTTTCTTGCAATAAGCTAATGTTTTTGGTGTCAGAAAACTTATCCATTACAAAAACAAACCCAGATTTTGACAGCACAATCAGCAGGCCTTCTTCTCACCTTGTAAGCACTCCACTTCATTATTAGTAGACTAGTATGTTTCGGCTGATTTTACCGCTGTACGCTCTGTACAATGGCTGCTGGAAAAGACAAGTGTTTTGTTGTTGATTTACCATTCAGAAACAGCTTACTGCATTATTAATGCTTGAGCAGAAGGTTCTACTTCTGTGCTCAGAGTGAAAGATCGACGGTTGTACAATTGCACATCTGTTTGCAGCCATTTTCCCATGCATAAAATGTGAAAATAAACATTGAGTTGCCCCTAAGTTGCATCTAAGTAGCCCCTAACCACCAAATATTTTTTAGTCGTTGATTTCAAATGGTTCAAATTAAAATCACTCACAACTGACAAATGTAAGACAAAGATACTTCTTAGTAATTTATTGAAAATGGTCAGATCTGTTTTTAGATAGCCTGCTGTCTTGTGATTGTTTTAGAAAAAAAACATTAATTTTCTTTACTCTAGTTTTTTTTTGTATTAAAATTTGTTTGAAATTTAACTCAGACTTAAGGTGTTTATCATTAGCAAATTTCAATATCTGAAGTGTACATACAGTAAACAACATTAGTTCATATTCACATTTATGTTTCATCCACAAATCAAGCCCCAGGTTTAATGTTTTGTTACAAACAACTGTCTATACAAGTATATTACTTGTTAACCCGATTAAAAGAGGTATAAGAGCAGTTGACCTCAGCTAAGACACAAAAAGCTGAATTTGTTAAATTAGAATTAAATTAAGACTTTGCTTTCCTTTATTGGAAACACCAGACCAGCACTGGACAACATATCATTGCACAGCGTGGTCATACATCAGAGAAACACCTGTGATTTATAGAAAGAAAATCTTGGGACTTTTGGTTCTTATCACTGACGAGCTCAATTTTGTAGTGTGATGAAATAAAGTAGTTGCAAATTCGATACATCGTAAGATTTTAATAGCAGTATTGTTCACTCATTTCACTAGTTTGGGGTTATTTGTGCCATATATTTCCAAGTCCGCCATAATCAGTTTATGTATCTAAACATCATATTTTTATTAATTTAACTCAAGAACCGTTGCAGCTCCCCTCAGGCCTTACACAGACATTATTTTATTTATGTGTGTTATTAGAGTAAGTCACTAAATAAATAATGTACATCATGTAAACAAACATCAAAATGGAAGAAGGTTGTCCTGACAGCTTTGAAATGTCTCTAGGCAAATTCATCCTCATTTAAGGCAGTAGAATTTCATTTAGCCTTGTATAGAGCCCCATTTATTTGTTTGTTTTATACTATTGTCTCCAAGCCAATATGTTTGACTGTAAGGCATTGACTGAGGTCATTTTTTTTGCACTGTCTTCTTCTTCTTTACCCTGAGAGGCGCTACGAGATAGGGCAGATCCGCCCCCTCTGTGGAGGAGGGCATCGCACTGAGTCACTCATCCTCCCTCAAACCACAGAGAAAGAAAACATTGAGACATGGATGGGAGATAAAGCGAGTAAATAAGGCAAGGTTCGCTCCTTGAGTGAGATGTGTGTGCAGAGTGGGCGCCCTGCCAGGGGTGGGAGGTTTCCGGGAGGGCCACGGTGTGGAGGTGGGCTCTCAATGTGCCGCTTTCAGCAGTTTGGAGGGGCAAGGGAATGGCCTCCGACCCCATCTGTTTCCTGAAGATAGGCCCTGATGGGGGTAAGTGCTCAGAGAGGGCATGATATCCTGACAAAGGGCAGATCTCACAGCAAAAAAACAACAGACATGGAGAGCGAGAGAGAAAAGAGAGGAAGAGAGACTTAGATTTCTCGGTTGAAGGAAAGTAAAGTGGTTGGATCCTGGAAAGAGCTTATGCTTTTCCCTCTCATAAATCTTAGCAGTTTCCTCTTGTTTTTCCCATTCCAAGTTATGGCCTTTTGACACAGTTTTTTTTTTTCTGAAGGGGCTGGGATTACGTTGTTATTTAGGTAAGGAAGTTCACAGCATTTAGACTTCAGCAGCGGGAAGAAGTGGTCTGTAACCCTTTGAACCTTTGGAAAGTAGGATTCTCTGTTTTCCATTCATATCAGCATAGAATGAGCCATTGGATTGGAATGTTGGCAAGGAAGCAATTTATGTAGGGAGACTTTAAAGTACTTGTAAAAAAAAAGAATAGGAGCCGTTTTTTTATATGTTTGGTTGAGTTTTGCACCTGTTCGGCCTTGAGTGAGGTATTTATCTTCTCCGTTTCCTCTTCCCTGTCCTCTCTGAATTTACCTCCTTGCTACAGCTGATGATTCTCTCAGATTTGCACATGCCATACAAACAAAAATGGTACTAAGGCTTTTTGATTTTGGATTAATTGTGTTTTGAAATGATTTTTCTTTTATGAAGAAATAAAATTTTGCATTGAGTTTTTTTTTTCAGAACTGTGGCAGATTTTCATTCTTTATTGAAAGACGGATTTAGCTGTTTTTCTTTTTCCTTCCTATTGACTTAGGCCTTTTTTATGGGCTTTTGTTTTTCTAAAGAAATATTCTAGTGAGTGTTCAGGAATAATAGAAATGTTCTAATTTACCTCATGCAGGGCCTACATCCTAAAGTACACCGATTGTCTTGTGTTGGCTTTAAATGTCAGAAAGAGTGTGTTTTCAATCACAGTGGGCTAAGCCATTACATGGCCACATACAAGGTTAATTGTAGTAAAAGTATTTCCACTTATTCTCTTCTCTAATTATATTTTTAAATTGCATATTTAAATTTTACTTTTCAGATAACACCTAAGGAGAGGCATTGTTTCAGCTGAAGCCGTTGAAGAACAGAAAAAAATATCAAGTGTACTATAAAGAAATCTAAATTCATACACCAGTCTCACAACTATGACAAATAACACCATGGTGCTCTACCTTTTCTGTTCAAACACTTTGCTAATCCACTTTTTCTGTTTGCTTTTTTTCCATCTACATTGTTTTCTTACTTCATTCTATCTTCTTCTCCAGATGGTGCAGATCTTGAGGATGACCCATCTTGTTCTTGGCCAGCGTCATCTCCCTCTAGTAAAGACCAGACTTCTCCAGGACACTGCGAGGACTATGAGTTTGGAGAAGAGGAAGGAGGCCCTGGTCTGCCGTACCCGTGCCAGTTCTGTGACAAGTCTTTCAGCCGCTTAAGCTTCCTCAAGCGCCACGAACAGAGTCACGGCGATAAGCTCCCTTTCAGTTGCACGTTTTGCAGTCGCCTATTTAAACATAAGCGAAGCAGAGATCGACACGTGAAGCTACACACTGGTGATAAGAAGTACCATTGTGGAGAGTGTGACTCCGCCTTCTCCCGCAGCGATCACCTCAAAATCCACATGAAAACCCACGCCTCCAACAAACCCCACAAGTGCCCTGTGTGCCGTCGAGGCTTCCTCTCCTCCAGCTCCCTTCACGGCCACATGCAAGTACATGAAAGGGGCAAAGACAGTGGCAGCACAGGCTTTAATAGAGCTGACGAATGGAAGCTAAAGGAAACTCGGAAGTGCAGTCGGTGTGAGGAAGGTTTTGACGTCCCAGAAGAGCTACAGCGGCACATCGCCGAGTGTCACCCTGAATGTTCTCCGTCCGAGGATGGAGGCCTTGGGGCCACCCTGCAGTGCATCTACTGCCACGAGCCCTTCAGTGATGAGGGCACCCTGCTGACCCACATTGACCAGGCCCACAGCCGGGACAGGAAGGGCCACACTTGTACCATCTGCTCTGAGCACTTTTTGTCTGTAGAGGACCTCTATTCTCATATGGACATTCACCAGCTCCCAGAATCCAGTAATCATAGCAACAGCCCTTCCTTGCTCACTGTGGGCTACACTTCTGTCTCGAGCACCACTCCTGATTCCAATCTTTCTGTTGACAGCTCTACGATGGTGGAGGCAGCAGCGCCTGTGGCCAAGACAAGAGGAAGGAGAAAGAGAGCTTCTCAGAACACATCTGAGTTGGGAGGGAGATCCTCAAAGCAGCCTAAAATCTCCTACAGTTGCATTTACTGCAATAAGCAAGTATTCTCGAGCTTGGCTGTACTTCAGATTCACCTACGAACCATGCATCTGGACAAGCCAGAGCAAGCTCATACTTGCCAATTTTGCTTGGAGGTTCTACCCTCGCTGTTAAACCTAAACGAACATCTTAAACAGGTCCACAATGCAGAAGACCATGCTGCCCTGTTAGCCAGCCTGCCCGATGCCCTCCTTCAGTGTAACTTTTGCCCTGAGGTGTTATGTGACTTAAATGCCCTCCAGGAGCACATCCGTTGCTCCCATGGTTTTCCCAGTCCCGTTGCCAAGGAGAGTAATGCCTTCTTTTGCCCTCAATGCTTCATGGGGTTTTTGACTGAGGCTACATTAGAGGAGCATGTTCGTCAGACACACTGTGATGGAGGAAGCCTGCGATTTGACTCGCCCTTGGCTGTAACTCCCAAGGAGCCTATAGTAGAGGTTTACTCCTGTTCATATTGCACCAACTCACCCATATTTAACAGTGTTTTGAAACTCAACAAGCACATTAAGGAGAATCACAAGAACATTCCCCTGGCTCTGAACTACATCAACAATGGAAAGAAATCTTTGCGCACTCTCAGCCCCTCTTCACCAATATCTGTGGAACAAACTGCCATGTTAAAACAAGGCAGCTCTGCCTCACGCACAGCCAGTGAGTTCATATGTAACCAATGTGGTGCCAAGTACACAAGTTTAGACCTTTTCCAGACTCACCTCAAAACTCATTTGGATGGTCTACAGCCTCAGCTCACTTGCCCCCAGTGTAACAAAGAGTTCCCCAACCAAGAATCCTTACTGAAGCATGTGACAATTCACTTCACGATTACCTCCACGTATTACATTTGTGAAAGCTGTGACAAGCAGTTCACTTCAGTGGATGACCTGCAGAAGCACCTCCTTGACATGCATACGTTTGTGTTTTTTCGCTGCACTCTGTGCCAGGAAGTCTTTGACTCAAAGGTGTCTACTCAACTTCACCTGGCTGTGAAGCACAGCAATGAGAAGAAGGTGTATCGTTGCACCTCCTGCAACTGGGACTTCCGACACGAGACTGACCTACAGTTGCACGTTAAACACAGCCATCTGGAGAATCAAGGCCGTGCTCACCGATGTATTTTTTGTGGAGAGTCCTTTGGCACGGAGGTGGAGCTCCAGTGCCACATTACCACCCACAGCAAGAAGTACAACTGTCGTTTCTGCAGTAAAGCCTTCCATGCCATTGTCCTTTTAGAGAAGCATTTAAGGGAGAAACACTGTGTGTTTGAAGGAAAGACCCCAAATTGTGGCACTAATGGCTCTGCCGTAAGTGGTGGGGATGGTCAGCCTAAAGAAGACGTTGAAATCCAAGGTCTCTTAACTAACAGCCACGGTCCAGGAGCAGGTGGAGGATCTGTGGTGGAGTCACAGAACAGCCATGATGGAAGTGAAGAAGAGGTGGACACAGCAGAACCCATGTATGGGTGTGAAATATGCGGAGCATCTTACACCATGGAGTCCCTCCTCACTAACCACCAATTAAGAGATCACAATATCCGTCCTGGTGAGAGTGCAATGATCAAAAGAAAAGCCGAAATGATCAAGGGCAATCACAAGTGCAATGTCTGTTCCCGTACCTTCTTCTCTGAGGCTGGGCTAAGGGAACATATGCAGACTCACCTTGGGCCTGTAAAGCACTACATGTGTCCAATTTGTGGGGAGCGATTCCCTTCCTTGCTCACCCTTACAGAGCACAAGGTAACCCATAGCAAGAGTCTGGACACAGGCAGCTGCCGCATTTGTAAGATGCCGCTGCAGAGCGAGGAAGACTTTCTCGAGCACTGCCAGATGCACCCTGACCTAAGGAACTCTCTGACAGGTTTCCGCTGTGTGGTTTGCATGCAGACTGTGACCTCAACGTTGGAGCTCAAGATCCACGGTACCTTTCACATGCAGAAGACAGGTACTATGTCCTCCAACCAGCCTATGAGTCGCAACAATGTCATCTCTCAAAGCCAACAACAGCCACACCACATTCAAAAGTTTTTTAAGTGTGCCTCATGCCTGAAAGATTTCCGGTCCAAACTAGACTTAGTGAAGCTGGACATCAATGGGCTGCCTTACGGACTTTGTGCATCTTGTGTGACGGCGGCTGGCTCCAAAAGCTCCAGTCCAACAGTTAACGGAGGAAGGCAACAGCAGCAGCAGGGCGGGGCCACGACTCCTGCAACAACTGCTGCATGGGTGCAAGCAGAGAGCTTGAGTCCTGGAGATGGAAAAGGCAAGGGTGTTTCTTCATCATCCTCTTCCTCTTCTACATCTTCATTGTCTGCTATCAAGACACGATGCTCCAGCTGCAATGTGAAGTTTGAGACAGAGACCGAGTTGCAAAACCACGTCCAGACGGTGCATCGAGAACAAGCAGGGGATAGCAACAGTGGGCAGCTGAAGACCCCCCAAGTGTCACCAATGCCGAGAGCCAGCCCCTCTCAAACTGAGGAGGTACTGCTGGTCATTTTTGTATTCAATTAGATTAACACTTCTAAGGTTAAGCAACTGACTAAGAAAATATTTTTTGTCACTTCATCAAATTGCTGAAACAGCTGCAATCATCTGTTGTTTAAACCTGTCCTTGATTCTTGTTTTTATATTCATAGAAGAAGACATACCAGTGCATCAAATGTCAGATGGTGTTCTACAGCGAATGGGACATCCAAGTTCATGTGGCCAACCACATGCTGGGTAGGAAAGAATGCTTTTTTTCATTAAATGGATAATCTGTTCTATTTCTGCTTCAGCAGCACTTGTGTAATTTATCAGTTTGTCTATAATATGACATATGATCAATGTGGCCTTCAGGTATAAAATGTAACTGTTTTGCGAAATGATTTTTTTCTGTGACTGTCATATATGAAGTATGCAAATCAGTAAGGAAAAATTTCCCAATTAATTTATAACAATAACAGAAAGTTTTTTTTGGCCACTTTATAAAGGATGAATCATATATTAAACATTATGATTAAATACTGAAATATTTGACCCTGTCTCATTCAGGCTTACAAGTGCCCGGATCACATCACCAAATAGGTGGAATTATTTTAATATTTTGACCATCAAATGCATCCCAAGTGTTGTGCTTTCATTATTTTTTCGAGTTTCATCTTCCCTGCATGTGACTGGTTTTTGCATGCTTGTGAAGGAGAAAACCTCAATTCAAAATTACTCTATTATGCTGAGTATTCTATTTTCAGTACCAAACAAACCCTTATAGAACTGTTAAAAAATACTTGCAAAGCTTTTGACATCTTTCAATAATTGTCCACAAACCCATAAGTTTTTTTTCCTTTGTTGTTTTTGTTTAGCGTATCCATTTGATGCACCTTTTTACATCAGCACTCCTCTTAAATCTGTTTAATGTCGGTACAATATTTAGTACAAAGTGCATTTAAATGCATTAAATCAACTGGAAATTGAACACTATGTTGTATATTACAAAAGATATTGCAAATTCATGCCTACTCTTTACCAGATTTCTAAACTGTGAGTGCCAGTGTAAAACCAGTCTCCACGTTTTCAAAATGTCTTCACTTTTGGTTGCCATTTGTATGCAGGCAGAATAATTTGTAGAGAGGAGACAATTGGAAAACAGGTTTTCTTGCCTGCAGTAAGTAGGCGTCTGAATTCCGGTCTCACGTTCCTTTATTCATTCATTTATTCAGCTCGTTTGGCGGCTCTTTCATTACACTGCATTATCTGTTGTCTTCAGTGGGGGAGAGACTCATTGATCTGGAACCAAACCGCCTCTCTGTTTGGGACACGCTTCTAGGCGCAGGTGAATTTAAACACGGTGGGCAATTCTATCAGGACTGGTAGGCAATTCTATCAGGGGCCCACTGTTTGTGCATAAACAATCAGAGGCATGTGATTTGTGATTTTGATTCTGCGGCGTATTTGCAAAAGAGAGAGACGAGCTGAGGGTGTGTAGGTGTGTGTTTTGTATTCATCTTTGCGATCTGCTCACCCACTAGTCTACTGGGGGTGCCTAATACAGTACCATGCCAGCATTAGTCCTTTCTCTCGCAAAGGCAGTCACGGAGCACACTGGGAGGGTAGAAAACAAACCCCCCTACTGGTTATTTTATGTCTTTCAGCCGCACAAGCACACAGTTCCCTCATAATAGCGGAATTCAGAGAGCTTAAGATAACAGGAGGATAGGTGATTGGGTTATTGTCTGATGTCTTACTTCTATGATATGCAATTGCTTAGTATTCAACATGATAACAGGTTTCATCTGACTTCTCAAAATGTTTCTCTTAGAGATATTCATTTTGTGATTTGTAAAATATGGAAAAAACAAAGTCATTGAAATATGAAACAAACGTGAAGGTGAACAGAGTAAAGCCAAAGTGGTTAGATAGTATGGCATTTTAATAATAATGTACCATGATAGGATAGTTGCAATATCTTTTTTCCCCTTTATTTGGACCGTGAAGAGACTTTTCATTTGCAGCTTCCTGCAGAGGTGTTAATATACCTTCTTTTTTTTTTCTTTTTTTTTTTTTTACATATTGTGATTAAACAGTTAAGAATATCAGTGTATTTCATTGGGATTTTATTTTAAAGACGAACATAAACTGTCTCTTAGAGTAGTAGCAGAGTAGCACAGAACATTGCATATTTTTCACAATTTCTTTCAATTAAAAATCTAAAACATTTGGGGTGTATGTATATTTAGTCCTAGTGAGTCAATACTTTGCAGAACTGCCTTTTGCTACAAGTCTTTTGGAACATGTCTTCACCATCTTTGCACATTTGACTTTTTTTACCCATTGTTCTTTACAAAATAGCTGAACCTCAGTCAAATTGCATGTAGATTGTATGTGAACGTCAATTTTCAAACCTTGCCACAGATTTTCAAATTGATTTAGGGCTGGACTTGTAGTAGGCCATCCCATTCTGGCTGTATATTTGTCGTTCTCAAGGGTAAACCTCAACACAAGTTTGAAATGTTTGCAACCTCGAACAGGCTTTCTTCTAGGATTGCCCTGTATTTGACTCTGACTATATTTCAATCAATTCTGACTTTTTCAATGCCCTTCATTAATAAAAGCACCCTAACAGACTAGTACTACTATCACCTTAAGGACGGCTTCTGCAGTATCATGTGCTGTGGCTTCCTCCACATAATGTTTTGCATGAAGACCAAAAAGCTTGGTTTTGGTTTCCTTTGAAAAGAAAATCTTGTTCCACATGTTTGCTGTGCCGTCTACATGCTTTGTGGCAAGCTGCTAAGAGCAACTTCCCGTGGCTTTCTTTCAACATTGGCTTTATTCCTGCCTCTCAATCATGATGACCAGATTCATGGAGGGCACAGCTAATAGTTGTCGTTTCCTCAGATACTTACACGTGAGTTGTTGAACTCTGCACCTCCTCCAAATTCACTTCAGACTTTTGGGCTGCTTCTCTAAATGATGTTCTCCTTGCCTGACCCATCAGTTTAGGTGGATGTTCATGTCTTGATAGGTTTGTGGTCGTGCCATACTCTTTCTAAAAGTGGAAAATATATTTATCTTTGACCTGCCACATGTCTCTTGGTTCTTGTGACACTCTTCTTAGGCCTTTATAGAACAACATATTCACTGAGTTTAAATTATTTTTTAAATAGGGCTATCTGCAAGAAATTATTAAACATTAGTATTATTAGTGAGCATAGAAAACTGAATGCAAATGGACGCAGAAACATGGACAACTGTGTATAATTTTTCAGTGTAAAGCTTTCACTCCAAAAATTATATGCCACTTTGTTTTGTTTTATCCACTAAAATCCCAATGAATTACATTTAGGTTTGTGATGGCAAAAACTGAATACTTACTGTGAATACCAGTGGTTCTTTAAGTGCTGACCATGGTTAAAGTTCTGCTCTGTAATCACTACAAAGTTAAAGTGGAGCCAAAAGCAAATAAAAAAAAAATCTAATTTGGAAAAAGCTCTAAATACCTTCTCCACAGAAAAAAGGGACACTTTCTCCTTTTAATGGCCATCTGCACAGGAGAGGGGAAACAGGGGGCTGGGGTCATCTCCGCTCAGCTGTCAGCGTTATTAGCGTAGGTAATGGAGCAGACGCTGGATTCATAGGGGTGTTGTTTTCATCCATGCCCCGCTCCATGGTGTCAGTTCACACTGATAACTCTATATATAGTGATGTGTCGTGACATAACTATACTACTAAGTGTATGGAACAACAGAACCCGAGCCCGTCTCAGCCAGACGCATTCTTATTAGCTGCCTGTGTAATACAATAGTGTCTCCAAAGCAAATGTAATGAGCCCCCACCTTCACCTCCTCCCATTAGGGCGAAGTGGTTGTAGCTACCTCTTCTGCAAGACTGCCAGTGGATTTTGATGCATGGACGTTACGCTCGGATGATGACTGTCCGGGTTCAGGCATAAAGGGCGGATCTGGAGCTCAGCTACTCAACATTTACTATGATAATGGAGGTAAATGAAAGGGAGGAGGAGGCCACGATTGCAGAGGGGCTGTGCTGCAGATCGTCCCCAGCCAAGCCCGTGAACGGCCCCACGTGTCTTAAGATGGAGACTGCAGCCTACCAGGGCCCAGATGGATCAGTACACATTTGCTGTACAGCTGGTCGCTCTGTTTGGGGACCTGGTGTGATACTCCTATGGTGAAAAAAATGATATCGCCACCATCCAAGGAGCAATTTAATAGCAGGCCAGAAGACAGCTGGCCACTCTTTAGTTTAGAGTTTTTTTGGCATGGCACACTTACAGAATCGAGGGTGTCCGATTTTTCTCCAGAGACGCACAGATTTTTACAGCTTTCAGCTGTTGCAGTCAGTATCAATCCTTTCAATGTCTATTTTTTTTTCTCCTGATTACAAAAAAAAATTTCCATCAACACATTTCTCCATTTTGATAGCTGTCGCACACTTTAGCAAATGTTTCACAAACTCTGCCTTTTCATTTTGTTTATCAAGAGGTCTTTTGAAGGTCTTTCACTGATACAAAACCCTGTTTGGTTTTATCAGCATGCCATCACGAAACCCCACTGCTTCACTTTGACCCTAGTGTAAACTATGACATTTGGGCCCTCATGGGGGGGCAAGTTTGGCCCATTTATCACTCTGTTTCAAATGTCCCTGTGTGGATTTTCAGAGCCATAACATGTTTTGAAGCTTGGGTTCATTCTTAAAATGTTTTAAAGGCAACAGGGCATTTTTTAGGTTTTTATTTTTTATTATTTCTATCTCTCTTTTTCTTTCTTTCTTCCTTTCTTTCTTTCTTTCTTTCTTTCTTTCTTTCTTTCTTTCTTTCTTTCTTTCTTTCTTTCTTTCTTTCTTTCTTTCTTTCTTTCTTTCTTTCTTTCTTTCTTTCTTTCTTTCTTTCTTTCTTTCTTTCTTTCTTTCTTTCTTTCTTTCTTTCTTTCTTTCTTTCTTTCTTCTGTCCTATCCTCATTTCGCTCCTGCCCACTCTCAGCAGCAACTGCCAAGGTGGCAGCACACAGAAGGATGACTGTAAACAAACAAAACCAAACTACATCCTGGAAAACTGTTTTCGGGGTCACCTCTACAGAATTTTTTTTGGGTTGGTGACAACGATGAGCTCAAAGCCAAGTCAGGGAGGAGCCCTGTCTCGCAGAGAGGAGCCGGTGGCCTGGTCAGCCCAGGCGAAGGGGGGTGGGGGGCACCGGAGGGGTGGAAAGGTTTGGGGGCGGAGAGGGAAAGGCACATTTGCTGTACAGCTGGCCGCTCTGTGTGAAGCAGGCACTGTGGGCCGTTACAGAGCTGGAGAGGAGAGCGAGCGAGAGGCCTTTAGCTCTCCTCTGTTCTCCTCCTCTTTTCCTCTCTGTTCTCCCTGTCCACTAGTTCCCCGTTTTCCTCTGTCTCAGTATTTAGCTCTCACATGTTCATATTAACTGAGCTCCAACCTGGCAAAGCATACTGTGTTGGCTGTTAGAGGAGAAACCGACAGGAGGCACACAGTAACAGTTTTTGAAGCTGAAAGCCTTGTTTTGTCTCTTGCTAAGGGTTTTAAAATTATCCTTGACACATATCCTCTTGTCTTGGGCCCCTGGAGCAACTTGGCCTGTTGTATGTTGATTATATGGTCTCCATCACTCTGTGTGCCCTGGTGGAAACACAGTTTTTTACCCCCTTTTCTCACTCCTTATGCATAAGCAGAACACGGGATTTCTTGCTTTGTTTCTTTTCCTATAATCATCTTTGATTAGGCATGTCTGATGGTGTTCCCACAGATTCTAGGACTCATTCATAGAGGATAAACACATGTAATCTGTTAACAAACATGACGAAACAATCCTCGTTTGACTCCTGGGGGTGGGGGGCTGGATCAGAGTCAGAACTCGATAAACAACACAGCACAGGAACAGGATCAATCTTATGAAATAAATAAGAGAATGGGTTTGGACCAGCCACTGGAAACAAAGCAATCCATGCGTGCCATACACTGAATGTGATATCTCCCTGCTTTTATTAATTGGTGATTAATAACGCCTCTCTGTTCGTTAGCACAGTCACCTCCCGTGCAGCCAAGTGTGTTGCTGCTAATATGCAATTATGTGCACCTTACTGCTCGTTACATTTTACCTCTCCCTGACTAATGTGGGGTCCATGAGGAGAATAGAAATCAGACTGAGTTGAAAAAAAATAAAAAATAAAAAAAAACACCCATCAATAAGATTCGCACATTCTTTTGTCTTACTCACAAGGAAAGTAGGATAAAAAGAGTTTCTTACAAATTCCTCGATGTAACCAGGAGACTGCATTAAAAGTTTTACAGCTTTGCAGAGACTCTTCCCAGTGTTTTTGTTGTAAAGCAGAGGTAATTGACATCACCATGGGGATGCTCTGTTGCTAGGCCAGACAAGCTGGGTCTGATGTGGTCCTTATCTATTGATTTTCCTGACATTTCACCGCACCTCACAGACTAGGCCAACATGTGAGAAAATATCTGATCCTCTCAGTTCATACAGCCTGCTTGAACAAACTCTGAGCAGGCGCTCACTGCCCCTCGCTGCATTGCAATTGGTGGGTTGGTGTCGCAGTGGGGGTTGGGGTTGCTTCCTCGTCAAAATGTGTTTATTTGTTGTAATTTCTCTGATCTTTGCACAAGATAAATTATTACCTTTATAATTGTCAAGCATGCTTTAGGAGTAGACATACGTAGATCAGATTTTTTGAGCTCCCTGTTTTTAGTAAACCTCAAACATGCAAAAATGGACTTTTCTTCAAGAACGATAATTTGAGAGCGCATAAAATAGATTATAGTGTGTTGCTTTTTAGTTTAATTTCATAGAACAGTTGCGATAAACAGGGTTTTGCTATTTTAAAAAAAAAAAACAAGGAGTTGACATTTAATACTTTAGAACCTTATTTAAAAAATGAATATGCCGAGTGTGGCAAGCATTACTCAAACAGCTGTCTCTGTGTGAAATACCAAGAGAATGTAGATAATTCACTCAGAAATCTAAACATCTGTACAGGTAAAAAAAAACATACAGAGTAACTTCAACCTCTTGGTATGTCAGAAAACCATTAGAGACCGGGTTTGCTAAAAGTTCAAATTTGCATAACTATGAGAAAGGAATAACATTGTAAGAGGGACAAACAATTTGTAAAACCACTCTGACTAATATAATTGTAAGTATTTGTTTTGTAAGATAAATCATTGCATATTACACACCCAGTCACTCACTCAGCTGTGTGTTTCTCACTCCATGACCAGCTTTAAAACTCCCTTACAAGGCATCTCTTTGAAAAAGGGCTGTTGTGTGGTCCTGAATTTTCTAAATTGGTCATTTGCAAACTCATGTCTCAACATGTTTGCAAAATAGTTTTTTACTCTAAAAATAGCTAACATCGTCCCCCCCTGAAGTAACAACTTAAACAGCAGAGTGTAACATAAAACTGCTCAGAAGTGATCCATTCACTGACAGAAAATAAGATTAGATTTTTGAATGTCCAGCCAGCCAATAACCAACGAGGACCTTCTGATTTCGATCATCAGCTGGTTTCTCTGAGCATATCTGCTTGAGACTTTTACAATCCGAGTAAAGTCTCTTCTAGACTGTCCTTCTTCTGATATCTTTTATTGATATAAAGAAGAGATGTATCCTTTAAAGTGTTAATGCCAACCCTTGTTCTAAAGTGAAAGCCATAAATAGTGGATGATCAGAATTAACCTCTGCAATGCTCCTTCTCCCTGTGGTCTCTGAGGTTTCACCAAGGGCGAAGGTGTGTGTGCACCCCTGTTCTGATGGGGTTGCTTAGCAGTCTGACTGGGGGGAGGGCTTATGGGAGAAGTGCAAACAGACAGCCCTGCCTTAGTAAAAGGTCAGAGCTGCAACCTACACCTCTCAAATCCCAGTCTAGCCCTGATGGGACCAGGGTTCCAAGCATGCCTAGAGATGCTTGTTGTAAGGGAGACATCCAGAGAGCATTAAGCAGTGTCCTGCCATTGAACTGCGTTGCTTTTAGATGTTTGTCAGCACCAATAGTGGTGTGACAAACCTGATCTAACCTGGTGTAGTGTCTATTACCCAGTGTGTTTTTGAAATGATGCGCATGACATGACAGTAAAGGCTATCATATGCTGCTGAACAGAAACAAATTTCAACATTGTTCCCAAAACTGTGGTTTCATAGGTGTGGAGTGGTTTGTTTTAAAACACAAACAGACTCCAAAAGAGTCTGGCAAAAAGAAAGTTTAATTCTCTTTATGGAGCACAGTGGTGGTTTTCCAAAGTACCATGTGACGAATGACCATCCTCATCAAAGTTTGGCTGTGTGAATGGTGGGCAGGGGAGGAGAGAGAAGGGGAATAGGGCTCTGAAAGGCCCCCCAGCGTCAAAGCCTTAATAATCATGTGAGCAGCGCTGGACTTCATTACCCTCCTGTTCGACAGGCCGAGTGCCAGCCTGGATTGCTGGCTGGCTGTGGCAAGGTCAACGGCGGAGGAAAAACCAGTTACTGTGTTACTCTGGAGCGGAATGGAGAGGGGCGGCCATCTGTCAGCTCAGGCCTGCCATACCCGCAGAGCAAATGGACACGGGCGGCCAGAGGAGAGGCCACAGACACCCATAGAGCTAAACCCAGCGAGCATAACACTAAGGCGTGGACACGGGTCCAGCCAAAGAAATGGGCCTTGATACCACTAAAACACACATATATGTGTGCACATGGAGAAGATAGGGCTATCTGCAAGAAATTTGGCAGCAGGTTGTGTCTATATTTATGCAGTTTTTTTTTAAGCTTCAGCACACTGTTGGGCTCCCACTGATTTCCATCCAGATGGCAAACTATTTGTTAAAAAGTTAACAAAAAGTTTTGTGCTTGCCAACATTTAATGTGTTTAATTAGTTTTTTTTCTTTACAGAAACACTGAAAATGAGAGGATATCCTATTATATCTTTAGACTTTTTTTTCTTTCAATTGTGCTATTCTTAAGTTCAACACCTATCTATAGCTGATTCTATATTTAATGTTTCACCTTGCTGGCTTTTTGTCAGCATCTGAGTTACACGGGTTCGCCCTGCGAGGACCTTTACGATGCCTTCTGGCCAAAGTGGAAGAACCTTGTGGAATGTTCCAAAGCTCTCTAATAGGTTTCAGGTGCTATGGGCTGCTAGCCAGCCCCCCCAGCCCTCATCAACACCTCACACTGTGAGTCTGGTGTGATAGGATCCAGCAACAGCAACACCACTTCTCATCTAATAGGGTAATTTTACAAATTGGACTGTTGTTTTCTTTAAAATCTTAGTCTGTCATGTCGGTATTCTCAGATGTTCTGACTTTGGGTCCTATTGATTTTTTTTTCTCCTATTTTTATAGGTGTTTTAATGGTTTTAAATAGAATAATAGTTGCAGTGGCTGAATATCAATAATGCTAATGAAGAAAGCACATATGACTGCACAAAACACACAAAGATAGAACAAAATAAATACATTTCTGGACATGCAGATCACTATTGCATGTCCAGTGCAATTTTAACTTGCATCAAGATTGCAAATCAAGATTTGTCAATATACACGTATAAATATAATACATATCAAAATAGTCTCCCAACAAAAATAATCTGATGCATTTTGGTTTAGTACATGGGTTTAAATGACTATAAGGCTAACGGGAGCACAGATTGGTGAATCAACCTAGAATCTTTCTGAGAGCATTGTTCTATTCAATTATTTATTTAATGCTCCTTTTAGTTTTATGATATGTTCATTTCTTTGGGTAATTGTATCTAGTCACAGCCTAGTTGTTGATTTGCATTATTTTTAGTTGCAGTGTTTATTCTGTAAAACTGATACAAATGTTTTCTTAATCTCCTGATATTTTTTTACGTTTTTATCTGCAGTTCATTGAGTTCTCGTGTTTGTGCTTCCTATATTTCAGTTTCTCTCACAAATGATGTCTGAGATTAGACAGTGCAGCAATTTGTTTCAATCCCAGCACAGCTAAAGTTCCTCCTTGTTTTCTTCCTGCACCAAGAATACCAACCACCCCCCAGCTTGAGAATCAACATACTCCGGAAAACAGGGAGATGGTCCTGGGCGATTCCCCTCGCCTTAATGGAAATCACACAGGAACTCCCTGGATGAAAGCTCTATTAGTTATTAAGGTTTAATGTTGATATCAGTGGTTATGTGTTTACTGGAGTGCACAGTGTTGCTGATGTGGAATTGTTGGAGAGGTGCAGATTTAGTAAGGAATTAGTGTACACCCAGGATTTAATTAAGGGGATCTATTTCCATCTTGTTAGAAAGAGATAATGTGAGTACTGCATGCATTGTGGGTTACCATATTAAATGCTGCTTCCTGTAAACGACATAATATTAACTGCAAAAAAGGTTCGCAGGTTAGAAACGATGTGCTTTATAAGCAGTTTGTTTTTTTGTAGTCAAAGTTAGCAAAAAGCTGTTATTTGGGAACATATTCCCTCTTCATCACTTTTTAATGTTATTTCATGTCAATGAAAAAAATAAAACGTAACTTCAGTGCTTTCCATACACACTTTCTGGCTTGACAGCGGAGCGTGAATGCTAAAGCGACACAGACTCTTTGTCTCTCCATTTGTCCCTGCCAAACCTTAAGCCACTCTCTCTCTCTCTGATTAATCTTTTAACATTTATAATTACTAATTAAGTTAGTAAGAGACTTTTAATGTAGTCCTCCTTCAATGGGGAGCAGAGAGGACAACAGATCATTAGCTTCAATAATGAACGCGGATGAGATGGATAATGGCCTGTGATAGGTGAATACTGACAGCTACATCAAATAAGCGGAGTGTGTGGGAAACTATTCATGCACCTAAGCACTTATAGTGTCATGTCAAAGTATTCAAACTTTTTCACATTTTAAGTGATTGCGATCCTCCCCTGTATCCAGTGTATCTTATGAAAGTGAAATTGTACGTCACACCAACTGAACTGGTCTTTTCATCTTTTGAAAATAAAAGGTAGTGTGGCTGAACTGAAATTACAGGGGTAGGCGAGAGAGTATTAGTCAGAAATGATGCAGCCAAGCCTCTGGAGGAGTGACAGAAATGTTGATAAAATATCTTAACATCTGTTAGTGTTGTGCACTCCGCAAATTTGATCTTTATGAAAAAGTGGCAACAAGAAAACTAGTGTTGAAAAAATTTGTAAGTCCAATTTAAGCTGTACTAGAAACCATGAAGGGTGTGTGGTAAGCATATGAAAGAAGTTTCTTTAGTCATATGAAATATAGCTACTCTTTGGCCTACATGAAAAACTAACACTGGACATTATCCTGAACACACCATCTTGTTGGTGAAACATGTTGATGCTTGCTGTGGAAATGCTTTTCTTTTTGCAGAAATTGGAAAATTGGTCAGATATGATGGGCAGATGAATACAATGTGACAGTCCTGGAACAAAACATATTGCAGACTGCAAAGAACTTGAAACTTAAGTGAAGATTCACTTCAGAAGTATGCACAATTCTTTTGACTGTCCATGACATAAAATCCCAATGAAATCCACAAAATGTCGGTTATAACATTAAGAAAAAGTGGAAAGGTTCAAGAGGTATAAATACTTTAGCAAAGCATTCAATTTGGATTCACAATAAAGCTAGACAAGGGGGAGAAAGCATTCTCCAACCCCCATCCCAAATCTTTCATAAATAATTAAAAAATATATTTCTATTAAATTATGCCGGTGCTAATGTACTTGCGATGCAGTCTATATTGCAAAAATATATAGGCTGCCTATAATAAGTAGTGGTGTCAGACTTAATTTCAGGTACATATTTTATTATTAGATTAATTCACACTGATTTTATTGAGCTCCCCTAATGTTGCTAGTGTATCTCATTATCGCATTAGTACATTAGTGTCTGTATTATCCTGGTGGCTGTGAGTTGCTGCCCATTAAAACAGTCATTCCATCTCAGTTTTGTTATTTTTAACTTTTATTATTATTATTATTTTTCTTTTTTTTACCTTAACGACAGAGCTACTCCAGTGCTTTCCCACTTTGGGGAAGGTGCTTATGCCATAATGATTATTATCATTAAGAAGATATTAATGTGCTTAGTGTTTGCGACCCAGCTGCTCATCATGGCCCCAGCTACACACGGGAGAAGAGCGCCTGCCAAAACGGACAGCGCCTCTCGGCCACCGCCCACCTGTCCAGAGGTTTCAGGGTTAGCAAAGGTCGCGGTACATACCTCCCTGCCCTCTGCTGAACAAGCAGAAGGATATCTGCACCACAAACAAATTGGAGTAGATGAACTGTTTTGTGAGCTTCATTAAGCATTGCAGCAGAGTAAACTGCAAGTGGATTTAGTCATCTTCCTGTTATACAATTTCAGCACACACGTTAATTATAACCAAGTCACTCTGCTGGGTGGGAAAGCACTTTTTTTTTCCCCCTGTAGAGATTCATGCCACATAATTATTAATTGAACTGAGATCTTGCTATTATTTCAGGGCTTTGCCACTAAAGAACAGAACTTTAACACTATATATGTTTGCATTCAGGTAGTTTTATGAGTAACGTTTTTCTTACTTGCATTCATCATGACTTTTTTTTTTTTTTACATTTTCGCCTGGTAAATCAGATGTATTGTGACTTGTACTTTCAAAGTCTCACATACAGAGATATATGGTGTGTGGCTGAAATTCCTCCAGTCTCTTAATTTCAAAATGCTGCTTCATTAGGGCTGGAAAAAGAAGCCCATAGTTACATTTAATCAAACAAATCGGTACTGCAGACCAACATAATCAATCACAATCCTTCGCCAATACCCGGCATTCTGTAACTACCAAGCTGGCTCGGAAAAAAAAGTCAATTATGGCCCCTGTCTCTGCTCCTCTGTACAGTTTCTGCAATTATTTTCATCATGCAAATGTGCACTGCATTCTGCATACATTTCACACATGCAATCTTTTCCTACTCCTGGAGTCGCTTTTCTTTTTAAGCTGCCAGTTCTTGTATGATACATGGGTTGTATTTTTATTTTTTGGAGAGTGCAGTGTGCCATCGCTGAAATAATCAAATTAAGTATTAATGATTTTTACTCTCAGACTAACAATTGCGTTACTCAGTGGGCTGCAGACAGCGATGTTGTTCATATTTCATATGTTTTTTTTGAGTCCATATGGACCTGTGCTCACTTCTTCTTTTTGTTTTGAAATCATTCACAGTTCGTTTTAATTCCAAGTGGTATTTTCCCGCCGTCTTCCATGAGTAGATTTATGTAGAGTGCCATTAAAAAGTATTTCTAAGACTTTTACTGTACAGTGTTAGCCCTTACTCTAAAATGGAGATAATGTGAAACAGTGTTGAATCTTCTCAGGAACTGCCAGTTCCTCATGGATGACTGACTCATCCGCAAGAAAACAAAACATCCTGCCTGGAAAAGCATAAGTTATCCAAGGCCTTGCTTGTTTAATTTAGCTCAGCGTTTACAATTCAACAATAGAACAGAGATTGGGCAAAATGTGCATATGTGGGAGAACTTGAAGGTGAAAAGCACCGAACACAAAGGACCGTCTCACTTTTCCCAAAAACATTAAGCGAATCCAAAGACTTTAGGGAAAATTTTCTGTGAACTTACCATAGAAAATCTAAGATTTTTTTGGAAGGTGTGTATCCATATACATCTGGTATCAATGTAACACATTTTAGGAAAAAAAAAAAACATTTTAAATTGTCAAACGTGGTAGTTAAAACAAGATTATGTAGGGCTGCCACGTTGCTTCACCATCTGAGTTACATGACCTGAAATTTGCTCTGTATTAGGAAATCCTAATGGAAGATGTTCTTTCATTGATTTGTGAACTTAAGCTTAGGACTCATTCAAAACACACCAGCAACTCCACCTCTGAATTACTGGAAATAAACCAAAGAGTGTTTTTTTTTCTTTTCTTTTCTTTTTTTAATTTATTTTGTGCCCCATTCAACATCTGGGCATAAATTGGGACATTGAGGCATGACCTTAATTAAACAGTCAGCTTATGCTCAATAGCCCTCCAATCAGGCTGAAATAAAACCTAAAGTTGTGACTACAAATTCATCTGCATGTACAAAAATCATTGCAAGTTACTGCAAAAGCTTGATGACAATTGTTGCCACCAGCGACCAATTACTTTTTCCCATAGGGCCAGGTTAGGCCAGTTAGCTTTTCCCATTAATGAACAAAGTTATCATGGTGAATCTGTCTTTGTATTATGTTAAAAGATTTAAAACTAAGTATTTTATTTAAAGTAATTAAGGGTTTAAATGTTAACAAAAAAGAAGTCATCTTTAAGATACTTTTCACCGCATCATATGCACATGCAGAAATCCGTCACTCATATAAATCAATTTATATCTATCTTTTTTTTTTCAACTTCTTGTGTGTTCATTTCTCCATTTTCCCCTCAGTGTTCATTCTAAAACACAGCAAACACGCTGTACATAATACACACACCAGGAAACACACGAGGTAGCTCGGCTGGTGGGGGCCACGGCTGCAGCTCTTCTGCGCAGTCCCAGAGTGGCTCCCGGGGCTCGGCTGCCAGTTGTTTGCCAGCGTCTCCGTGTGGAATTCATTCAAATTAAAGCGGTGGAATGAGGCCCGAGTCCCAGAATGCCTCGTCCCTCTCCTTCATCAGCATTCCGCCGATGAGAGTAATTAAAGCAGAAATTAATTCTGCTGTAAGCAGAGGAGCCACAGAATAACTGATATTAGAGGCTGGATGATGAATGCTTGGCATCAAGGGAGGTCTCAGGGGAGGGGAGGAAAATTCACAGATCTTTCTTTCTTTTTTCTCTCTTTCTTTCTTGCTTTCTGCCTTGCTTTCTTTCTTATTTTAGTTTATTGTTGGTTGGTAATTCTTTGGTTCAGATTATCTGGTTCTGATTTTAATTTTGCTTCATCTTGCTGCTTTTACATACTAGATGATTCGTCTTCTTTTTTGCAATCCTTTGATCCTCTGTGGGAAGATTTGTCTTTCTGCCTTGTTTCAAAATTGCAACAAATACCTAAAGACTCTTGACAGTGACAGTTTTTCACATTCTGTCGGCACTGATAGTTCCCATTTTCAGTCAACAGGCATTTTGGAGCATATTGATGCTCCAAATGTCAGTGTACGATTGTTTGCCAACACAAGTTAAACTGGACACTCCTCCTACGGTAATTTCTAGCCCAGAGTAAAACATTTCATATAAAAGAAAAAACCTCTGCCAATTATATACAGAGGGGAGTACATAAACATATGAATAAATCAGAGAGTGTATTTAGTATTGAGCAGTCTCAGAGCTAAATATTGTGCGTTTTTTTCCAAGAAGAATGACTTTGTTCCCTTGCTAGGCGCCATTAAAGATTGAACCTTGAAGCTCTCCAGATGACGTGATTTTCTACCCATGATGATTCAGTGATCCTCCAAGTCCCCAGACGCTTTTATTTTTGGAACACCAACTCCTAAGCGAGAGCAGTCACAAGACAGAAAGACAAACAAGTGAACTCCTAAAACACAGAGGCTAGATGAGATTTTCAGTGTTTTCTGCTCCCAAGAATCAAATGGATTTGAACAAAGGTTAGATCTCTTTGGGGCTTTATGGTAATGTGATATACGGTGCTGCAATGGAATTTGCGAATGCATGTCTTAGCTCTGTCTGACTCCAAGGATGGAGTGAATGGTAATTATGCTGACCTCTGCCCCTCCCTCTCTTTCTCTGCCCTGTGGGTAAAAAGCCTGAGGAGGTAATAAACAATAGATAGATTTGTCTTGTTTGCAATACAGCTGCGCTCCTAATGACACGTGAGATCCGCTCTGTTTTGAAAATAATTCACGCCAAGATCTGCAGGTATTCAAATTGCATTTTTAATTGGTTCCACACAGGAATATCCCAATCAGATGTAAATGAATTGAAGCTCAACCAGAGACTTACTGACTGGTATTAAGAATTTAGCGGGCTGGAAAAAGACCTGGAACACAGAATTAATGATTAAGTTTGGCGAGGGGAAAACACAATTGTGGTGAGGATGAAAGCCAGCAGAGTCAGCCACAGACCTGTTGATGAGCCCAGTTTAAAAGAACATTGAGGATCTTATAAAATATGCTACCATTTTCCAACAATGAACATAGGGAACTTTTCTTATCTTCCTTACGAACCTCTTCACCTTCTGTGGTAGCAACATGCTCTTTTTGAAGTTTTACTCTTATTCGTATTTGTAAACTTCAGCAACTGGCTATTTTTTATTTTTTATTTTATTATTTGCAGTAATTTCTTTAATTTTAGAGATAAACACTTATTATCCCTAATTATCCTGTTCTCCTGTTTTTCTCATTGTTAAAAGTGCCTAAAAGAAATAGGACCACAAATTATGTCATATTTGTATCTCAGAAAAATTAATTGATGGGCCATTAAATAACAGGTTTTTTGACAACTTAGTGGTAGTGGTAAAAAAACAACAACAAAAAACATGCTTCAATTCATTACATTTATGTTAAGAAAATCAATAGCTGTGTCACAATAAAATAATTCCATTATTTTAAAAATAGAATCTTTCTGAATCTCCATTGCTTATTTTCACAAATCACAACATTTTGCTTCATGAAATCTAAAATATATTCCAGCCAAAGTTTGACCATCTCATCTACTGCAGTTTTTGTGGTTTGAATCCAAGATGGCCTTAACAGAAAAAAAGAACAATTAAAGATTATTTTTTTAAATAGAAGCGATGTATTGCAATATCTAACGGAACTAGATAGCTAGATAGCGTAACCTAGTTGCTTCGCAAGACAGACTTCACTGTGACAAAACAACATGGTGTTTTAAAATTACGATCATTTCTTAGATTATGTTTTACAATAAGACAGATTAATGTATCAACTTTTTTTTTTGTTAAGAAGGAATGCCATTATTTATGCAAGTGATAACAAAACTAGTTAATTTTATAAAACATCTTTTTAATGATTGCTAAGATCACATTGATCAAATATTACCAAAACACATTGCTAAAAAAACAAAGATAGTGAAAGGTAATTGGAACCACGTATTGGAGCATGATGATGTTCTGGCTCCAGCAGTAGTACTAAATCATAACATACTCCCATCCACAGTCTTATCTTCGTTTATCTTCCAGCTTTCCATTTCTTCCATCCTTTTTTACAGGGATGATGTGAATCACCACGCGAAAATAGTAAACATACAGTAAAGGTATTTTCTCTAAATAATTCAGCAACCTTGAGTCTTTTTTAGATTCAAGGTTTACCTATGGTCCTTTCTAAAAGCCTTCTACTTAACAGCAGTTTTCTGGGAGTGTATCCACAGTGGATCATGTTGCTGTAGCGCCTGATGTCTTCCTCTATCATTCAAATAGGTATGTGGTTATGAGCTGCAAGGAGATATCTTGTTTTATGTTTATCTGCTTGGTACGTGCTCCAGTAATAGTAATAATAATAATAAAATACTCAAAATGAAACCTTGGTGTAATGATGACCTTAAACACAATGACACCCTTTCCCATAACATTGTCCTGTCCAATAGTCCAGAACTCCCCTAAGAGGCCTTACAGCAAAGTCTAGGAGGAACCAAATGAGAGAGAAATCGATTACTTTCCTCTCTCCACTGTCTCTGCCCTGGCTGAATTACTGAAACAAGATGCTGCACTTAGAGGAGTCTTTGGAGAGCTCGGGGGAAAGAAAGAGAGGTGGGTGAGAGAGAAACACTTTTAGGGACATGGGTGCCATTTAGACGAGGACCATCTTCTCGCAGAAAGCCACTAAAAGCAGCGAATGATCCTCTTCCTGTCCCAGACTGGGAGGTGGTTAGCCTCCTGTGGTTAAGTGAATACAGAGCTTACATTTGGGTTTGAGGTCAAGGCAAGATCATTAAAAGAATATTTATTTCTGAACTCCAAGCATGCATCATTTCGCTTGTGACTTCAGTTCAGCATGTCACTGGTGCCCACATGATCACATTTCGATGCTTTGAAACAGCCTTCATGATGTCACACAGTGTTGTTTAGCGTCAGCTCTGACTTTTATTGTCAAAAGTACGAAGATAAAATTGAAACTAGTTCATCTGCCAGACAGAACACGGTGCTTAAGGGACCCAATCCATGTAAGTACCATTAAGTGGAAATTGCCGTTCACATATTCCAGTGGTTTGATTAATTATGCTCTCTCATGTGTTTTGATAAAGGCCAAATGAAATATGGGGAGCAAATTGCATTGTGTTTCTGTATCCTATTACGTAAAAGCAGTTTAATTATTGACACATGTTTTGCCACCTGGCAGGGGAAGGAATTGTCGGACATGAATAGGAATCATACAATGAATGTTACGAAAGAGCAGAAATGGTACTTGAAATACCACATGTTTCTGCATCTGAGGCTTGGTTGATGCTTCTGCCCTCGTACTGGCTCATCCTTCTTGTTGAATCAGAGCAAAGTGCAAGAAGATGGCAACGTTCTAAAGGAAGCATTGCGAGTAAGTGACTGGACTTTGAAATTCATTTAACTTTGTGAGGCAGGATTGCTTCTTGAAAGGTCTTCGCTGGCAAACATGGAATTAAGGCGATATTTTATGATGGCTGTGTAGCCTCTCTGGGGGACTAAAGGATCAGTGCAGGCTTTGTGTGATATCTTAAGATAGCTCTTTCTGATCAGAGGAGAGGCTTAGTTACAGACACTACTTTGAACTCAAAGAATCAGCGTAAGACAACAACAAGCAAATTTGCAGCTTTAATTGAAACGCTTCCTTTTCCACCCTCTCTTTCTTCCTTTTTTGTCTTTGTTCTCAAAGTGTTTCTGAAGAGCAGCACCCTCTAGTGCCATGGAGATTGAAAGACAACAATGTGCCTTCTGTTGTACTCTGTAATACTTAGAGTGCACTTCATTCTGTATTCTACAGTGTATGTGGAGGTATTAGCTCATAAAACCCTCCTACTGTTGTATGAACCGACTGACGTCCCTCAGCTCTATATGAACAGCAGGGCCCTGATACTCAGTCCCAAGCTGTTCCTGTTTGCCCAGAACGATCAGGCCTGGCCTCATGCTCCCTACCTGATCTAGTTGACTGGGCTGTGTAAGTTAGGTAGGCAGTCCCTGTCTCCATTCCCCTCCTCCCTCCCAATATGCACTTGGACGGGGGCTCAGGCTGCACCTTTTGTGTTCCACAGGGATAGGGGGCCAGATGGAGGAATTTGATTAACCAGCAGTGGAGGACCAAATGTTCAATTGGATACAGAACCAGTTGGAAGACGGGAGTGAGCGAGGGATGAGGCGGGGGTAGAGAGAGAAATCTAAAATGGCTGGTCATGTGCGCTGGCCAACACTTTTCCAAAGGGGAGCCCAAACAGACACTGAGGTGTAGTAATGCAGAAGCCCTTTTCCAAGTACCAGCTGGGCCTTTTAGGAGCCTCTATCCCCACAGCAGACACTCAGCAGCCTCCGAGCAGCTTGACTTTACCATATGTGAAACTTTTTTATGCTCCACCTGGTTTCCCCAGGGATCTTGTGCCGCTGGGATGCTGGAGGCAGGTGAATTGCTCTTAATGCAAGGCACTGAATCACTGGGCCAAATACATGAGGGAAGTGCCTGGGGAGTGGAGAGGAATCTGTAGAAAGATGGACTGGCATGACCTTGGTGCTCGTGCCTGCTTTAGCTAAGAAAAACTCATGATGTGTCATCATGCCTCTCTGCACACCTCTGTTTTAGTTATGTTAAAACTAGAATTATATATATATATATATATATATATATATATATATATATATATATATATATATATATATATATATATATATATATATATATATATATATATAATCTTTTCACTAAGCACTTTGTGCTGTTCTCTATAGCATTTTCTTAGTTTTGGAGTTTTCAGTTGCAGTTACTACCTGCCAAATATTTCTAGTATTGCCATGGCCTGTTTAAATGACAAAGCCTTCAAAAACCAATTTCTTTTCCTTGAACGTCATTTACTACATCTAAATAAAATCCAGTGCAATATTTTGACTTCAGAAGTAGATTTGTAGATAATGTTCACTTGTGCGTAATTAAACCTCAGGATAAGTCCACCTGTACTATGAAGACCTCAGAAGTCTGAAGAACTTATGAAGACCAAGGAATACAGTGGTTCTGCCTTCAAACAACATCAACATTGCAGTCATTTAAAACAAAGGCTCTCTATTCTGGAACTCAGGGCCCACTGTCCTAACTGAACTAACTCACCCTATCCCTTGTTTTAAGTGTTTCCTTACTGCAGCACATTTGACATAAATGCAAGGCAGTTATTAAGCTTCTGCAGCACTTGATGACATGCTGAGACGACAATGCGGTTCTTTGAGTCATGTGTGCTGGGGCAAAGATGCATTGAAAACATGAAGGAATGTGGGGCCCTGAGGAAAAGAACTAAGAATAATTGGTGTAGATCAAAGTAGATTGATAACCCAGTTAAACTACAAACTCGGATATAATTGAAAGTATCTAACAAAAAATAGGTAAAAATATTAACTTGTGTGGAAACCTTGTAGAGACATACCCCAACAAACTTCCAACTATAATTGAAACAAAGGGGTTTTGCAAAGTGTTGACTCGGAGTGTGTGACTGCAAATGCGTGCCACACTTTTTCAGATGCTTAGCATACTTTTTCAAAAATATGTTTTCCTTTTCTTCCATTTCCCAATTATGTGCTGTGTTTTGTAGGTGTGTCACCTAAAATTCCAGTAAAATACGTTCAACTTTGTGGTGGCAACATTATAAAATGCAGAAAAAGTTCCAGGAGTAGTTTTACAAGGTGTTATACAAGCATAGCTTTCTTGGTCCAGGCCATCAGGACAGCTACTGTAGGTCAGTTGAGTGAGATTTCGGCCAAGATGATGGGGATGTGGTCACTCTCCTGCCTGCACCTGTCTTCCTGATTCTGTGGCACAGAGCCAGAGGTCAGGGGTCACCACAGGGGGCTGTCAAGGTCAAAGGTTTATCACTCTCCAAGGGGTCTTGGAGCCATCACTCAGATCCTGCAGTACACACGCTCTGCCCAGTCGAATTTCCCTCTTCCCCCACTTTTTCTAATCCTTCCAAATGGCTCAGGCAAAACTCCTGACAGCAGTGAGAGAAACAAACTGTGGGGTGTTGAGCTCTAAGCCATCAGCTGGAGATTTAACTTTGAAAAGATTCCCTTTTTACTCGCTGCCCTTTCCACCAATCTGAGGGCACACCAGAGTCCAAGCACCCAGAGCAGCTGCCCTCTGACCCTGCCAGCGGTTGTTGGTTTATTTTGTTTGGGCATTTGAGAGGGAAGGGGGCCTGCTTTTGACAGGTCAGGCAGCAGGACTTGGATGAGGTCTTTAGCCAAGAAGGGCCAGAGAGGGAGAATTTCACAGCTCGAGAAAAGACACACAAGCTACGCTGGACTGGCTTTGCTGCTCCAGCTCCAGCATTATACCCATGATACTGGATTAGTTGTCATATTCATGGAGACATGTGGAAAATGGGCTAATTTGGGGGGCAATTCATGCAAAGTCAATTCCATCATGCAGGCAGAAATTCCACGATACCTCTGTTTGTGCAGCTGTGCCCACTTCTCAAATTACACCAACCCCCTTCACAACCCTTTCTGCTCCCCTTTACTTCCTTTGAGCATGCCAGGAGTCTCACACAGGTCTTCTACTTATCTGGGACTAAAGTTAGAGATTATGAAACATAAAGGGGAGCCATGAGGTAGAGCCACGGTTCTTCCTTGGGTCGGTGGAGGGGCGTGCCATATAAGGGGTAAGCAACGAGGCCACATCAAGAAGTACTAACCATCAGGCTGTAGCACCAAGTCTGACAGACCGCAGGGAACAGACCTGCCGCATCGAGTCTGTCAGCTGTTCCAGCAGTTCAGTGCAATCGTGGGAGCCCCTTCCACTGGGACTGTGTTACTGAGGGCCTTTCTTCTCTGCTTCTGTTTTATTTTGGGGGGGGGGAGGGAGGAGGAGGGGTCGGGGAAGGCAGGGTTGCAACTCTGTGTGCAAGAGGGGGTTTTGAGGGGTATAATTTAGAGCACAGAGGGAGCTTCGTCTCTCCATCTTATGATTTGGAGGTGAAGACAAGCGCCCTCGGGGGCCCCCTGTCAGAGCTTTTGGGCGCGCTCAGTGCAGACTTCAATAAAAACACACAAAAAGAATTCCCCCACAAGGGCGCCTGGCTGAATCGCTGACGCCAATGTAAAAGATTCAGTTTTTTCTGTGAATCATTTAGTACACGACCCCAAGCTTGCCAGACAACGTGACAATAACAAGGAACTACTGCTCTGTCCTCCTCGTCGAGAAATAACGGGGAATAGTTGCAACCAACCAGCGGAGAAGGGCCAAATGATTTCTTTCACACCAGCAATTTCACACATCGATCATCCTCTGCCACTCCTCCATTTTCCTTCCTCTACTCCCACCTCTTATTCCCCCCGTTTCTTTCCTCCTTTCACTGTATTCCTGTCATGACAAATGTCAAACACAGTCAGTTATGAGTGTGTGTGTGTGTGTGGTTTTTTTTCTTTTTCTCTTTTTGGCAAGCAAGATGTTGCCAAGTTGAACGTGCGCTGGGACAAGACTGCTGCAGAAGCATCACACTGGAGCATCAGCATCAGATATTTCTGTGAAAGTAACAGAAATGTTTGAAGGTGTTGTCACAAGCTCACAGGTTCCTGCTGTTTGTGTGCACCGGAGGGAAATGGCACCTTCTCAGCCCTTTTGTCTCCTCCCTCTCCGTTGTTGTTTTTTTAAACTTATTTCTCTGTTTGGTTGTTATCACTTTTTACTATGGTTAAGAATCTCAGCATGGCTGTTTTTTGTTGGTTTTGACAGTGGGGGTCGGTGTTACAGTCGGAGTTAAAATTAGAGGAGTTGTTTCTCTGAGCGACTTGGAGACATGTCATCTTCTGGAAGCGGCGGGGAGTCTGTCAGTCACAGCCATGGTGTGTTTTAATCATCTCTGTCCCACTTGGTGGAGCGCTGACGGTTAGAGTGAGGGTTCCCTCCCCTGGACAATACCAGAGCGCTAGAATCTCATATGCTCTGATGTCAGACACAGCAACCGGTTAAGAAATATGAGACGTTTTCTTCCGCAAGTTAATCCTACAAATTCAATGGGGGAATCAAGCGACGTCTGGTGAATCTGACGACGTATCACAAGCGTGTTTGAAAAGCTTTTGTGATCTTTCAAAGGATGTGACAGCTGGAAGGAGATTGGCAACAAAATAGCGGGAGTTTGTCACTATATTAAGAGAATGAAGTAGATGGAATAATCAAAACTTATGATGTGTTTGAAGCTTAATGAGCTAGGGCTCCCCCCAAGCGAGCAACAATAGCAGTGTTTTGTAATCCTATAGCCATTTTCACAACACACCAAGGAATTAACAATATGCATTTATTTTTACATAAAAGTGGGTTAGACTGCGTATTTTGTTTGATTATGTAGCAGCAATGACAGCAAATCTTTCCTTTCAGCTGCTCTGCAAAGACGAACAACCTCAAAGCTGAGAAGCTCTGGGCCAAAGTCAGGCTGTAAAGACCCTTAACCCTCAGTCAGAATGGGCATTTCACCTCAACCTAACCCTGGCCTGAGCACGCTCACTTTTGTCCATTCCAGAGGCTCCTTTTGGGACCATCTTTTGACAGTCATAAGTCGTCATGGTCCTGAAGAGCCTTTGCTGTAAAGCTTCCTGCTGACATCTTTGAAATCAGTAACGCTCTCCGGTCTTTCGTCATTCTATGATTACGTTTGCTTGTTCAAAGAAATGCCATTTAAATCATCTACATTTTAACTTTTTTTAAGTAAAATAGTTGCTTAATTTGAAAAGCATCCATACCACTTCAACCTTTTCATACTTTGTAAGGTTATTATAACAAACTTTAAAGTGCATCCGGTCGATAGACTCACACCTTGGACAGCCTTTAATTTTTAATTTTGAGTTTTATTTGTTAGGATTGCCTTGTATTTAGCTCCATTTACCATCCCATTAAGTTTGACCTGACTCCCAGTCCCTGTTGAATAAAAGCATCACAAAAACCTTATGCTGCTACCACCATGTTTCACCGGGGGCTGATATGTTAGTGTACCAAATAGTTAAACTTCGTTTTTTTTTTGGTCCAGAGCATCTATTTCCATTGATTGAAACCATGTCCCCCACATGGTTTACTGCAACTGAGACTTTTCATGGCGTTCTTTCAAAATGTTTTTGTTTCTCTCTTACATAAAGGCTAAATTTGTTTACAACTTATGGATGTACTCTGTGATTGTTTTATAGCCTAACCATTATCTCCATCCCTATTCCTAACCCATCTTCTATGTTCCTTAGTCTTAATTGTGCAGTTTGTTCTCTAATGATCTCTGACAAACCTTTTAAATCTTCACAGATTAATTTATACTGCCATGCAGTAATAAACAGGTGAGCTGCTGAAGATAGTTTCATCGAATATCATTTTGGTAAAGAGGCAAAGGAGAATAAGCATATTACACCTTTTTTTTATTTTTAACATTTCTTTTAAATGTACATTTGTAATTTTACATACAGTTTAAAATTACTGATTTGTGTAGCATTAGGCCACTTATCATCACCTTACTAAAATGATGGCCAACTTCATTTTTCACCAAAAATATTTTTTTTTTAAATTGCCTAAATCATCTATTGGAAAGAAAAAGGTGCTAAGAGTGACATAAGCCATTATTTTAGAAAGGTGACGATAGAGGTTTGTCGTTGGATAAAAGTGGAGAAGTTAACTGTGTCTTAATACGTATGTTCTTATTTTATATAAAAAAAAAAAAAACATTTATTTGTTTATAGTGCTTTCACACTTTACGTCTTATTATCTTTTCTATGGTGACATGTTCCACACATGTGTGTCAGTTGTACTTCAAACAGAGGTACTTAGAAAAATATCCCTACAAGTTCCTGAGCAATTAGTCCAGCTGCCTGCCTTTGTCCACCTACCTATTGTGTTCTTTGTAAAACACTATTCTCTTACACCTCCACTTACTCCATCCTCTGAGACAGGGCTGGAAATCCAAGGCTCTGAGTTGAACCCACAGTTGGTTTAAACATAATGAAATGTATGTCATGTCTCTGGCTCACTCCCTCTGGCTTCTCTTCACCCCTGCACCCCCACCCCACCGCAAATGCACCGTCTTTGACAGGGAGGCCTCTGTGGCTTCTGCTGCAGTGATCTTTAGCCCCTTCAGGTCCCACCGACTATTTAGGATGTCCCTGCGATTTGAGGGTGGACTCAACCATAGATGCACGCTTCATAGCATTGACTGCAGAGCAGAATAGAAAGAGAGAGGGAGGCAAAGTTTTGGACAGCCATGCCAAGCCTCTTAGAAACCATGGCTGATTAAAAGAAAAAACAAACCTCTTCTGGTAATAAATTGATGCCACAGTGTCCTTATTGTAAACGTCAGAGTTAGTAGTGCTTACCATATCCACGCATGGGGCACCAAAAAACATGCACATGTATTCTCTAGTTTCTACCTTTTCATCTATTTTGTCTCTTCTCCCCAACGGTGTACACATAATAGAAACCATGGCAACACAAATCAGGTGCAGTTTCTGGAAAAAGGACACAAGCTGAGCCATTTCAGATGATGCTTATTTAAATTTCAACATATATTGACTCAGCTCAGTATCTCTGTCTTTTTTTTATTTTGTATCCAATCTGTATGCAGATGAGACTGAACCCACAGAGCGTCTGTACGTATTTGTGTTTATAAGGCTGCGTATGTGGTTAACATAAAGCTTTGGAGCGTTTGGCTTTTTGTGTTCCCCGGCGCACATACGTGCATGGACATGTGTCTGTGCATAGATATCGCAGCTCGAAAACGAGTGTGCATGTCCACTATATTAGACAGAAGCGCATGAGGGGGGTGCCCCAGCGTGTGTGTACTGCTGTCTGTTCAGAGCTCTCCGCGCCAGCAGGGTGCGCCATTCCAATTTACCCATCAGCCGAGGAGGCAGGGGGTAAAAGCGCGGGGCATCGCTGTCGGAGATTTCACATTCGAGGGACAAGATTACCTGTCAGGGGACCCCTGTGTGGAGGTGATGAGGGAGGGTGACTGCAGGGGCACAGTGTGGGGGAGTTCAGACTGTTTGGGGGGACAGGAGGAGTGCTGAAAGATGGGGAGGGCAGCACGACTAAAAACCACCCTGAAATCCATGGGTTCTCTGTTTTCTGGGGAGCATAGCTGCCAAGTTGCACATCTGTTTGACACCAGGCGCTGTGGTATGGCAGTCAGGGGCTGTCTGTCCTGATTCACATCTCTTCGCTCTCTACTTTGTTGCGAGAATCTAAACCACTGTTGGAGCTCTGTGTCTGCAGAGAAGCTTGCAAAACATTTTCTTTCTATATGAAGAAAAAGAAAACCAAAAAAAACACAAAGAAAGCATGAAAGGAAGATGTGGTGTAGCATGGCTCAGATTTAGATTTTTCTCTTGCATGCGCCTCTATGCTCGCCCCTCTTGAATTAATTCACATTTTGACACCAGACTGCTTTTTTATGCTGTTTTATGTGATAGACTAAAATAAAACACTTAAAATAATTACCAATAACTCAGTTACTTTTTTTCACATTTCTGTGACTAAACTTTCATTTCCTTTACACCTTACAAGTTTCCATCAGTGACTGCTTTTTTTCCCTACTCTGCCATAAATGACAGACTTGTGATTTGCACGTTAAGGAATTGTTTTGTTGTTGATTTCAGACATGAATCTCTGGTGCTCTCCAGAAATACAATGAGCCCCTTGGTTGCTTCTCACATTAATGTGCCATACTTATTTTATTCCGGGGTAACAAAGTAAAGGGTGGATGAATACAAATGGCACACCTTATTATAAATTTAATTTGATCAGAAATGTTGAAAACCATTAATCTATTTCCTTATATATATGTCTAAGTTTGTTAGATTCAATCTTATAATATTTATGTAAAATACAGAAAGTGGAAAAGTTAAAGTTGTATGAACGGAGGGGTATAAATACTCTTCGAAAGGCACTTTATGTGTTAAGAAACTCTGTGCTTGAAACACCAGATTGAATCGTTCCTTAAAGCCCACAGACCCAGCTTGCTCTCATCTGTGTTCGCTCTGCTTATGTTTAAGTGTCAGCCAAGATAACTAACGCTGCTCCAGAGATCCTTAAAGTCTGTTGGGAGACGGGACATTCCAAACTGCAGACCTCATTCTTTACCCCATCTCTGCTGCCATTAGTTAATTATATGCAGGTGGTTTCCTTTCTCAGTCATTTTTGTTGTTGTTGTTGTTCAAGACCTAATAAAATGTAGCCATAAGAACAAAAAACCAGAAAGGCGGCGAGAAGAAAAGGGGGGAGATGGTGTCGGAGGAAGTGGCTGAATGTGCTGCGTGAAGCAAATTATTGCCCCCATGTAGATTCATCAGTTCTCCCTGCTGGATTAAGGAAGGGCCTTTCTAATGAAGTTCGCCCCGTCAAAATGAAGGGACTAATTCTGATTTAGCTGAGGTAATGAACTTCCCCTCTCCTAGTGAGAGCAGCGCCATGGGGTGAGGAAAGAGGGGTGGCGGTGTAAGAAGAGGAGGAGGCAAAGCAGAGTGGCAGCAAGAGCGAGACGGAGGCAGGTCGAGAATTGAAGACAGGAGAGATCCGTGGAAGGAGGACAAGATAGAGCCAGGAGGAAGAGTGAATGCAAGGGAAGAAAGAGAAAAAAAAAATTATGCAAAACGGCTGTCTCGTATTTGCTGAGATGTATTAAATTTCCAGTGCGGGTGCCTGTGTTATATAAAATTATGTTAATGTCTTGTGGCCCGCTGCGAATGGCGGCTTGCTGGTCCTGAGCATGCGTGGCTGGCCGCTACACGGAGCGCGCTCAGTGGGACTCAGCTTTTCTATTAAGGAAAACCTCTAGACACCTGATGATGAATTCTCTCTCACCAAATGTTCCCCCTTTTTTGTGTCGAAAATATGAGCGCTTCTCTAAATGACTTTGGAGAGCCTGGCATGGCGCTTGGCGGCCCGCATCTAGCAGGGGGGAGAAAGGGTTTAAAGAAAGGGGGGCAAGTGGAGGTGTGGAGGGGGGGGTCCCTTTGCATCAGGCTAAGGGAGTCAATTAAGGCAAGCACTGATAATTATAAGCCGGCAGAACGCAGGGGCTGGCTAATTGTACAGTGTTCCATGCCGCGAGCCCAGCCAAGGGGCCGTTCCTCAACACTCTCCTTCCTTGCTCTTTTGTGTGGACCGCGAACCCCAAAGACCCCTCATACCTCAGCCTGACAATGCCACAGTGAGGCTTGCAGAAAGAAGATGTAAAAAAAAAAAAGAAAAAAAAAAGAAGAAAAAGAAAAAAGTCCAGCATGTGCCCATAATTAACATTTTACATTCAGGCCACTCACTCTTAAGAGATCTAAATTAAAGTACTGCCTCGTTTCATTTTTTCAAAAGCTTCTGAAAGTTATTGTTTCCCTGCTTGTTTGTAATCCTCACTTTGTACACCAACTTTTATCCAGCTTAGAAAGTCGGGGCAAAGAGGCTTGACCTTTACTTCCTCCTGAACACAAACAGGCCCTGTAGTTTAGAATAGGTATGTGTGTGGAGCAAATTAGAGCATTTCAGTGTAGTGGTATTTTTTTGTGTGTGGCTGTAGGGGGTCCAGCACTCCATGCAATCCATCTCAGGCAGCCTGCATTGTTTGTCCCCAATGGACCTCCGTACCTGCCTGCAGCTGCTGCGCCTACATATCATTCGTTAGCACGTATTTGCCTCTCACCTTTGTTGTTCTGGATCTCTCCCTTCTTTTTTTTCTCTCTACAGCCACAGTGACCTACGCACTGTACAACTGGTCAAATGTTTTAGCTGTTGTGTTTTTTTTTTAGTTTAACCATAAAAAATGATTTGGTGACATAGGACGGGGGTTTTAAAGCTGCAAAGAGCAGTGCAAGTTGTAATATCAAGTTCTACAGCTGGATTTCTTCTTCAAGGCTATCCCTAGCTTTAGCTCCCCCTAATGATCCTACAGAGATCATTAGCAGACATTATTGTTCCAAATTTGCCTGAAATCATCACACAGCTAAGGTGGGATATGTAAATCTGACTTGTGCAAGTAAATGCATATTTAACACGTTCCGAGGATCATGTTGGAAGCACTTTGCCACCATCTAGTGGTCAAAGTCTGGCCCAATCGCATTCTGAGCTACTTGAATATATTGCGATGAACAATCCCTTCATAATTTTGAGCCTGTTTGTAAAACAAACACAAATATATTTTTTTAATAAAATTCCAAAAATATATATCTTCAAGCTGAAAGAACAGAATTATCACATATTTTTGTTTTTTGAGAAAAATCTGAAATGCTAAGAAAATAATATATTTTGTATGCATTCATTTGCATATATTTGCATATACTAATAGATTTTAGGGTAAAGCATTTTTTAAAGCTCTTCAAACTAGACACCACATTGTTTTTTGTGCTGTTAAAAGTCTGTTATCTGTGAAAACTTAACATTTGTAAGTATACTTGCCAGTTCATCTCCAAGTCTAACCTTGTCTTCCTCGTGTGCATAATTAATTAGACATTAGGGTTGCCACCCAGGAATGATAAACAGGAATGGAAATTGGACTCAAAATGCAACCAATTTTTTTGTCATCAGGAACTGAAATTATAATCATTTACGTTAATTTGCAAGTATACTTCTAGCATGACAAGTAAAAACCAATTTCTGAGTAATATTAAACACATTTAAGATATATTTTAACGCATAATACATAGTAGTGATAAGAGTCATTTTTTTCTGACAAGTTAAGCCACAGTTTGATAACATAACAGATGTAAATCATGTGTTGGACATCAGCTAAAAATTAAAAAAATGAGCTGTCCTACCTGACACCAAATAGGAAGTGACTCACAATTCTCTTCTCAGCTGTGTTTTTTTTTTTTTTTTTTTTGCGCCCGACCGTCTTCTCTTCCCTCTGTCCTCCTGCATGTGACCTGGAAATCGATCTCAGCATGCCAAGTTGAACGATGTCTCAATTTCTAGAATAGATCCGAAGGAGAAAGGAACAATGAGTTGAGTGAGCATGAACAGCTGCACCCTTTTGTGGGAGCTCTTTCATCACTCGTGATATGAAATTTTTTTTACAATAATTCTAAAATGTAAATTTCATAGACACTTTTAGTGCCCATGTAAAAGAGATAAAAACGTTTTGAATAGGTTTGATTTCTAATGACTGCTTAGACCAGTGAACCTTTGGACAGAACTCTCCTTTAGAGAAGAGAGTTTTCCAGGACCCTCCACCTCAACAAGAATTCATTTTTGTTTGAATGATTGCAGTTTACATTTCAGTCTTCTAATTTTTTTCTCTTCTTTTGTCAAAAAGAAATTGTTTGATCTTGTCCTTCTGAGTGTTTTTTCCCTTTTTCAAAATAAAGTAGTAATTGTGTTTTCATAAAACAATAAAAATTTAAGTGCTTCATCAACTGAAATTATTTTAAAAAGGTGTTATCTTTTAAGACACACTTCAAGAAAATTATTATCAATATTATTACTGATATTAAATTCATTGTCGCTTTACTCTCACCAATACAAACAGAATGCCTTTGAATAACGATATATGTGTACAACTATTTGTTGTAAACATATCTATCTCGAGTATGAAATAATAAAATTAATTAAAATCAAAGAAATTTTAAGATCATTAAAATCAATTTACTCCTTTGTCTTTGACAGAAATGAAAAAATGAACCAGATTTAAACTTATTTAAGAGAAAAAGACAGGAATCTCCAAGTGTTATATAGGATTCTGAATTTTCCACATTTATTTACTTTTCTCTATTGTTTTGATAAAATATGTGAACTGCTGCAGATTTTATTACTATTATTTAACCTGAGAATTTTATTTTTGTTAGTTTTTTAAAGTACAACTAAGAACTTTGGTAAACAATAAATAATAAAATAAAAAAAATTTTAAAATAAAAAAGGTGGCTGACCCTTTAGACTTTACTTCACTTTTATGTAAACACATGCACAAATGCGCGCACGCAAACACACACGCACGTAAATCGTTTCAATTAAAGCCAAGAAATAATAAAAAAGCATGTTTTATATTTACTTCAGAGAAAATTAAATATATTGATGAAACATCATATTTGTAGAGAACAGACATCTGTTTATTTCCTAACACCTACAATAAATTTAACAGTGCTTATGTCTTCTCTTTTCATGTCTTCCTGTCCTCTTTCATAACATCTGTACGCCAGCAAACAGCGACACACTGTCACCATTACTATGTTGTTACTGATTATCACCTAAGGAAACGGTTTTCGTTCCAAAACTTTAGGGGAAATAACCCGCATTGTTTGGTGCATGGAGGCTGGACAGATTCGCCTTGTGAGAGCCCACAGCACAGCCGCGTCAGTTACGTTCCAGCGCTCTTTGTGTTGCTTCCTGTCACAGAAAAAGTGCTTAGTTGTTGAATGTGCAATGCAGAGACATGTCCAGTTTGAAACACTGGAAGACTGTACACATTAGTTATGTTTGCGATAAATAAATAGACACACATTAACAAAAGAGAGAGGGTACGTGTTTGTTTAAATTAAGAGGTGTTGGTACAATATTTAAAATAAGAGCACATCACCACCATTTGACTTGACCAATGGGAAATAAGCCAAAAGGGCTGTAGTAATTCTATAATTCATTACATTGTAATGGAAAGCTACTTTAATATGTTACATGTGGTATTTGTTTGGTTTGTTTTCTAAATGTGTTTAAAACAAATCTGAATTTATCTCTTGTGCCATTCTGAGATTGAATAGAGTTTTTAGTTGTTTTAAAGAGAAGATAGGGTGGGAAAAGATGAATGCTGTCTACAGAAGAAAAAAACCCAGATACATTTACTTGGTATGTTTGTGGAAAAAGGAGAAAGTGTCCTCATGATTTTGTCCCTCATGTTTTGTGAAAACCAAAAGGTGTTCTACTTGGCTAAACCCTTTGTAACAGTCGTTGAAGCGTTACGCATGTTTATCTCAACACAAAAACCTGTCACTTTGGTGTTTCTGCCTCTGGCCTGGTAGCCAGGGGAGCTGTGAAGCGGTTAATGTAGGCAGAGCGCGCCTGATCCTAGCAGGGGCCTAGCCCTGCTCTGATTAGCACCTCCAACGAGCTGCCATGCATCAGAGCTGACATTGTCTCAGAGTCTCGTTCCCCCACAATCCTCTGCTCTTGCTGTGTGAGGGCGTCACTGCTGACATGTCACACAGCCTCACCCCTCCTTCTCCCTCTGCAGGTTGGAAATAATCCAAAGTTAGGAGAGGATCATGAGACCTTCACTACCTGGGTTATCTTATCTGTACCTTCCTCTCGCAGAAAAGAAAATGTATTTTACGTCCTCCGTCTTCACGGCACTAAAGCTTATCCTTTCCTGGTGCAGTCGTACTCCAGCATTCTTCAGTATTTGCACTTTTATGAATTGACGCATCATACATATCCCTTCCTCTTTATGTTATATAATGATATTGTCATACATTTTGTAAATTAGGACATCTTACTAATTATGTCACAATGAAAGTGACACGCAGAAGTATTGATACTAGAAAGTTAATATGGTTGGATCTAAAGAAATGCAACATGAGCTGTAAGTTTTGTGTCATTCTGCTGCAAGGGTGTCGTCCAAACCTTACTCTTTTGTGACGTGAAATTGCTCTTCTTGCAGTTTTGCCCCTTCCGTTTTGCTCTGTCCATCCTTTCTTAGACCCTGACCAGGATTCCTCTCCCTGCTATATAAATGCACTCAGTTTGTTCTCTAATGTTCTCTAATAACCACCTATATGTAGGGGTGTCAAAGTAAAGTGGACTGAATACATCAGACCTGTTAAATTATTATTTATAATTAATAAAAACAAACTATTTTATTTATTTTTGCTGTGCCACTTAAAAAAATGCCCCACTTTGTGTTGTGCTTCCACATAAAACAGTCAAAATAACATGACTCTGGTGCTTGCAATCTTACAAACTGAGAACAAGTTGCAGATAGTGCGGATAGTTTTGCAAGACAATGTTTAAATTTAAAATCTCTAACTTGATTCTCTCTGCTCCTCTTAAACTGTGGAGGCAGGAAGTCGGTATTAAAAATGTTCTCCCGTAGGCACCAGTTCTCCAATCAGTTTTGGTCCAGGGGGAGTCCATCCCTCTGAGTTCCCACCTACCACCTTCCCACCCCCATACTCTGCATTCCCCCGGTCCTTAATGGGCCACATAGTACTTCTGAAATGAGCTCTTGCCTTATGAGCTGTGCTTCTACCTCAAGAGAGCGCACCACACGGAGGTGGAGTCAATTTGTATTCACCCATAATTCCCTGGGCCTTAATCACGCAGATTTTCCCCGCATTATCAGTTAATGGATAGTTCCCGTGGAGAGAAGACGAAGTAAACCCACCTACTGTTTACAGGCCCGAAGCTTTCTCTTCTGCTGCCATCCAGCATCCTGCAGTGGCTTGTGTGTACAGCAGTGAGTCTGCTGAACAGCAGTTCTTGTTGGTTTATTAACACATAACTCCAACATCAGGCTGAAAAGTAGGAGACAGATGGTGAGGCAAAGGCGGAGTTCCTCATAAAACATGCTCATCCAAAGCAGGTATTCCTTTCCTTTTATTGCAACGTTTGACATTTTAGATACTCAGCCTCGCTTTGGCCTGTTAGTTTGAGAGGACAAGCTTTGATCGCTACGTCTGCTCCCTCTCCGCTTCTCTGAAACAGCCCATTCAAGTCTACTAAATATTCTCAATTTGTTCTCCCACTTGTTTGCTCATTACTCTCTGCAAAAGGAAGTGCCCAGATTGATGTCCTTAATATCATCTACTCTGGCGACGCACAAGCAACTGGGGTCCCTCTAATAGTGAGCTTCAGAGAAGCGTTCACTGTGCCCCAGAGAGGAGAGTAAATCTAAGTATCAGATTTTTCTCGTGGAAAACGAAACGCTCTAATTCAAACTGCTTCTCAGCAGAATTGTTTAAAAGTAGTGAGGGACAGTGATGACTATGGAACAGAATAAGATGAGGGAGATTTTTTTAATTAAACAATGCCCCTGCATTGTACTTAATTACACACTATCATCTTAAATTAAGGTTGCCTTTGGTTTCTTTATTTTTTAGTCTGTTACTCACCATTAGATAGTTATTTCAACCTGTACAGTTCTGTGCAAAATAAATTATATGCCATGAATTATTTCACCTGTTGTCATAATTGTCAATATTAAAACAAACTTTTTTATAACTTTTATATTTCAAAATATCACCTTGTTCTTTTCTCTTTTTTTAATTGCTAATGTTAACTGTAGATGGGCTGAAGTGTTTTGAGCTGTGATATGAATAAATTAAGAAATTCTATATTTGCAATGACAGTAGTAAATCTACATGTTAGATGCTGTAAAAGACTTGAGTTCACCCAAAAGGCAGTGAACTAACCAAAAACATGGAGCAAGAACTACAACAGATTGCTTTCATTTCAAAAAGTTCAAGCACTGTGAATACTTTTGCAAGGTACCACGAGCTAAAATTAACACACTGTGCGCAGTAAACTCTGCCTACATAAACATTTTTACTCTGCTAAACTACAGGAGCCAGATCCGCAAGACCCTGCTTCCCAAACAACCTTCAACAGCACGCAGTTCTCTAGCTGGATAAAAAAGTAAACAGCACAGAGAAATAGAGACCATTCTTTGTGAAAGTAGTTTTCCCCTCTCCCTCTCCTGTCCTCCACATGGGAGAGATATTAGGCGTTTGTGTTTTAAGGAGCTGTGAAATACATAAACCATGAGCCCCAGGAACGCGAGACCCTGTGGATATGCAGATGGGCTTACTTTGCTGGTGTCAGGGATGCTTAGAGGGAGCAGACGCAGGAGCAGTTCTCATCTAAAGGATTTTCTTAGGAGTGCAGGGGGACAGGGTGGTGGCAGCGAAGAACACCCGGGAGACTCGGAAAAACAGAATGGGAGGAGGGAGAGAGGAGGATAGAGAAAGAAAGGGAGAGAGAACTGACAGTCCCCCGTGGCCTTGTAACTATATCCAGAGTCTGCATGGTGCTCTAAGAGGGGTGGGGTCCCACACAGGGCCTTGCTGATTGGGCAGGCCTGGAGAAGGGCTGGGGGGGCAAAAGGAAGTGACCTCAGCCCAATGAGGCAGCTATAGGGGTGAGGAAGCTGACTTCCTCCCTTGGCTCTCACTAAGAAACAGGCTGCCAGTCTGATTCAGCCTCTGCTACTTTGCGGAATACAAACAGAGTCCTGAAGGCTGCATCAGTGACCAAACACAGCATAACCTACTCTGCAGTCACTTAGACTAACTTTATCTGAACGCTTATCCTCTGTTCTCTGTCCATTTATTGATTTATTGTTGCTTCTTAGATTTGCTGGAATTATATAGAATTTAAATTCACTAGTATAATTGTTTATTATTATTATTATTATTATTATTATTATTATTATTATTATTATTATTATTTTGATAAAAATCAATAATTGCCTCCAAATGACATCAAGTTCTGTTCATTTACCTTTTCATTGTTTCTTACCTCTGTAGTTTTGGTTGTAATTCGTCTGTCTGCTGTGCCTCTGCATTTCATACTTTCCAGCATAAACATGGAGCTGTCAGTCGTGGGATTTTATGCCAATGTGATGCATCAATCCACATCCGCCCCATTGACATTTTGTACCTTCCTGATGAATATTGAGTACCAGCATTTAATATGTCATCTGCATGCCTAAATCTTCACATTCAGTCCACCTCTCACCTCTCAAAAACGAACAAGATTTAAAGGCTTTTTTATTCAAATATATTTCAACAATTTTATACTTCTTCAATCAGAAAAAATGTGGCTCCGAATTAGAAATTTTTAACGTTAATCTGTGTAAAAGTTTATGTCTAAAACTCATCAGAAGTATACGCTCCTTAAGTGTAAGTGTAAAACATGGTAAATATGTCAAGAGAAACTAAGTATGGGCCACAAAGTTCATGTTGCCAGTGACATATGCCAGTGATTATTCTGCTCCATATGCTATTTCATTTGAAATACGACCAAATACCACTTTTTTTTTTCAATTTTGATTGTCAAAATCACCAGACTTGTCCTTTAAAATTGAAGTATTTCAACTTCCTACCTCCACTTTCGCCTCATGCACCTGCTTACAGACACAAACATAGACATTCGCTCACACAAGGTCAGTCATGCAGGTGCAGAGTTATCTGCATAATGAAACAGGCCAGGTCTCTAAAGGGACGGCATTGTGTATAAGGGTCAAATGAGGGCTGCGCATATGGTGGAGGAGTGGATCCGGCGTAAGCTGCGGCGAACTTGACCTCAAGTGTGCACGTCCTAACACAGATAGGCAAACGGTGGCGATCAAAGAGAACAGCGATCCTCTTGCACGGCTGCATGAATGCACTCGCACTACCCTCCCTTAACCCCCTACACCTCCCCTCCTCTCCCTTCCCCCACCTTTCGCTGATACCTGGTGCTACACTCAGATGCACATGTAGGGTACAGAGTAACTCATCTGTCAAATACATGATCGCAGCAAACACAACACCGACTCGCTCCCTTTTGAACTACTTTGATAGGTTTTTGCCTGTCAAGCAGAGATGCCTGTGCGAACACAGCGATATATGGTGCTTGCCGCTTGTTTCCATGCAGTAAACATATTATCAGAAGCTCAGTAGAAAGTATATACTTATGTTATTAAGAAATTATGTAAGGGAAAATCTGGCAAAGGGGCACTATATTATAAAAGTTCAGTGTGCATATACTTTCTCAATGTTTCTTCCACCACTGCAGGAAATGTTTCAATTTCCTTCTTTTGCTGGAGTATTAAGGATCCAGTTGTCACATGCACTCACCATCAAATCGAAGCCAAAGGAACTGTGATGGCAGCTATTTTTTTCTTTACAGATGCCATTACTTTGTCTAAAAGCCTTACTGCGAACACTAAAAAGGAAAATACAAATGTAGTAATAAATTGACAGTGAAAAAAGATTGCAATAATAGCCCAATGTTACATCCTGCTGTAAAATATAAAAAGGATTGCAAATAAGATGTTTTACATGGTTGCTATTGTCTCGTTTTTAGTTGCTTCATTCTACCTAATTTGGCAAATAACACACGCACAATAAACTTTCTGCTTGGACACAGCCACGCACAGCTGTTTAGCTTGATTATGTATACATGCTCCCGGTACCCAGGGCCTCTGTGGTGGGCAGTGGGCTGTGGAGACCTGGGGATAAACCCTGGATGAGCCCCTGAGGTATCCACCCTGCCCCCAGACCTGCAGTGATGGGCTCTGCCAGGAGTTTGATGGTGCACGGTCTGGCCCTGTGGCAGAGTGTAAAGCACTTTTATTGACACAGTGGAGAGGGGCACTTTTTTCTGGAAATCTGAGTCAGCAGGTTGCTCCAAATAAAAGTGCACAGTTTACAGTTGTGAAATCTATTTAAAGTTATTGGTGGAGTTTTTGATATGTACATGGATTTATGTGTCTGTAATCCAGCAGTCACACGGCATCCGGTTGCATTTTAACATGTTGTTAACACTGTGGCACCAAAGAGTGCAGTATCGCAATTTGATGGTTTATTATACCATGTTTCACGTGCCGGATATTTTATCAATGCTTGAAACTAATAAAATAAGATCTTCGGTGTCTCTTGTGCCAACACTAGAGCTAACTCCTCTGAACAGTCAGAGTGCTAGAGGCATCATCAAGTTGATTAAAAAGTAAGAGAATAGTAGGGAACCAGGGGTTGATCTCAATTGATGTAGCCATCACTATATTCATCAATAATATAATTTTAATGTAATATTCAGGCATATTAAAAAAAAGCAGACTGGAGACAGATGATATTAAGATATTAATATAGAAAGATCTTTTTAAGAAAAATATCCTCTTGAGTGGAAATTCTGATTCTACAAATCTCAAATCCCTCTCCCTCTATCTAAACCGCTTTTGATGTTATTTTAATTTGCAAATTCTAAAAATAAATCATTATTTGTGCAAGTTAATCAAAAGGAGGACGTACACCGCGATCTTTAGTGAGAACAATTAAAACCCCAACTGGTTATTCAATTAATGTCTGACGGGACAGGGTCACGTGTTCTTTCTTTTTCCTGTTTGAATCAGGAAAACCTCAGACAGGAGGAAAAAAAAAACTGTTGGTGTTAGGGTTAAGACCAGAGTGAGACCTTTTGCTACTCCCCGGCCGTTCATGCTCTGTTTATTTTTCCACTCATGGTTCTCTGTGTGTTTGTGTTGTTTCTTCTCCGCAGAGGAAGGACTGAACCATGAATGCAAGCTCTGTAGTCAGTCATTCGACTCACCGGCGAAGCTTCAATGCCACCTGATTGAGCACAGCTTCGAGGGCATGGGGGGAACCTTCAAGTGTCCAGTCTGCTTTACAGGTTTGCACAATACCTTGAAGACAAATCCAGTGAATAAATGAAAAAAAAAGAAAATATAAATGGGAAATGTGTCATTTTTAACTTTGATTAAAAAAAACATTGAAAAAGCAAGTACAATGTCTTGACTAGTCATACTTAAAAAAATGTAGTAACATGACAGCAATAAACTTTAGTTTATTTTGTTGGGGTTTCTATCAGATAGATCAACACAAGGCAGTGCATAATTGACATGTGCAACATAGTTTAAAGCTATTTTTACATAAAATGCTACAAGGCATAGTAGGTATATTTAACAAGCACTGAGTCAATTCTTAGCACACGTCCATTTTGCTGCAGTCACAGCTGCATGTCTTCTGGGGTTTGTTTCCATGTCCACATCTAGAGACTGAAGATTTTGTTCAATTCTTTTTGAAAAATAGCTCACACTCTGTCATATTGAGAACAGCTAGCAACCATTTAAAAACATTACCAGAAATTCTGAGATTAGGGTCAAATATATTCTCATAATGAATATGAACATGCTCCAAGCCACTGATATCGTTTTATTTTTAGGGATTTTGTCCTGCTGGAATGGTGAACCTCCACCCCAGTATGAAGTCTTTTGTAACTTTTAACAGGCTTTCTTCCTTTATTTAAATTCATCCATTGTGCTATGTGTTCTGAACAGCTTCTATGTCCCTGCTGAAATGAAACATCCCCACTCCATGGTGTATTTGTGTATTAGTTTTCCTCCAAACACAACATGTTGTATGTACAACATGAAAAAGAAAAAAAAATCTTCACAATGTTTGCTGGGTTTTCTGTAGGACTTTCTGCCTTTTCTCTTATTACTTATCCATCCCACACGTTTTAGTTTCTAATTTAAAAAAAAAAATTATTGCAAAAAATCTTTCCACTTCACAATTATGTTCTACTTTGAGTTTTTTTTTTTTTTCACAGAAGATCCCTATTAAGTACATTGAATGTTGTGATCTTAACGTCAAAAAATGTGAAAAAATTCAAGGGATACAAATACTTTTTCAAGGTGCTGTAGCTTCTAAACGAGTCTTGAAAGGTCAAGCAACCCAGCCGTATAAAGCTGATAGCAGTTTGCACCATGTGGCTTTTTGTTTCGTCAAATTGCCTCAAAATCAAGGCCAAAGAAGTGTCACAAGGTGAAAGGGGGGGAGGAAGAAAGATGGGGAGAGGAGGGGGGGGGCTAAGACAGTGTGAGCTGGGGGGAGATGGGTGGATGGAGGAGCGGAGAAAGAAAAGGAGATGTGCTAATTGTGGATGGCAGTGGTGCTGATAGCTGTAATGATCTCATCTGTCTCTGTGCGTGGAGGTGGAAGGACCGGACTCCTCCTGAGAGAATAGCGCCCTCCTTCAGTGTCAACAGGGTTAACTATCTCTATAATGAAATCTGCAAAGTCGTTAACTTCGGCTCTTCACTCTTTCTCCCTTCTCAGCTCTTTACTCTTCCTAACACTTTTTGGGTCCAGCTCATTTCCTCTTCCTACTTCCTCTAACCCCTCCGCCGCCCCCAGCTTCATCCATCCATCGCACAATAAACTCATTTGCCTCATGTCTGCTTGTTGGATCAATTAATATCATTATTTACTGTTCTGCATCTTTTCGTCTTCCCAAACGTCTTCATCCGCCTCAGTTCACAGCGTCCTTCCATGCACTCCCCTCCTCTACTCTGCATCACTGTTTTTGGCCTTATGCCTCTTTTAGAAGAAGCCTATTGATATTTCCCCCCCCCCCACCCTGAAACTCCTCTCCCTCCACCCCTCACAGGGGTCCAGGCATTTAATATACAGAGCATGCCTCCTTCATCTGAGCCTTCATTTTCCAGCGCCCGTCTTTGACAGACAGGTCCCCCCACTCCCTCAGCGTCCATATCGATCACGGCACATGAGAGAGAAGAGGGATAGAGGGAAAGAGAGAGAGAAGGGGGGGGGTGCTAGGAGGAAGGGAGAGGGAAAGAGGTAGAGACAGAGTGCCCCCTTAGGACAGCGGTCGCCGAGCAGACAGACAGATGGGCGAAGAGGCCTGTGGTAGCTGGGAAGCCGTGCGGTGGAGAGTACAGGATGAACTGAAAGGCCTCCCTCTGTTGGGGATGCGGGGGACAGGCAGGCCGAGCTGAAGTCAGAGCACTTGGAGGGAACAGAGCAATTGAGAGATTAGCTGACAGCTGTCCTTGAATATATTTCTTCAAGCCGAGTCGAAGAAAATAAAAGAAAGAAGACATTTGTCCCTGATTTAGCTGGACATAAACTTTATTTTTAAAACTTTCTAACTGATAAAACATACAAAACTTCTAGGGTTTCTAAAAAAAAAGATTTTATTTTTTTTTTAGCAATTGGACTCAATACTTTATTTCTATACTCTGGATTTCCATGGACATCTTTTTAGTGCAGTGCCTTAGAAAAGCCCTTGTGCTGCTTGAGCTATGAAATTTGATGTCTTTATTGGCGAGTTATGTGATAAACCAACACAATGTAGTTCGTAATTGTAAAATTAAACAAATATAAGACATGGTTTCCATACATTTACACATTTTTAATGTGTGGGATGCATGTGTGTTCAGCCCCCGTGAGGGGTACAAATTTATACCACACTTTGCAATAGTACTGCCAATACACCGTTTCTTATAAATGATTAATAAATAGTTAATGCAACTGTTATTAATCAAGAAAAAAATAATCATGCACCATTAAGGTGCCTTTGTTAAACCAAAAGAGAGGAGTGACTGTTTTTTTGCCCGTTGAGTGGTTTATATAAATATTGTTAGCCATTTTTAAATGCTCATGTATGAAGACAAATTAACTTATTTTGCAAAAAATTTTTTTATATATTTTGTTACTTTCACACGGGCTGTCTTTTTTTTTGCATTCACAGTTGGTTGAACTAAACTAGAACTACTACATGCCCGGGTTACTAAAATACATTATTTTCATAGATTTAAAGGATGCCTTCAGTAGATAGATTGAGTCCAAACATGAAAGCAAAACTTTGATCAAACTAGGTGGTGGCAGGGCCGTTGAGCGCGCTCGTTTAACAAGGTTGCCCTTTGTTTAAAAGCCCATTCCCCCTCAGTGCACATGTTTCGGTTTGATCTGCCCCCTTGTGACCCAAAACGCAGTGGGAGGCAATGAGTGATTGTCATTCTTTCTACACACCTGATTATCCCCAATCTAAACTCTTGGGAGCAGAAGGGAGGTTGAAGTGGCGAGAGGACTGCATCGCACTGCAAAAAAAAAAAAAAAAAGACTGGAGAAAAGTATTAGGGAAAGTAAGTTAAAGACAGTAGATAAGGACAGACGAATGTAGAGGAGAAAAGGAGACAAAACTTAAAGGAAGCTGAGAAGGTTGCAACTGGCAAGTTTGGATGTGAGATGAAAGGAGGGAAGTGGAGGAGGAAAAGAGAGCTGTGTAAGGGAGGGAGGGTAAATGGAGAGAGGTCCATAAGCCCCTGGATGATGAGAGAGAGGCTGACTCTCCCAGGACAGATTTGACAGGTTTCAGAAGTGGGGGAGCCTGCAGCTAGAAGTGTCTGCCTGCACCCTTAGGAGCTGTAGGGAGGGCTGGTGTGGAAATTGTGATTGGGAATATGTGCTTAAGACAAACAAAACAGAAGAAAGTGTGTCTGATGAAAGTCCTGTGTATGTGTGTGTGTGTGTGTGTGTGTGCACTGTTTTTTTTTCAACTTATGTCACCACATGAGGAACAAACTTGAAAAACTACAGGATGCACTGCCTTAAAATCCACACAAGTGTGACAAATAAGGTAGTTTAATTAGCTTGTTGTTTAGTTGCAGCTCACATGCTGCTGCTATGTGAAGGTAGGTTCATGACAACTTAGACACAGAAGAAGAAAACAGAGGACTAAGCTTTAACTTGGAACTCACAGCTATCTGCTTGCAGCTCTGCATCAACTCCCAATTTGTTTGTTTCGCCTCAGAGCCCTCAGATAAGGTTTCGTGTCGTGAGTTCTCAAATTAAGCAGAAACAAGCACATGTAGGCTAGACGGATAAATAAATGAAAACGAGAACGGAAGAAGGGGGGGATAAACTTATTTTTTTCTCCCCACACAAACAGCTTAGTATTGGTGCAGTGCAGCCTGCAGAGAGCACCACCCTGCCAAAATAAAGATGAGCTGGGGCCTGTAGTAAAGGAGACGTCTGCCATGCGCGGCCCATGAGATCTAATCAGAGGGCTTAATATCCCCCACAGCGAGAAGACCTTGGCCCCTCAGCCCCCTCAGCCCTGACACCCCTGATGCCCAGCCCGGCTCAGCGCTCTGTGCAGCTCTGTGCAGCTTGGCTCTGCTCTGGCTCTGTGGCCAACAAACTCCACAAAGTTCGCTCTCTCCCCTCTCACACTCTCAGCAGGGAGAGACACAATGGCCAGCCGTTGATCCTGTTTGGATGTGGTTTTTTTGGATTATTTCTTTCCCGTTTCTTTCTATCCTTGTTTCAACCCTCCAAGAAGAGATGTATCTGCGCCTCCCTCCCAGCTCCTTCGGAAGAAGCAATGTAGTTGTAAATGTTATATCTTTCTCAAACTGCCAAATGCCAAAACAGGGTCCCATCTTAGTGCATTCTAGCTTATCCCTTTATTGCAGTGCATTTTTACATGTTTCATGCAGATGTGACAGACAATCACAACAGACAAAGGGACAAAGCATGGTTTTTATGACATAAAACAAGATATGTAACTTCTGCAAGTGCAGATTTCTGAGCACTTGCAGTGCCTTGAAAAACTCTCAAACCTTTTCATAATTTATCACATAACTGCATGGAAGCATTTTTTTACAAGCACAAAGTAGCGCAAAGTTGTAAAGTGGAAAAAAGAATCCCACCTTTGCTTCATGTTATTTTTATTTTTTATAAATATCTTGAAGTCTTGCAGAGGTATACAAACATAGCCACAGTGTAATGCTGCCAATGCGTGACACTTCTGGACTGCTTTACAAATGACATATTATTCGTTTTCTTTTTATCTCATCTGATCAGATCATGTACTTCTGCATGTTCAAATGGTTTATGACAAACAGAAAACATGAAGAAACAGATACTTTTTTACCATTTTTTAACAATGGCCTTCTTCTTTCCATTCAAAAAGACAGGTCAGATTTTTGGAATGCATAACTGAACAATGTCAACAGATTCTCCCACTTTAACCGTGGATTTCTGGAGGTCCTTCAGAGTTTTGCTGGGGCTTTTTTTTCTTTATTTGCTTAAGCTTTATTTAACCGGGTAAACCAGTTGAGAACCGATTCTAATTTGATTTTGTTAAAAGCTTCAGCAAGGCAAAACATTCCAAAACAATTATATTGCAACAATATTCTAATAGAAAGGTTTTAAAGACACTGAAACCTTTGTTGCACAAAATTTGTAAAATACTTTCAACGTAATCCTAAAGAAATCCCAATCATAATCACTGATTGGAAATTATTGCTTGCAAGCGTTAATGCAAGTAAACGTATTGGTGTTAAGGCAACAATGGGTCAGGGGACCTCAGACGTTTGTCAACAAGGCCCACTGTAGCGCAAGACGTGTCTGTTTTGGTTGTATTTTACCCAGCATGCCGTGTGGTGTACTCTACACAGTGCTGGTGTAACTGCAGCTTGGTAACTTTTGATGGTAGTTGGTGGCTCTGGACTTTACTTATGGGCATCAGAGTAAAAGGGGGATAAATACAAATTCTCAACATGCTTTTTTGATTTGTTAAAGAATTAAAAAACAATTTTGAATTTTCTTCCACTTCACAATTACGTACTGCTTTGTATTGGTCCGTTTTGTTAAATTCCATTTATATAGTAGTTTGTTGTTGTAAGATAACAAAATGTAAAAAATTTCAAAAACTTTTTCTCCCTTGTTGAGACGGCAGCTCGTATACATAAAAAAATAATACCCTTTTTCACTATTTATTAACCCTGCTATTGTTCAACTAGGCCATTGAAACATTAATAGCATTTTTTTTTTCATTAGCCATCACTTTCCTTGTGGATGTCAATGAATGTCAGCCTACAACTGGTAAATGCAAAACTGATTACAAATTTGCCCCTCATTGGACCAGAATTACACGTTAACAGCGAGTAACATCTAACTTGACGTCTCAGTTGTGTTTGGCCATGCTGTATAGTATTTGAAGGCCCCCCAAGTCTCAAATCCATTTTTATTTTTGCTGTATTGACTTTTTCTTCCTCCAGCCAAAGACATAATGAAGGCTTCCTGCAGCTGCTCTGACCTGCTTCTGTACTGTATATGCAGACAAAAAGCAGCTGAAGGAAAGGGCCATTGTTTATCAGCACAATTTCTGCTTCCAGAGCACGGGTTCCGCACGGAAAATTGTTGCCATTTTTGGAGCATAAGGGAGAGCCCAAATAAGTGTTATAGCTGAGGTCTTAACCTGGAGCCGAAATGTTTTGTTACCAGTCGTAAAACTGGCAGTTATGTTTATCCTCATATTGCTGTGGTCGTTAGTCTCAGAAATGGGCCATGGAGTTGCTGTTTGTTCATTAGAGGAGATTTGTTCATTTGCGGTTAACGTCGCTGCCATGTTCCACAGACAGCTGCCACCTAGGCATTAGCAGTCTGACAGCGTCCCCGCAGCGTGTCTGCTATGGATCTAAACTTTTATTTCCCAGGTCAGGGAGTGTGACATTCACCGAAGCCGAATGTTTCTCAACCCTACACCGCTCAATAATTAATAATCGCTCTCCCAGGTGAGCCCGACTCCTTACTTGTTGAAGTTGTACATCCACGGCATGGGGCCATAGTGAGCCTTAAAGCCTTCTCTCTTACAGACGCCTCACCTTTTGTGGCTGTTTCTTGTCTTCCTCTGTCACCCCATGGCCACCAGTGCATCCATTTAAAAACAAGTTATTTTGAGTTGTAAGAAATTCAAATGAAGCCCCCTTGTGCTAACTTTTCCACGGCAACCAGACCTTTGGGATTAGAAAGCCATCTTTAAAGCACAGGGATACGGGATAACAAACGGTGTGTTTGAAGTGCTCCTTGGAGGGCATACCAACACAAGTCGCTCAGGCGCACACAGTCGCATCCCCACTTAGCTTTTTTAATGTTGACCGTGGCTTAATTAAAGCACAAATGTATGGTATGTGTTTTAAGCTCCTGCGAGTTGTGTGTTTATATGTTGGTGAGTTATAATCTGTGCCTGCATGAATAAGTAGTGGAGCACCATGAATATTTATACTGTCAATATACTGTAATTAGTGATGTAGACTAATGGAGGCCATGTTTTGCACTTGAAGCCATGCCAGTTTTTGTGGTTGTTTATTTCCCGGCTTGTTGTCCCCACAGCAGTGCTAAATAAAGAGCATCATTATTCCCCAAACGTCATGAATTTAACCAGCTCCAGCACCAGAAATGTGACCGTTCTACTCCATAGAAACTGTTTTATCCCAACCAATATGTAGTGCCAGCCACATTTATTAGCACTCCTGGTAAATGATTTCATACAAAACATTAATGAAAAATCCCACCTTTCAGTGGGGTAAGAACTCACACATTGGAAGCTAATTGCTTTGAACAAACTCACGTCTCCTACAACTTACCTCTATCCGTAACAATTGCTTGCAAAATAAATGTAACCAAAGCATTATCTTTAATTTATACTTTAGTTTCTCAAAGCAAATAGTTTCTTAGTGTCCATGACTTTTTTTCCCCAGAGGTATACATACAAAATGGCACAGAAGCCCATTTCTTTTAGCCACTGAACACAAAGCTAGACAAGGACCCATTTTTAACTTTCCATTAAGCATAGAGGTAAAACTATCTCCAAAGTTCACTGTTATTTTATATATAGATGTTGGCTCACCAAGTCTCTCAAAAATTGATTAGATGCTGTCTACATGGCAGCTGCTTTTTGGGACACTGCCAGGAAAAAAAAACAACCTTTTAAGCATCTGGAATGTAAACATGTGGACTTGCTCCATGCAAGTGGAACTGAAGCTGTGTCTTTGGCAAAGAAGTTTGTCCTGCCTACTGCTAAGAATGGTAGAGGAGCTATAATTCATTGGGCCTATTTATTTTTCAAAGACCTTTTCTACTGCTCCTGGACTTTAACTGGGTCTGTGATCTGAACTGATGAGCCTTAGATTCCAGATGGGTTTGGTGTTGAACAAAACGTTAATATGTGGAAAATAGAGATGGACAACTACCATATCCTTCATCTTTATCATGATTTTTATGGTAACAACAATTAATTGCAATGGGAGATGTTTCCCAAACCCAAAAGCTGACTGAGATTCTTTTTATTTTCCCCACTATTAGATCCATGAGAGAATCAGTAGACATACATGTGTTTGAACATTTAAATAAATGCCGTTATTCCATGATGTTTAACTATAAAGTCACTTCTTATTGTAACTGGGGTCCTGAGGCCGCCCAAATCATTAGGTGTCCTTTTGTCGAGAACCATATTTGTGCTTTGTGAGGCTTTGGTTGCAGTGGCCTTAAGACACAGTTTTTCAGTTTATTCCAGAAGACATGGTTCACCACACACAGAATCAACCTTCCTCTTATCATTACCAGGTTTGTGCAATTAAACTTGGCAGCCACTGTGTGTCTGTAAAATGTTTATGTAATCATTTATTTGTAATTAAATCATTTTCATCACTGTTTGAAAAATCATTAGTCTGTTTTATTTAGGGAGATGCACTTACTGTGCTGTCTATTGTGATTCATCAGCAAAGTGAAGATGCATTTACAATCTTTGTTTACTATTTCATGTTTTTTTGTTTTTGTTTTCTGTGCAGTGTTTGTCCAGGCCAACAAGCTCCAGCAGCACATTTTCTCTGCCCACGGACAGGAGGATAAGATCTACGACTGCTCACAGTGCCCACAGAAGTTCTTCTTCCAGACAGAGTTACAGGTGAGCTTTTGAACCCAGGTGTAGCCCGCCAGGAAAGACAAAGAGACAGCCAATCACCGAGCTCAGCTCCACAAGCGCTAAACACAGGGCTCCGGCTATCCTCCTCCGCTCCGGCTGGGACAGGCGACTCAGAAGGAATTATTTCAGTCTGTTTCCAAAACTCATTTGTGATGTGTAGATATGATTTGATTTGCTTATTAGACCAGCCGAGCACTAAAATATCTGGAATTAGAGGATTAGCGGAATGCTCATTTTTGAAGAGGTAATTACATACAGTGCAGAGGCAAAAACACGGCTGAGTCAATATGCCTGCATCTCCTCTCCTAATCACAGAGGAGGCCTCGTGGCTAAATATGAGCTCTGTCCTCAGGGAGTCGGTATCTGCCCTTCAACAAAGTTACTAGTTGGACTTATGAACTCGCAATGTTAGAGAGATAATCCATTTTCTAGCAATCTTTTCCTCTGCTCCTTGGAGAACCTGAAAAAATGAAACAGACCTTATTATATTATTTCACTGTGGTGGTGTTTTCGAGCAGCTCTGTTTTGTTTGGGGGATTCTCTATTGTGCACTTCTCATATCCAGATCCCTTTCTATTACCTTTTTGAAACTGAATCACTAAAATATGAACATTCTATAATTGCGGTGTTCAAAAGTGCTGAAATTATATTTTTTCTTAATTTACTTTAATGTTGTAAAAGGCAAAAAGCTCCTCCTGTGGCATTGACCTGGATCTCGGATTATGCAGCGCAGCGCAGTAGCTGGTAGCCAGAGGAAGTGCCCATTGATTGGGAGTGATTTTCATATTGAGATTCAGGTTGTAAACACATAGGTGTGCGTCTGCCAGGAGGAAGGTGAATGTGATCATTATTTGCTGGTCATTCCAGCAACGGGAACATGAATAAAACAAGTCCTGATCCGCCGACACGCAACTCTGCAGCAGGGAAGATTATATGAAAAGCCTCAGCATCACCCCACCCATTGTTAATGCCTTTCAGTCACATCAAGCCCCCTTAATTTGTCACGTTTTCATTTCTCATTGGTACAAGTGTTTCCTATATGGCACGGGTTGCGAGAGATACCTGTAAACAATCTCAAATAACCTGGGGATGTTTTCCTACTTTTTTTTTTTTTTTTTTTTTTTTTTTATGTTTGACATTTTCAGGAATGAAGTGATCTCCACCTCCCGGAGGTAATGTTTCATGCATGATTATATTGTTTTACTGCGTGCGAAAAGACAAGTGCAGTACATGAAAGACCTATAGCATTCTGCTGTGAAACAGGGGGTTATGAAAGGAGAGCAAGAATGAGCTTGGGGGATAAGACAATCATTATCTCCAACCTGTTCCGTGCTCTTCCGACGGTCCCGTGTGAGCGCATGATGACATGATCTCAAACACACGTGCCGTACATATAGATACACGCGTTGCTTCTTGTAAAAGCAGATACTTAAAGGAAATTAAGTTGTCATGTGGTGCCCTTTTAGAGTTTTTACTCGCAGTGCTTTGCTGCAGCAATAATAGCTATTGTTCTTATTTTGTCGTGTTGCAACCACAGATCTTTAAATATTTATTTGGGGATCCTTAAAGAATTCCCTGTTAGTTTCTGTGAAAACGTTGAAACAGCAGGTGGACATTGACCTTCTGGAAGGACAATTACCCTGAGCAGGCAGCCAGAGGTATAATAGAATAGTTTGGATTTTTGGATTAACTTCTTGTGTTGAAACAATCTTGTCAAACGGACGACAAATTGCCAGATTTAAAACGTGTTCATATTGATGCTGTCCATTGTGCTTACACAATCCCCACCATGTTGGTGGCAGCATGATGCTGTAGAGAGGCTTCCCCATAAGACCTTCTGCTGTAGTTGCAGAAAAACGCTTTTCTATAAAGTGCGAAATGAGGGAGCTTAATACATATGCAAGTCTCGTTTTTCAGGGTTTTTTTATTTCTAAAGATATCCTCTTTAAAAGTGATATTTTCCACTTTGCGGTTGTACATTGTTTGTGGTTGCGACTTGACCAAATGTGAAAAAGTTCAAGGGGTATTAAGATTTTTTGAGAGGCACTGCAAATTTTGTTTTTCCTGAACTTATGAACTGCTTATGGATATTATTTACAAGCATAGCTAAAACTTGACAAAATATGAAAGAGGCCTTGTGTGGTTGTTTCTGTCCGCCATTTGCCAACCTTTACCCTGCAAGATATCTGCCTGATACTGGCCGCTTTTTTGTCAGTCTGTCTGAACTAGAACTTTCCTCTAGCAAAAGAGAATCCTTTCTTTGCTTGGACCTGAGTTTGGAGTCTCTCCCTGATCCTCTCTGACTCTCTGGCCCACTGGCTGGCTACCTGGACCCCCTCATCTCTCACAGTAGTGAGAAGGGTCAAAGGGCCAGTGCAAGCTGGGGAGAGGAAGCAGCAAGGAAACAGAGAGCTGCCATGGCAGGTAAAGCAAAGCAGGGAAGATATTTTATTAATTCGCTGCTGAGATCCTGAAACAGACCAAAGGCTGTGACAGGTATCCAGTGCACCACTTCGCATCCTCCCCCCGTGAACTCTACCCTGTGAGGGGCTAGCCAATTTTCGCCAGCCTGTCGAGATGGATGATGGGAGAGCATCCGTCTAATCAGCCCTCCCAGGACCCCCCGCCCGGCTGCCCCCCTCAGACCGACCAGATTGACTCACTCCTGGGTCTGCGTGCCCCAGAATCCAGAGTCCAGTGGAGAAAAACCTCTCTTGCTCTTCTTTTCTGTTTCTTCAGTTTCTCTTTTTCGCCATTTTTACCTTGACAGAAAGTAAGCGGTGAGATGTATAGACCTCTACTCCACCTGAAAGTGTGCAGAGGACTCCCCTCTAGCATCGCAAACTTATACGGTCTCAACTTTGCTTATCCCCTTCTTTCAACAAATTAAAATGAAATACTGAGCAAAGCTATTACATAAACGGCTGATTTTGAGGGCAACCTTGCTGCTTGAGCAGTCTCTCACTGACCACCTGAATGACAGTATATCCTCTCACCCACTTGACCTTAGTTCCCCCTTCTGTCCATTCATAAGTGCCTGAATGGATCTGCTAAAGAACACATTGCAATGTGAACCCCCCCTTTTTTTTTGCTGTTTTAGATGCAGTTGCATTTCGCGTGGCTTCAAAGAACTGAGCCACCAACAATGGTGCTTGGCTGGATTAATTAACCAGATTCATTAACTGATAGATCCTCGGCATCAGCCACAGCTTTAATCTAACATTTCTCAGAGTGCAACTCATTTGTAGTTGTTTGTGAACGTCCACATAGGCTTAACTTTCAGTGTTGCACCGACTGCTGGATGGCTGCAATCAGGAGGATTTTCTCTCAATGGTCCTCTAAGGATGAGACAATGAGGCTGAAGTTGCTCAGAAGCAACCGGGTTACATTTTCCACACAAAATTCCCTCGATCCTTCTGAGCCGCTGCGACGTTTATTCTTTCCATCGTCCGATTTCTTTAGGTTGCTGTAAGCCACAGAGTATTGTAAGTCTCGCTGTGATCGACAGAGAAGCGTTACGATCTGGGTGCTCAACGACTTCTCCCTCCCCTCAGACGCCCGCAGGACATGCACCTTAATTGGAGCATCTTTTTTTTTTCTTCCTAAAAAAAAAAAAAAAGGATTTCTTCAAAGACAATCCAAAGCACCCGAGCCTTAATGAGTGCTGAAAGTGACAAGAGCACATCTGCATCATTTTCTACACCCCCCCCTCACAAATGAGATTCTCCGCTCCCCGTGTGATGGCCATTATTGCCAAGCTGTGACCAATTCAACGGTTTTAATTAAGCATATTTATAGGTTTCACGGTCACCAGGTCAGCGTAAACAGCTATGTTTGTCATAATGTCTGTCCCGGGCAGAACGCAGGGAAAAGAAAGGGAGAGATGGATACTCTGAGAGAGCCCAGTCTGCGGCAAAAACTGCAACAGAGTGGGTTTTTTGAGCATTAGAATGAATTACTTTTTTCTTATTTTTCAAATGACAGCTCCCAAAAATGACATTTTAGACACTTCTTTTCTTTCCCTCCCTCCGCCTTTCAAAGCTGTTCTTTAGTTTGACGCAGGAGACCTAATTCCCCAGAAGTTTTTCTATTATTAATTTTAAAGTATGCCCCGGAAAATGCCCTAACTGCCCCGAGTCCCTAATGTGTCATACAAAAGCAAAGCTTTATGCATTTGTCCCCAAGTGGCTCTCAAACACCAAATTTCTCCTGAACGTCTTGATCTGCCAAGTGTGACAGCTCTTCACACATTTGAAAGTGGCAAATATATATTTATATTTCCTTTCATATGACAACTTGTTTTCTTCTTCATCACCCCAGGTTCTTGGAATCCTGGCACTGTTTCAAACAGCGGCACGGCAAAATAAAACAAGAGCGAATTAGGGGGGAAAAAAAAACAACTTGTGAGGCGCAATCATTAATATTTAAGCTTATTTATAATTACGTACCAGTCTGAGCGCTGTTGCTGCGTGCTGTAAACGAGCACATATACCGCCTTAGATGACTTGTGATGTTTATCACAATAGTTGTGTTCTACTTTTGTAGGTGGATCAGAATTAGACAGCATGACAGACCTAATGATCCTGGGAGGATATTCTCTTTCGCAGTGCGTGTATATATGAGACTGTGTTTGTGGGTATACATCTGTGTGCATCCTCTATGTATTTGTCTTTGTCTCCATCTCTCTCAGGGTCTGATATGTGCATGCAAACACAATGTCTGGAGGGAGACATGACAAAAACTCCCAGAAGCCTTTGAGCTCCTCTGTTTTTTTGTCCTTTTTTTTTCCTCTGTTGCACCATTGGGGAAAGTTAAATCCAAACAAAGAGGAGACGCTCGGTGTACTGCGCTCGAATCCATCACCAGATCCTTTCCTCAAACGTGTCTCTTTTACTTTACTTGGTTGACTTTTTCAGCAACTTTGATAAAAACAATTTGGAGCATTTCTCAAGGAAACTCATGCAGTTTTAATTTTCTGTCTGTAGTGATTTGATTTTCAGGTTAGCAGAACGTATCAGAGGACACAGTAAGCGGCATCAGAACAACGATTCCAGGCGGAATTTGGTTGTCATATTTTACAAACACTGAAGTTTAACTTTTGCCATTTGGAAAACAGGATGTCTAGAGAGTCACAGACTAACATGGACATTTTTCAGTTAAATATTTTTTTTCCTATTTTATGAAAATAAGTGTATGCAAAAAATGTATGTGCACAATTAGCACATATTTGTATTTTCAAACTTCATTCCCTGTCCCTTTGCCAGAGATGTTGACTAAGGTTTCAGACTTGAATTGAAACTCTGCTTAAGTCAGAAAAACAAAAACTTTAAACTTGACTTAGATTCATGCTGTAAACACTGTAAACACGAGTCTAAGTCGGAGTCCGACTTAGACTCGGACTCCTAGCCCCAAGTATCATAAGCTCACCTTATTTCCTGTAACAAGCAGTGAAATCAAGCTAGCATGTAATCTGCTTTTGTAGTGTAAATAACCCTATCAAGCCAAGAACCCACCATACCAAGACAACAAGACTAAGACTTCAAGGGAAGCTAGACCAAATCCAAGACTAAAAAGGAAGGAGACCAAACCCAAGGTCAAGACTAACTAATTGTAATGATGAACCATATTTTTCTGTAATGTTTTCTGCGACAAAATTTTGGTGAACACAAACCCAGATAACCAACTGCATGCAACTTATCCAGCAAATTTGACAAGCTGTTATAAAGTTAAATAGATGAGCCAGACAACTCTGAGAGTAAATCCATCCATCCAAGCGTTAACTGACTTGGCATTAGCTGCAGGCAGAAGGAATGGAGGCGACAGGTGGAGGTGGAGGACTTAAATCACTTAAGAGTTCCTTCTTTCTGTGTACTGTAGAGACAGACAAACATCCATACATCTGCAGTGGAAAAGGTTTTCCCTCGTTTTCACGTCCCTATTATCTTCTATTCACCGACACAAAGGAGCACAGGTGGCGCCACTGAACTTATTTTTTTAAAGTAAAAAACTTTATTTGTTGCAGCCAGCACCTTCTTGCTAAGTTGCTGTAAAAAGGGGACGGTGCAGCTGTTGTCTTGACCAGACTTGAGGTAAAAGTTGGAGTCTAACATGTATAAGAGCAAGAGAAGACTGAGTTAAAATGTAGCCGAGATTCAGAAAAGACCAAGACTTTTGATCCTGAGTCCTACACCAGTAATATGGACTCTCATAGTTAACAAGCTGTATTTGCATATTTTTGTGTAAAAGGATGTATTTCATTGTTAGCCAGTGATCTTCAATGGTGGTGGGCTGTTATTTGTTTTATAACAACCTGTTTGTGTTTGCTGTAGCATCATATAAATTACGACACTATAAAAGACTGCATTACATACTGTATTGAAGTATAGACTTTATCAATTGGTGCTTTGACATTTGCTTTCATTTATTCACTACTCTGAGTCCTGCTCAGTATCCAGTATTTATTTATTAAGAGAGAAACTGATCTATTATATCTTTCTATTAACTTTATATAAACATTGTTCAGCATAGAAATCAACTAAATCAAACATTTTCAGCAACCTAGATAGTTGAAAAAATAATAATTTGTGTGATGAAAATATCCTGCTTTATGTATAATTCTTGCAGCCTGTTTTGGTGGTGGTAATGTGATTGTCTGGGACCATTTTGCAGCTTCATAAACTCAGGCTTTGTAGTGGTCTTTTGGTAATCCAAATTTAAGAATAATTTTAATGCATTAGTGTGACTTTAAGCTCATCTTTCTTTTTACATGTTCCATAATTAAACCCTACATGGTCTGTACCATGAGAAGGAAACATTTGCACCTATACCTGTGAGCTAGAACGACTGACAAACTCCAGTCTGGAATTTTAGCAACAATGGCAACAACTTGCACATTGAAAATGATGTCAGCTAGAAGTACTTTTTTTTATTATTATTATTTTTGCCTTGACTCATACAAGACAACACTCCAAAATAACTGTTTCTCTCTTGTAGAACTGTGGAAAAAATTTTTTAAGAATTTTGCCCACATCTACGATCATATCCGCCACTGCAGCATCAGTTGAAAAGCAGGGGTGCGCTCTGAAATATTCCCAGTCAAAGTCTGTCCCTTACTGAAGTGGTTAAATGTGAAAGTAATTGTGTTTTGTTTCTGGGACTGACATGCGGAACCCCACGGACCCCATCTCCCTCCCAGTGACAGGCAGAGATCCTCCCCCCTCGCTCTGTCTAATTAGAGGATGTAGCCCAGGGCTCGTGTCCCAGGAAGACCCATCCCCCTCCCAAGATGGTTCCCCTAAGAAAGCCCTTAATTGGGTTCTTTAGTCATAGACTTCATTTTGGCTGGAAAGGCATCTGTGTGTTGCTATCACCTCACAATACAGTTTGTATCGCTCTCTTGTGTTTTTTCTATTCCTCTTTCTCTCCCTTTTTTTCTCCCCCTCACTGGCCTTCTCTCCATCTACGCTCCTCTCTCCCTCTCCCCCTCTCCCACTCTCTCCTCACTTAATGAGGCCCCATAATAACACAGCAGTTGTGCAGTTGTTTTGCTACCTCAGTCAAACAGCGGGATCACTGCATAGTGTGTTTCTAGTACCATTCACTTGTCTACTTAGACAGGGTAATGAGTATCATTTGGAGGTACAAAAGACCCGGCCCACAAAAAAAGCGGTGCTCCGTCATCTCCGGTTACACCTCAGAAGTATATGCTCCGGGTGCTTAGATGTCTCAAAGTGTTTCAAACGTTATGGATTCAAGATGTATTTTTATAGTCGCTCAGTGTGGCTACATGGAATACAGTGAAATCCATTGCTGTTGTCATCTCCGTCCTCGCCTAGTGCTGTTACAGTATGACCATGACTCCCTGGGCACCTCGCTTCAAACAAGACTGTCTGTTACCAAGGAGACTGGGCTGGTTGTGGTGCAACAGTGTTTTGGGTCAACCCTCCCCATGGTCCGATAAGTGATGACTGTGGAGAATGCCAGCTGCTGTTTTATTTATTTATTATTTGATTTTTTTTTTTTTTTTTTTTGTAATATCCATTGGCTAAACTAGCCAGCAGTAAGCCTGGCCTGGGGTCAGAGCAGGGAAGGATTACTCCCTCGGTGGACCGGTCGACAGTAGGGAAAGCACAAAGGAAGGACTGAGTCAATACTGGACAGCAAGTTCAACACACCATTAAAGTGCCAGAGAGAATGCAATACTCCTGTCTTTCCCTGGAGTTTGTTTTTTTTCTCCCAAATAGCAAAAAGACATTTCAAATTATATCACAAATCTCACACAATTACTCATAGTTCTGGTCATTGTTCCTGGACAAAGAACATTTTTAAGTGACATAAACGTAAAACATTAAAACGTTCAAAGACAAAGTTAGTTTGTAGAAATATTACTGTTGGCTGAAAGCTAAAATACTTCCATCACGCTACTGCATATCTACCTTGAAACTCGGTGACATACGAAAACGCAGAGTGATGGAGAAACATTGCTCCACCATCGCCTCCGGTTGATCACCTCACAAGTGATGCGAGGTTGGCCCGGATTTTTTATTTACATGTTAAAACCTTTTATCGCATGTGTGTTGCAGCTCTCATAGACATTCTACTGTCTTCCAAGAATCGCAGCAATCACCAAATCATTTTAACACCACACCAAAAATAACGTGCGATACTTCTTCATATGTGGTATTCAGAATGGGAGCACATCAGCAACACACACCCTTCAGAGACGCAACCTGAATCCTGTCATTATGTTTAAATTGATCAATGCTCCACATAAAGCGGTGGCTGCAGTTTTCTGCTGAACCACTACCTCCAACTGAGTTCCTAAACATTACTGGCCTAATGCAATCACCAAATAATAATATTCAATCTTGTAGTCAATGCCATGTTTTGCTGCTTTTTGAGGTTCTATTTTCTGATATTGATTAACAATCAGCTGGTTACAAACATTGTTTGCTGCTTAAAGGTGCATTAAAGTCCAACTGAGTGCAAAAGCGATTTTCTACAAAAACACTGACAGGTGCTCTAACTGGAGGAGACTTTACAGTGGTTTGTAGACACTCCTCTGAGGCGGCACTATGTTTGTAAGATATTAAAATAATTATTATGTTCAACCAGTTAAGAACTGGGTCTGACACCATCCTGAAAGATGCACTTGAAGCACTTTGATGGGAAAATTCAGTGTAATATTGTTGAGCATTTTTTAAGTCATCATTATTTTATGCTTTAAATGAATTCAGTCATTCAGTTCAGTGATAGAGGGTTTGTACAAGTCTGTCTTAGAACTCCCCATTGTCCAGCAACAGCTAATTATATACTTAGTGCATGACTGCATGCACTTTCAGAGCCAATAGACAAGGGAGCCATTTGTTTTGACTCTGGATTGATGTTTACATTTTCAGGGGGATATAAGCAAAAAATAAAACATTAAGGTGTTTTAAATTAGACTCCGTTAACATAACCAATAATATATTTGTGATTTTAACCAAGTTAAATTTATGTTGTTCTCTTATAATTTCCCCGAGAACTATTCAGTCTGATTATGACCTGTGTGGTTTTTTTTTAATTATGTTTCAATGTGAAATTAATTTTGTTGTGCAGTGAGATCAGGCATAATCATTTTATTTCTTGTAAAAAAAAAATTCATTACTGCATTTTATAACAATAATGTACGTATTTCCCAAGTATATGCAACACATAATTATGAATAAACTGCCTAGAAAATAGATTTTTTTTAAATAAAGGCTGCATAATGGGACACATTCCGGTCAATTCACTGGTTAGCGCTGCGTTTGTTTAAAGTGCAAACAGCTTTATTTGTTCAAGAAACCGTGAAAAGGCCATGGCTTAAAAAGTCATTATTGCGCAGTCAGGTCTCCAACCACTCAATAAAACCTGGCTTTAACATTACACCGGGTAGAAAGAACAGACACAATACACTTAACATGTGCTCAGCAGGTATTACCATATTGCTAATCAAACTTTGTTAGCGTGACGATTAAGCTTTACATCTCGCTCTCTGTGATGCCGGACAATGCGAAGATTTTCACTAATACAGCAGGATCAGATGAAAGGGGAGCTTCTGTGTCTGAGTCCAGTGGCCTTCCTCTGCAGAGCTGATGCAAGAGATGCACCTCTGTTGCCTCACTGGAGACCGGGCACTATCGATGGAGACCAGAGCAATGGGGAAGGACATAAAGAATGATTAGTTAATAAATCAGCTCCCTAGCCGACTTGCTCTTTCCTGGTTTCTGCTCCTTCCCCAATCGTTCCCCATTATTTTCTCCCTCCCTCCCCCTCGTCTCTCTGCAGCAGCATTAAATCCTGAAGACACGTTGCACCTGTTTGCATGGGTACACCAGACCCCTGCCGGGTGTTCTCCCTCCTCTTCCACTACCCCTGGGGGCGCTGCAGAGGGTGATGTAATCAGATGAAAGTGTCGGTTTAACGCTGGCATGAAGCCTGAGATGTGAGGAGAAGCAAGAAGAGAAAAGGGGTGCTCGCTTCTCAGAAGGCCGAAGCGGGTGTGCCTTATCGATCAGCGCAAAATTTAATTTAGTGTAGAATTGAGTTGCTACGGTTTACCTGAACACCGCTGGTAACTACAGCAGGCCTATGTGGCCAGCAGGTGGTTGAAAGGATCGAGGAGGAGATTAAGGGTTGGATATAAGGGAGGGAAATGGATGATAAGGGGAATGGCAGAGTTTCAGGGGGAATAGAATTGGAGTTAGGATGAGAGCTAAAAGGCTTAATGGAGGGCAACTAATCCTAAATTGCTGCGATTCTAGTGTGACACCATTAGTGACATCCTCTTTACGGGTGCAGTGGACATTTTGCTCATTTTCTTACAAAAAGCAATGAGTGAACTGCATGTGTGATATCTAATTTGTGGCTGCACACTGTAGGCATTCGTTGCGTCCAACAATTGCACAGAAGTAACTTGAAGAACTTGACAAGGATGAAGATTGGAAAGCGGATTTCCTCCCTCGCCCTCCTTTCCACTCCTTTGTACTTATACACAGAACAGTTTATAGCTGCTCTGCAGAGTTCAATATCCACAGAGATAAAGGTATCAGTTTCATTTTCTCTTAGCGTATTTTTTTTTCTTCTCCTTTTTTTCTTCTATTTCCCTTTAGTCTGCATGGCTGCCACAGCCACTGAAGTCGTTTAACACCGTCCTTGAGAAAGCCCTCAGTGTAAAAACTCCTGGCATGTTTAAGGAAAAAGGTAGAATGCAGTGTGTGTCAGGCAGAGCTGGGACATTCAGAGCGGGGGGGGGAGCTGTTCCCCAGAGGGGTTATTTTCCCCTCTAATAGCTGTTACGAGCCCTACATTATATCCAAGGAGCTACATTCCTTTGGGGTCCAGACATATGCACACTGACACAAACACACACACACACACGCGCACACGCACGCACACACACGCACACACGCACTCCCACCTAGATGGACTGGCACATTCACACAAAGGCATACACTCTCAGTTGAGCACAAATTTTCTCTGTTTCTCTCTTTTGCACACACATACACACACGCAGTCGGTTCTAGCCGCTTTGCTCTCCCCCCGTGTCAATATCCTGCCATTTGAAGTCACGTACTGCAGGGGCTTCTGGGAGTCACTGAGGAGCCAGGCTGACGGGTAATGGGCCGCATTCATTAATAAGGTTGCCGTGCTCCTGTCCCTCCTCAGCAACGCCAAGGATGTCTTCACCGGAGGGGGGGTTGGCGGAGTGTGAGGAGGGAGATGAGGTGAGGTGAGGAGAGAGGGAGAGCATCCCATGGGGAGTCTCCTCCCAGACTCACTTAAAGGAGCTTTATTTCAGCAAGAGAGAGGGGAGAGGAAGGCAGGAGGAGCTGTCCAGGAGCCGCCTCTTTAAAAAAAAGGGGCCCCGGCGAGCCACGCTAACCCGTACCAGGGTCACAATCCTGCTCCCCGTCAAACAGCTTATTACCCCACCTGTCGGGAAGTAATCGCCCCAGCTAAAAGGAAAGCTGTCGAGGTGTTTAAATGCTTTATGCGGAGGCAGCTGAAAGGGTAAAATGGGAAGGAGTGAATTCAAAGGGGGGCTAATAGGCATCTTTCAGTCCTTCCTGAGGGATTGTGCACCAACAGTACTGAAGGTGACTGCTTTGGTAAACCACCTCTCTCAGGTTGGGCAGGAATATTTAATAGTTACTAAAACAAATGCTGATGAATGCACTTTTATCTCTTAATTGTGAAGTTGCACTCACCAGACTCTTTATTATAAAACCTTGCTAGTCCCGGGCTGATCTCCAATTTTCCCTTCTGAACTTTCTGAATCCTGCATGTCGTAGTTGGTTCAAGGCCCCATAAATTTGGCTCAGAGATTTTGGTCCAATTTGAATCGATATCTTCATGATTTGCTGCCGATTTGTCAGCAGTAAATGCAGGATGTGATGTGAATCTCACATTCCAAAAATGTGATACTAGGTTGCACTTTGGTGACTGAGGAGCCTATTGGAGCAAAATGAACTTATTGACATGTTCAAGAAACCTGTTTGAGAAGAGCCATATCTTGCTGGTTGTAGCTATCGTAGCATGGTTACACTGTGGTAGCCTGTGGTGTGTAAAACATGCTCAATTGATGCCAAACTTCACCAGCAACCTGAAGCATTAATCCAGTGTAGGATGGATTCATGCTTTAATGTTGCTTAAGCCAAATTCTGACTCTATCATTTCTCATAGATTAAATTCCTCATCAGACTAAGCACATTTTCCAATCAATTATTATCTGCTTTTAATAATCCTGAGAATTGTTGCCTGACATGAGTGAAACCTGTGGTCTTTTGGTGCTGTAGCTCATCTGCTTCAAGTTTCAGTGTTGTGTTCAGAAATGTTATCCTGCATACATTGGTTGATAAAGCATGGTTGTGTGAACTGCTGTTGCCTTTTTATTATCTCCAGTCTGTCAATTCTCTTCTGAACTCAGCATGACCTTTGATCCACAGGACTACGCAAACAATATCCACTCACTGGATATTTTCTTTTTTGGACCATTCTCTATATGCCCAATTTTTGATTTTCATTGCTTGGTTTGAACTTTAAGTAGTCATCTTCTCCGAGACGCCTAAATAAATTGAGTCACTGCTATGTGATTGGCTCATTTTTGCGGTTTTTGCTAGTAAGCGATTGAACAGACGTATCTAATAAATTGGCCAGTGGATCTATGTGCGAAAGGAAAAGTGTCCACTATGATGTTTGCGTGCGTGTGCACGCATGTGTGATGATGACTCTGTGACAGGTGTGTCTAGTCCATGCCAGTTTACGGAGTCCAAGGCCATGTTTTAAACAGAGCGCAGCAAGTGGGGCATGTAGTTTGCATTAAAGGGATTAGCAGTCACTTCAAAAGATGACCTGGATTCAGCCCACCAGGGACACCCGTTACACACCCCCTGGTCCACACTCCCTTTAAAGAACCTGGCACAGCTGCCCCACTACAACCCCACTCTCAACTGTGTGTGTATCTGTGTGTGTGTGCGCCTGCATGTATTCCGGAGAAACATCGTAAGAGAGTTATATCCTCACCTTGTGATGGCGTCATGGTTAATTGTGCCCCAATACATATTCACAGAGGTGTGGAGGATCAAATCGTCAGTGGCCTTACCTGCACCTCTTGACATTTTTTCTGCAGGGTTACATGTGTAGTGCATTTAATAAATGTAGGCAAATTCCAGGGAAGATTTTCTATGTGGTGTGTCAGAGTCTTGTGATGGATTTGTTGCCATTGGGGCAGCCTTTGATTGAGGCTGGAATATTTTTCTGTCAATGGCCTTAAATTATAATGTTGGATCAGATCTTAAAGGAGTAGTTCGCAGTATTTGAATTGATGTTGATGTGGACACAAAACTTTTTTTTTTTTTTTTTTATTGATCAACCAAGTCATTTGTTCAGTGGTCTGTACTTTACATGGCCCGACTGAACCTTTTGCACACCTTTTCTATAAGAATCAATATGTCTGATCAAATTATCCACAACTGAAATCCGGATATTTGTTTTGTCACCACAAGGCATACTGTTTAATCTCAGACTCTTATGGGATTTTCATTGTGTTTAAACTCAGATTAGTTTTTCCCAGAAACTGAAGCTAACAGGTCGTAGAGGGGCCAAGACCAACGTAGCTTCTACTGTGTCCAACCCCATAAATATCATGGTAGTTTATGTGAGTGCTTTGTAGAACCTTTAAACAATCTTGGTTTTGACTGGCATTTACAAAGAGGGCAAAAATAGTTTTACAAAGGAAAGGGGGTTAAAAGGTAGAGTATCCTGTTAAATATACCTATCCTCAATTAGAATAAATCCAGTACAGTTGTTCTTAGACTAACAGCTGGTCTCAGAGGGACCAGGTCCAAAGCTAAATGTGTCCATCTTAAAACTCATTCTCACTGTGTTTTTACAGTCTGTATTTCTTTGGTCTTCAAACAGTTTGACCAAAAGTTATCCTAAAATGGTAGAAGGTCACTTCGTTCTATGTCCCTCTTAGACTAGCTGTTTGTTTCATCCTCTGTGTCAACTTATCTGGATTTGTACTAAACCAGGATGCCAAGACTTATCGGTTACAGGAGGGATAGTTATAGCTTTTGATTTTTTTTCTGACAGATCTTCTCATAGCAAAATTCAGAACCTTCACTTTTATTTTCTGTGTGTGTTCAAGTTAAGGTTGCATTTATTTCGTATAACATGTCTTCCGTCTCTTTTTGTGTGTTTTTTTTTGTTTGTTTTTGCAGAACCACACGTTGACTCAGCACAGCAGCTAACGTGGCAGAGCTCAGTGCCGTGACCAAGAACAAGGATCGCATGACGCACAGAACCAATCCTGACCGCCAATTACTGTCGGCGTATTTTCCCACTGACTGACTAGTCCTGAGCATTCGATTCAGCCCCACCGCCAGAAACCACACCACAGAAGAAGGAGAAAAAAAAGAAGAAACAAAAGCAGAGAAAGAACATAAAAGAAGCCTTTCGGTTCTTTACTAATCATTGTGTCCAAAGTAAAGAAAAGGCCATCTTGTTTGTACATAGACTTCTTTATGTGTTCCTTATCTACAGGTATATTACAATCTTATACAGTATTTGCCATTGTACAGTTAAAAATGTTTGTCTAAAAAAAGAGTAAAGGAGGGAAAAAAATATCATTAAATCTGTCAAAGAAAATGGGTATTGACCCATCGTGAGAGGAGGCGTGCCATAACGAGCACAGGACTCTTCATCACTGGCACTCCTTCGTGGTGTATACAGACAGTCAATCCTTATAAGGTAAAAATTTTGGAAAAAAAAAAAAAAGAACTGAATTCACCAGCATAGGCAGATACCTTGTCTGTGTGTCTGTCATACAGTAAGCATGGCTGCCGGAGGAGCAGCTGTGAATGACGGTGCAACAAATCTGCACTGCCTGTGCTGAAGTTCATGCGAGAGACGGGAAAAACTAAAGAACACAGAGAAGAGAAGAAGAAAAAAAACAGGACAGGGGACAGACAGGATGCTGATATATGCAAATGCAGTGACACAGATTTGGAAAAGGCTAGCTCCTCTGGTTGGCTCGTGAACAGAGGCGTGAAGCTCCCATGTGGCTCTCAGAGCGTGGGGAAATCTCCGGCCCACTGATTCAACCTGTACATTTCTGTTATTAATGTTTACTGCTTGTTGAAGCCAGAAGATTACTGGAATTTTCTCCCTTTTTTTTCCCCATGTTTTGTTATCTCTGTGTATTTTTCACAATTTGAATTTAGGGCATGAAGACTGAGCGCAAACTCAGACTGTCTCGGGGATACAACCGTAGTTCTAAAACGCCGTCCCTGGCTCTCCTGGAGAGTGTCCGCCCAACCCTCTTCCTTTGCAGCGTCTCATTGCCCACTGCTCAAACTGGAAGCCACTGTGGCACCATACAAAACTCCTGACCCATCCTGTATTGTAAATGTTTTGCATTCATTGAACCTGAGATGCACTTTTGTATGAAACTTTCATGTTTTGACATTTTGACTGAAAATTGTTCGTATACAGTTTACAGGAAAAACACGATCTCCTGCGGCAAAAAGGAAAGTTATCTCTGATGTTATTAAAATGTATTGTACAAATATAGAGTTCTGTATTTGGCAGACCTCATTTTTTTGTGTTGCACATGTGATGGAAATAATAAAAACTGTATGAGGAAATGGCTTTAGTGTCGCGTGCTTTCTAAAAGCTTTGTGTGCGGGAGTGTGTGAGAAAGCAAACACAATTAACCCATCAGACAAGACCTATGACAGCGCAAGCGCAATTATAATCCAAAGCTTGCCCGTTTTTTTTTTTTTTTTTATTGTATCAAATTGCATCCTATTTTTCCTCACTCCCTCGTGGCAGTCGCTAACGAACATCTGAGCATCTTAAGGGAGGTCTTTGTTATTAATGACTCCATTACCCATCACCCTGTGCGGTCCCATTCTACACACCCTTGCGTAAGGTCTATTTAGGGAGCCTCCAGCGCTCCGGGGGACCTGGGAAAAGATTCTCCTGCCTTCACAGAATGGGACATTAGCATCTGTCTGTCTCAGCAAATGATTCATCAGTGGTGACACGAAAAGCTGCCTACGATTTGTTGAAGCGTTCACTTTTTGCTTTGAAAAAGCCTTGCTCTGAAACTGAAGGCTTTGTAACTATAACAAGACACAACAATAACGACAAGCATGCAGTGGTTTCTAAATCACGTTTTCTAGTGGATGCCAGTACAAAATATTGCATTATTTACCATGGTAAATGCAGTAATATTCCCACAATTTTTACATTATTATGGTCCTCTCTGTTCAAATCATACACTGGGAAGCATAGAGGATGTTTTTTGGATGAATATGACCCCACAGTGCAAAGCACAAGAGAGAGGGCAAAACATAAGACGCATGTAAAAGAAATAGTCTTTACTAAGTAATCACTGAATCCAGTTTAGTGGGGTTTGCTGTGTTTCTTGTGAAGTGTTTTCTGACAAACTGCGTTCTCCCTATGTTTTATTTATTTTTTTGTTATTACACTGTATTTGTCGGCTATACTTACTTTTTTTTGTACATTTTTTTAAGTTAATTTTGTTTTGTTGTGTACATATTGTCCACTTTATAGAAATAATCACGAAACAATTTTCCAGTGCAGCATGGTGAATGTCCTCTTACTCATTTACTTTTACTTAGATGTCCAGTCTCAAAGATTCTCATTGGCTAGCAGGATTCAATTTCTATGATGAAGATTAGATCAATTATAGACAAACTGCAACCCCACATCCATGTGGGAGATGGTACATCCCGGCATTAAACTGTCACAGGAAATGCAAGCTGGGCATCCATTAAACAACTTTGCTAGCATCTCCCTTTGCCAGACACTTTTAATAAGCTTCAAGGGCATTTGAACAGATCCAGAACTTTGCTTTGCCAGAGATGGACTGGCCCACATCATCCATTACATTAAATTGGGTGGTGGCCTCCAGCTCATATTTATGATTTAATTAAATTCACTTGTGAGGCGTATCAAAACCACTGCGGCCTCGCTTTTAAGCGCCAGCCTAAGCAGCTCAACGCGCACACACGTGCATGGCTACATACATTAGTGCGCACACACGCGGCGTGTTCCTGACACACGCCCAAGTGCGAGACTTTGTAGGCGCTTTGGCAGAGGGTTCTCTAGGGTTCATTTAAAGCAATATAATTACACAGCTCCCAAGTATTCTTCCATCAGAAAGCAGCAGAATGGATGGCTTGTTCAGAGATAAGTCAGCCTGGCTGATCCTCTACAGTGCCGTCGCACTGCACATAACCTTAATGCAAGTGGCACTTAATGTTGCTAAGAGCCTGGCCAATCCTTAATGAAACTGGCCAGTGGGGCCAGATGTTTGGGAGTAGCTGAAATGGTGTTGTTTTTATCTAAGACGCATTTAAAATAACATTTGTTTGTTTTTATGGGATTTCTTATTTATTTATTTATTTATTTTTAGACTTAAGAGCCACATACCTGCAGTCCTCTCGAGGAAAAGCAGCAGTCTGTGTTAAGACTTTATTAAAGAAATATGAGCTCCTGCTGAAGCTGTGCAACATGCTGCAGTCCAGAAAGGTAAAAATGTGGCCTTTCATCCCTTTTGAACAAATATACATTCAGTGCTTCTCCCTTGTGTTCCAGTGTCCTTGCTTTTGCTCTTCTTTGGTGCAAAATTTAGTTTGGTGAAAACTCCACATTGTTAGGCTGTGCATTCCTCTGGCTGAAGGAGACCTCAGAGATCTCTTATGGCATTCAATATGTGCGCCCAAGCATGAGATCCAGCTCCATTTGGCTGGGAGATCCACTGGGACCGTCTGAGGTAACCTAATCTCTCACACCAGCACTTCACATCCACAGAGCCATCTTTTCACTTCAGAACTATATTAGCAAAATGGACGTCTCAACTCGACTATGTAGCCCCATCAGGATGTTTTTGATGAACGCAAGGTCTTTGCTGTTGTCCTATGGGTTTTTCTTGTGTAATTTTGAGCATTTTATTTTTAAAATGTGACAACAGCAGCAAGTTTTACACTGTTTCTTTGTTCTAAAGAATAAATATACAAGCATGCCTCACCAGATTTTTTGTTTTCAGAAAACAAAAAGTTAAAGGAGCAAGGTGTCAAAGAATGATCAGTTAGATAAAAATATATATATGTTTCAAATACTGGTAACTAATTTTACAAGGAAATTTTAATTATAATAAAAGCAGACAATACATGAAGGCTAAGTTTTATCATTAGGACCTTTGTCAGTACTGTTACCCTAAACAGAAAACTGAGCCAAAACCCTTCATCAAACAGTAAACATCATCTTCATCACACTGTGAAACACAGCTGGAATAAAAAGAAAAAGAAACTCAAAGACAGAAAAAAAAACAGAGAAAAAATTTCATATAAAATAATGATTAATAGAAAACATTTTTGAAAAATATAAAAACAGATATTTTTTTATATATGTAGACAATAGTAAGCAAACCATATGGCCAAAGACACAATTTTAGTGGCCATTATAAAGTAAACTTAGAACAAAAATAAAAGCAAAAAAATTCTAAAGAAGACACTGGAAAGAAAAAAAAGACAAAACAAACAAAGGAAAACAGAAACAAAGCCAGAAAAACACTAAGAAATTATCTGAAAGAATTGTGGCTCAATTTAAGAACCAATAAACAAGTTTTCCATTGGTATAGGTTTATTCCCAAAAACAAATAATCAACCAAACACACATTTCCTTACTTTGGTTAATGTTGAATCAAACCTAGCAGATGAAAAAAAGCAAATAAAAAGCCATGTTAACCATGTAATCAGCTACACATTTATAAGTAGAACTTTCCATTTTTGTTGCTTTTACGAGTTTAGGTTTTGGTTTCCAGAGTCCTACTCTGTGATTGTCTGAAAAAAAAGGCTAATTATCAGATTTTAAACTTGAAACTGAATGGTAATAAATGAAAAGTCATAATTTCTCTTTCATTAATGTTCTAATGTCTGTAATCTAACAGTGCAATACATTCACTTCTAATCTGGGTCTAATCCATAACAACTCAGTTCTCTTCACGGACAAACAAAAACTCTCTCCTCCACTGTACCCTCCTCTAATGATCCCCATGTCTCCTGCACTGGGAGAACTGAAGGTGAGTATCACCCTCCAGTCATCTCCCTCTGCCTCACTAAGATAGACACCTGAAATAGACAAGCCACTCTCCCCCCCTTTTTTTTTCATTTTATTTCTAGTATATCTGTGTGACTGGATGGGGGAGGATTTTCAAAAATGTATTAAACTCCAAGCAATGAAATATAGACCAGGTGGGGTCAAATTTCCAGTAACTCTCTTGGCTCTGTGTAGCCAGCTCAGTTTGGTGTGAGTGAGGAGGACAAGGGAAGAGCCTAACAAGAGGAGTGAAAAGGGAAAGATACTATCAATAATGCAGAGTATGCTGTATGGGGCTGAAGGTAAAAATGGAAAACACACTGACTGATATATAGAAGGGCTTGCTGAATCCTAGGCTGTACTTAAAAGTTTTTAAACATGGTAGAAGTTTTTACACAATTATTATTATTTTTGCTGCGTCTTTCCTTTATACAGAATGTCGAGTCGCACTTCAACGTTTTTGAGTAAATACAAAAACCAGCTCTGCAATCACGATTTAATTTGCTAAGGGTGAAAAGTTGCTTAAACTAAGCTCCCCAAAAATAACAAAAACAGATGTAAAAATGCCTAAAAGTTCTCATAAATAAAATGGAACAGAAATAATATGTAATGTCCCTAAGTGGGGAAATTAAGTTTTCAACAAAATGACAGGAAAAATGGAGGCATGCAGATTCACACAAAGCAAAATTTTGTAAGAATTTATTAAGAATTAGAGACTGTGCAGTAAGGGCTCGTTTATTATACGAGGAGAGAAAATATTGTACGATTTTTAAAAATAGCATCTTTGGATTCACAAAAAAATGTGCAACTGAGTAAAATACTAGGATAAATGACCCATATCTAAGTGAGTTCTAGAACCAATGAGGAACAAAGTCACTAACACCTATCAGCCCGTACAAATAATACAGGACCACATTTGCATCACTTTACGACTTAAAAACTGCTTTGCGTAAAGACCTGAAGCATTTAAGAGTGGCAACAAAGCAAAAATGCAAATCTGCGAGGGGTAAACATGGTTTCATCCATCCGTCCATTGTCTATGCCCACTTATCCTTGCAGGGCCGCGGTGGGGTCTGGTGCAGATCTGCAGAAGTCATTACAGCAAGAGGCGAGGGACCTCGCACAGGTCAGCAGTCCATCTCAGGGCAACGCGGAGACACACAGGACAAATGACAAACACACTCACAAACACACTCACACCAAAGGGGAATGCAGAGGGACAAATTAACCAAACAGTCATTATTTTTTGATAGTGAAAGGAAGCCGGAGTACCCGGAAAGAATTTCGCATGCACAGGGAGAACATTCAAACTCCATCCAGAAAGTTTGAATGGCAGGGATTCAAATCCAGAACCTACTTATATGTTCTTATCCTGTATTTAGTGCAACTTACCATAAACTCCAAACAAATGTCCTGGCAATCCTTAGGAAAACCAAGCCCACAGCAAGATACTACCACCTCTTTTCTCATCACGCTCTGCCCTCCAGCAATCCCAGTCTCCATTCCCACAGTTCATTCATGTCTCCTCCTCTCCCTGTGCATCTTTTGTATTGTAAACAACTCACAAAAGCATGACAAGGTCTCTGCAAAATGTTCCCCTCCACCTCCTTTTCTCCTCTCCCAGCTATTTGTTATTGTCTCCTCGCTATCGTGCACGAGTTTGTCTCCATCGCATGTTCTTTCTTCTGTTTTTCCTCTGCGTCAGAAAAGCAAAAGTTAATTAAATATGGAACGAGATGGAGCAGCATCTCTTTAAACCATCATGTCATTAAAATGGCATCCCTGGGAGATCAGCTTAAAAGGAGCCGGAGAACAATGTCTCCTCAGTTGGATATTTATGGGGCTGGTTATGTAAACATGCTCTCTTTATTCGCTATGTATATTTCATGTAATTATCACTTTTTGTAGCTCTGCCCCCTTGAGATTCATGGAGGCAAGAAGTTACTGGGGGAATGTCATTAGAGGAGACTATTGTTACAGAGCTGCTGTGATGCCGCACAAGAAAGGTAGATTTTCATCCTGGTGAAATCTTTTATCTATATTTGACTTCATCGTATAAAAATCATCAATGTCTTTTTACATTGCATCTCCAGCTAAGAAAGAAAGAAAAAAAGAAAAAAAAGCCCAGGCCTTCGGTTCCATTCTCTGCAGTCGCCCGTCTTTAATAAAAAGTACAGCATGTTACAGTATTTTGTTCTCCTCCCAGCATGCATTTGATCTAGACACCGGGAAATTCACTGATGATTTATCAGTTTGCCAAGAAAACGTTGATGCCTCTTTCTCAGCCTGCCCATGCCTCCGTTTATTAGAGGCACTGAAGATCTGGAGTGAACTAGATTCTTCTTGCAGAAAACGCCAGTCACTGGTGCTCAAAGGCCTGGCGCCAGCTGACGGGAAGCCGCTAATTAAGAGGGCTGGAGAGCCAGTGGGGCACCTTACGAAACACGGGCACCTGGGTTTCACATGAGGGGGGCTGGGTGTCCATCACGCTTTGCCCGTGTTGCACAGAGAGCTCTGCAGTCAGCTCTGCCGCGCTGCGATGTTGCTCTGTTTTTACGCGCGCATTTTCAGACCCAGCTCACACAAAAACCACCGCTACTCTCCTTGTGCTTCCTCACTCAGCTGGGGGCCATCGCAGAGAGAGACATCATTGTGTTGCACGATGAAAATGTACATGTCAAGGTGCATTTCCTTTAAGTCGGTTGCACTTAAATACATCTGCAGCAAGGTGAACGCACACAATAAAACCTATATGCACACAGGATTTAGAGTCCCACGCACAAAACCTAGCGCTCCTCCTCTTGCTATTGTTCACCGAGTCTTCTTTGCTGTAGGGTCAAAATGTCTTTAACTAATCTAAGTGGCTTCGACTTAGGGGACAGTATGAGGTCTGCCATGAGTTCTGTCATTACGCTTTCGCGCACCAGAGGCAGATAGAGCTCCCGACCACCACTGAACCTCCCCGTATTGCCATCCAATCCGACACCACAGATGCAGTAAACCTAAGTGAACCGCAGTTTCGAAAGTCGACAGCAATAACCACTGCAGAATTGCTTTTAATCAACGTCTGAAATGAGGGTGACTTGAAGCGTCGCCCCATGCTGATTAAATGTAATTGTTTAATTGCCAAGTGCTGGGAACCCATCCTAAGAGGATTCCAATGGAATTATTTAATCTCTAGTCAGGAGGTGCACTGCAGGAAAAAAAGAGGAGGAAAAACGGAAGAAGTGAAAAGGCCAAAATCAAGCAGAAATAGTCTTTTTTTTTTTTCTTTTTAAGTGTGTCCCTGATGAAATATTAACTGTGGTTTACATTTAGCTAGCTGAGAGAGTGAACAGTCTGTGCTGGAACTTCAGCATCGGAAGGGGTCACGGTTCTGACCTCTTTCTGCGCAAAGTGGTTTGATCTTGTCTGCAGGTTCTTTTCTGTGTTTTGGCAACATTCTGTAGTGGTGCAAATGTAGAATATTGTGCTGTTCTTTGTAGAAGAGAGTCCAAGGACGCAAAAATGCCTTCAACTGTTAGCATTAAAATACAGTGGTTTCAGTTTACATCTGATACTTTTAATTGCATATAATCCGATTAGAAGTTAGATTTTTAAGATTAAACAGATAGTGTGGGGTTTTTGTTAAAAGATAATAAGCAGTTACTGTAAATACATCACCTGCAGTAACTCCATTTACGTTTTAGTATAAAGCCAGATTAGTTGGTCATGGAGGTTGAAGCTAAAGACTTGTCAGCAGCCCAAATTTCTCACAGGGGTTATGCTAATGCAAATTATGCTAATGCCGAAATGAATTTTGAACTGAAGTTATTTCGGTGACGGTACAGATGAGAACATCATCCATGAAGAGAAAAACACAAAAAAAGCCAAGATCTTGTTTTCTTTGTGGTCCTATTTAATCAACCTTTACCAACTGCATGCTTGCATTAGATGGTTATTTATCTAGCTGATAAATATCCATGAGAAATGGAGGTAGAAGCCAGGGATCTTTCTGTGAGAAACAGGTAATGTATTTTGACTCAAATGATTCAGAAACATTCGTCAAACTCGTTTAAGTCCTCTTTCTTTCCCAATTTGATGCTCGGCTAAATTTCAATGAGTTGTTTTCACCACATCTACTGCTTAAGGCCACTGAGTCGATGCCATATGGTTGGCTGTTTTAGCAATTGAAAAGGTGTACCTAATAATATGTCTTGGTTGGTGTATGTTATTCTGCCTGTAAACATTTGTAATGTCTTTATAAATAACATCACATAAGGTGCTTTGCCTCCATTGCTGGATATGGCATCTCTTAGAAAAGCTAATCAGACACCAGATCCAACTAAATTAGATCTATACTAAATAAAGTATGGAATACTAAGTGTACTAAATGAGATGGAGATATTAAGTCCAACAAAGTGGCAATGAAATGTAATAAGAAGCTTTAAAAGAGGTTTATCTGATCACAGACGTGTCTTTGCTGAATGGACTCTATAAACCTGACTCTTAGCAGTTGTCTTCTGTTTGGGGTCACACCCCCCTCAGGATCATTGCCTCCGGTCATAAGCCTTGACCAAGAAGAGCAGGATGAAAACACAGGCAAACACACACTTCTTCACATGTCTTAATTATTATCTCCCATTGGAATTTCCCTTTGCTTAGACCAGTTTAAGCTGGCATGATCCCCAGCACTGCCTCAGTCAGCGGCCAATAAGATTGGCACACATGCCATGACATTTCAATCTATCATCAAAATCAATAGCAGTATCCCCCACTAATATCACTGCAGACAGTGCACAGAGAAAGTGCTCTTGCTGTCACATTTGAGAGTAAACCCAGCTTTGCCATTCTGCTGAGGACTGCAGTTCTGTCAACCCCAGGGAAATGCGCCTGCATCCCTCTGGTCAGAGCTGCACTACTGTCCCCCTCAACCACGTAGTGGGCTGAGCGGGGAGCGAGAGTTGGGATGGGGGGCGGAGGGAGCATAGCAGAGGCTTTGTTCCCTGCAGCTGTGCCCTTATTCCCAGCACCTGACCAGGGGGCCAGATGTGCACACAGGCAATAGCAACAATTTGAGCAATGCAAGTCCCCTTTGGGACCCAGACACCTGCAAATGAATCCTCAGGATCTGACACAAAGGCATAATTACAGGTCTAACAAGTATGCATCCGGAGAGAGAAATGTTTAATCTTATCAAATCAAGCTTACATAGAGACAGAGGTATCGGAAAACAGTTTTGCACTCTCAGCATTTCATGCACACATCAAACAAAAGTAGTATGCGTTTGGCACAAACCCAGAAACTATAGGGCACAATGTGGTCATTCACAGTGAAATCCATTTTAATTATTTCCTCCCAGGCTTTCCACAAAATCCATCAGCTAGCGTCTGAGATAAGTGTGTTGATGAAAGTCTTCACTAGCATTCCTGTGAAACAAAAATGTATAGATAAATATATATTTTAATCAGAGGTCATTCATTAAAGCCAAGTGGATAACATTTTAACTATTAAAGTGTATTATTGTTAAAGGATAAATACAAAGCATTCAACTGCAAAACGGCTATCTCAGGCAGTTTGTAACATCAGCTGAAGCAAAGAACATGCCACAATAACATATATCTAAAGAAGACCATATGGAGGATGTGGCAAGAGCACAGCCACATGTGATCATTATTGTCATTATTGTAAAAATGAATACACTTTTTCTTTTAAACAGCAAATATACACAATAACATCAATGTAAACCCGATAAAGCTGATGAAAAGTGTTAACATTTTGAAAGCTTGCTTCAATACGTTATTGCACAGTAAAGGTTAATGGTGACATCTAGTGGTACAAGAGAATATGCACACCTTTTCATACTGTAAACTGTTTCAAAAACCTCCCGCCGTCGAATATTTATTTCTGATGAATTTCAGACAAAGAAAAAAAATTATTTGACGCCTCACATGAAATTAAAGAGGCTCATAAACCTCTAAAGTTGATGGTTATGAGGAAACTGAAAGCATAGCAGCAGGAACAGAATAAGTTTTGTTTTTCAGTTCAATCCATTTTATACGCCTTCATGTTGCGACCACAAACTTCTGCATAGTTCATTGGGATTTCATGTAATATGTTAACAAAAAGGAGCAGATAATTATGTTGTAAGAAATTTTTGTCAGTATACAAGACTGTTATGTCTTTTGTAGAAGAGTGGCAAGTAGTACAGTAATATTAAAATAAAGGCTAAACGAAAAGCTTTAGATAAAAGCATATCCCTATTCTTGAATGGCCCAGTTAAAGTTTAGAATCCAACAGAGACAGGACCTAAAAGACACTCTTTTTCTGGTTGAGGATGTGCTGTAATTGTAGAATTAGCTGGTTCTACAAAGAAGAACACTACTAATTGCCACCTTGTGTTAGTCTATAACATTAAATCTCAATAAAATACACTGGAGCTTGTAGAAGCAGAGTGACAAAATGTGAAAAAGTGCTGTGTTGTTTCCTCCCCTCTTTGACAGCAGAGGGTGATATTGGCATGTTATCATCCAGTTTTGGCAAGGATTCAATGTAGAGGACAACACCTTAAAATATCATTTTAAAATATCATTTTTATTAAAGATATCTAGAGCATATTCTTCTGATACGGACACTGACACAAACAATAAATAAATCAACATATTCCATGACTCCATTTTTTTTTCTAGCGCATAAGAAAAATGTCCATCTTCAACTCCTAAGATGTTTCTTGTTTTGTACAAATGGCAAAGAGCTACTTAAAAGGTGCATTTATTTCTGATAAATAAACAATAATATTTACTTTTGCGAATATGCACATGATAAAGTATTCCCTTCCTGTTGAATACAAAAAAAAAAAAAAAAAAAAATCAATCAAACATTACAAAATGCAGTTGGAAACTTAATTACGACCCGTATGACAAATTGTTGGACACAGATTATTTTAATCTGCTTTCAATCTATTGTTTTGGCACATTGTCTGTCTGTGTCTTCCTGTCACTGGCCAAGGCGCAGGGCAGAGGAAGGCGGAGTTGTGTACCGCTTTGGGCAGAGGATCTTGCTGAAGGCCCTGCGGAAGCTACTGTGGCACAGTGGGTACAGGAATGGGTTAATAGCTGAGTTAAGCCACAGGAGCCAGAAGGTGACCTCATACCAGTGATGCTGGATGCATCGCCCTCTGCAGGCAGCACGGATGATCATCAGTAGGGTGTATGGTGCCCAGCAGATGGCAAACACACATACTATGATGGCCAGGGACTTAGCGATTTTCTTATCCCTGGACAGACGGCTAGGCTGAGCAGCCCTGCTGGTAGAGGGATCCAGTTTACCCAAACAAGGGGAGGAGGTCTGAGAGTGGAAGGAGCCTCTTCCAGGCAGCTTTATCCCAAATCCCCAGTTATGGGATAGAGGGACGCCTTCTGTCTGGGCAGAAGCCGGTTCACTTGCCTGAAGCTGGTGCTGAAGTTGGGCCTCCCTATGGTGGCGCCTTCTCCTGCGTATACTCAGGTAAATGCTGAGGTTGAAGAAAGCCACCGAGATGAAAGGAGAGAAAAACTCCAACATGGAGGCACTTAGCAGAAAGTACCAAGAGTAATAGAACTCTGCAAAGCACTCATCCTTTGGCACGCGGCTTCTGCCCACCACCAGCTCCCAGAATATGATAGCTGGCCCATACAGGACAAAGGCCAGCACCCAGACTGCAATCATCTTGATTATGGCTTGATGAGTCATGCTCTGTCTGGCTCGATAACTTACCTGCAGAAAAAATAAGCATAAATCAGAAAAATCACTTGGATAAACCTGCAAATAGTGCCACTGTCTTCGGATATTACAAAGATATCTGCAAATGCCTTATTTTTGTAACCATAACAGCAATAATATATGCTGTGTTTAGAATGATTGATTGATAACATAAAGAAATTTTTTTTTGTGATCATGGACTAAAATCATTTGTTCAGTAGGGGGAAAAAAAACTACTGACTGATTTTCTACAATTAATTTTGTACCACCATTGTTGGTATAAAATGTTTTTAAAATAGATGAAAATAATTTTGGGGGATGAGGGGTGGTGGAATTTTACTTTACTAATTCAAATTGGTCAGTTATTTGCATTTTTATTTGCAATCTATTGAAAAAGGAAGGTTAAAACCAATAATCTCCAGATGTGACAGAAGTGCAGCAAACAGACGCTTCAAGTCTTATGCTCACAGTGAAGCATGGTGGGAGATCTGTGATGCTGAAGGCTTGGAAACTTTGTTAAAGTCTATGGCATCGTAAAAAAAAAAGTTTAAAAGAAATCTGATGAGCTCTCAGAGAAAAACAAAAATGTATTGTCCCCATGTCTGTTAGGATAAGAATAATTTAAAAAAACATAACCATATTAACACAGGGACACAAAATCAGCTGTTTTTTAAAGACCATCTCACTCTGTAGCCCCAAATCCTCTCAAAAAATTATTTTTAGTTGAGCTGAAGAGAAGAGAGCATAAGACAGGACCCAGGCCTCTGAAAGGTACAGAAAGATTATGCAAAGAAGAATTGTCAAAAATTACTCTCTGTAAACTCCAACCGGATCAAATGCTGCAGAGAAGCTCTAAATGCCGTTCTGGCAACAAAGGGAATGCACTGCCAATTAACGACAGAGGTGCCGGCAATTCGGAAATCAATGATTTTCTACAAATAATTATTTCTTAACAAAAGGACATATGCATGGTAATGTTCAATAAATTGCAATATGTGCTTTGATTATGCTTATTAGATTAAAATTACCTTTTGAAAATGCATCCTTCAAGCAGATCATAAACAAAACTTTCATTAAGTCCACATTTCTGTATTTTTTTTTACATTAAGCTAACATTGACCATGGGTTATCAACACAAACTATGTCCAACAATCCAACACCATGTAGTGTTTAAAAGTGTGTGAATGAGTATTAAGCCAATGAAGCACCTCTCATGACCACTCGTCTCAATTAATGTCACATCCTGTGTCCCTGTCCACATCCCTTCTCAGCAGACAGCAGACTTTAGAGCCTCTCCAGCTCCTCTGAAAATTTCTCCCTGTGCTTCTTTCTAATTAGCTTTAGTGCAGAGAATATTAAACCTGGATCCACTTGTGTTTGTACAAATTAATTTGTACCTGACTCCGAACCCTGCTACATGTCAATCATCTGCCGAAACCAAGAATTATAATGTCCAATGCCTTGGATTCATACATCCTACATCTCGAGGTTTTTCATAATTTCCCCATGACAACCACAAATCTCACTATACTTGAAATGGAATATGGCAAAAGTCTCCATAAAATGCATTAGGTTTACACTGTCTTTTTTTTGTTTTATTTTACACACACACATGTATATATATCTATCTATAGATATATCTATATATCGACAGACAGACAGACAGACAGACAGACAGACAGACAGACAGACAGACAGACAGACAGACAGACAGACAGACAGACAGACAGACAGACAGACAGACAGACAGACAGACAGACAGACAGACAGACAGACAGACAGACAGATAGATAGATAGATAGATAGATAGATAGATAGATAGATAGATAGATAGATAGATAGATAGATAGATAGATAGATAGATAGATAGATAGATAGATAGATAGATAGATGTAAATCAAACTATTACTCAAGTCCTTGGTCCTTCTCTTAAAAATTATGCTCTACTTTACATTGGGCCTTTTGCAAAAATAATAATAATAATTTTAAAAAATCCCAATAAATTACATCTAACTTTGTGGCTGAAATGTTGGAAAATTTGGAAATATTTAGGCCACGTGCATACTTTTGCAAAACTCCATACCTTAAAAATCAATTAAAAACGGTCTAATAATCCTGTCAAATTAATATTAACTCATTCCACTGACGAAACTAACAACCAAAAGATGGTTCCTCTCCAAAGCTGAGAGATTTTGACAGCTCTCTCTCTCTCATGCCAGCTGTGTGTCATTTGACTCCACCTTTTCTTTTCAAAGACAAACTGTGTCTCTGACTGCTGACAGCCCTTTGTCTCCCAATGTTCAGAGAGAAATGCTTTTAGGAAAATGTTGGTCGGCTGCAGGCGGCCTGTGCCTGCAGCGATTGATCTCTCCAGGTTGGAGGGACCATGGTATGGAGGAGGACCTCCATGATCAAAGCTGTCTAATTAAAGAAGAGGCTCACTCTCTCTCTGGTGTTATTTGTATTCATTGCTCTGATGTTAAGTGTTTGCCTCTGAAAGGAGACAGAGCACTCTCTTTGTCTCCTGTGCCAAGCATCATCCCACCTTTTGAGTTGTCACAAAGGTAAATAGGATACAGTCAGCCAGGTTACGCATGTCCAAGGTGCAGAAGAAGAAGCTACCTGAGGTGAAAGGCTTAAAAATATATGCACATTTTATTGCATATATATATATATATATATATATATATGGATGACAGAACAAATATGTGAAAAAACAATGTAAAGTTTTGAAATAAAAAATTAGAGGCCATTGGCAATGATTTGTCATGTTTGTCTTTATTTCCGAAGGCCAATCTTTCCCAAAGTCATAATCTGACTTTTGTATTTTCTAATAACTATAATTAGCGGTGGCACCAGGCCTGAAAGGGTCAGGAGTTATTAACCTTCACAGATGGACACGTTTGGGAGGATGTGGTTGCCATGCCCCAACCACTGGCCTTTGAGTCACGTCAGACATAATAATAATTTTAAAAAAAACATTGCACACAAGCTATGAGTATTCTGATCAAAAGATTTATATTGGGTCTGAACAGGTAAAGTGAACCTCTTTAAGAGGATGTGTTTTTTTTTTGAGAAGTTGGGACACAAAGTCAGTTCTGGTTTGACTTTCTCCCTGGTTATTTTCTTCCTCATAAACGGCTGAGAGAAAAGCATACACAGCCAGATGAAAAGTGTAGGTTTCTGTAATGTAGAAAATAAGAATAACCTTCTTTAAAGTGACAGATATTCTCTATATTTCAAATAAAGAAACAAATTTGTTCAGATGAAACAGTAAAACACAACGATGTTGCTCACCCCTTTCAAGTAATGCTTTGTTAAAGTAAATTTGGATTCACCTTCAGCATTCAGTCTTCTTCAGGAGGAGTCATTTTGATCTAGGAATATTTGCCAACCTAAATGTAACTGCGACAGAGGTTAGAAAAATGTCTTAAAAGTTAATTGTTGACATTGAGTTACAGACCAATTGGTTGGATTATACTGTTGTCCTTGTTGTTTTGTTTTTTATGTTGTTGTTTTTTTGTTCAGACATGGGGAAACATTCTTTAGAAGCAGAGGGTCTGGTCATCTGTCCTGTATAACGACAATACAGTTAAAAGTATCAGTTTGCATTTCCTTATTTTCCTGTTAGTTTAACCTATTAGTTTGTGCCACAAACTAATAGTGCCGCTGTAAAGTGGAAAAAGCTCTGCACTCATCTATACCTGGTTTGGCTCCTCAACAGGGTGGGGCAAGTAAAAGAAGAGACATACCTCTGGTGATGCTTAAAAGCTACATTTGGTTAATTCTTTTGTTTGACTTAAGATTTTTTCAGTTTGTATTGATGGAATATTTATGTATTTATTGTTGTTGGTGTCTAGTTTGTTTATTTATTGTTTTCTGATTGCTCAATTTAATGTTTTTTTCTATCAACACCTCTGGGTAAACTTGGTCTGACAGTCAGTTGTTTCCACTGCATGTTGGAGTACACATGACCTGCAGCTTAAAAAATAAATATATCTCAAACTTAATTATATTGCTATGCCTCTCTATTAAACATTGAGCCCCTGCAGTCAAAACTGTCATCAGCCATTGCCAAAGTTGTGCAGATGCTTAAACAGGTCACCCTGTCTAGACTTTTACTGGGCCATTCCAAAAATATGCTTTTTTTAAAAATTAATTATATTCAATGACTGGCACATTTTCATAATTTCATCTTGATTAAATAAAAAACAAAACAGTTTAATCACTTTTCACTGAGCATATATTGCATGGTCAGTGTGGTTTTTGTGGCAAATAAATTGAGGCCAAAAGTTTAACTTTTGGTGTATCAGAAAATGGAGTTTTGACAAAAGTTCAGTCTTTAAGACTCTAGTCACACCTGGCTCTTCAATCAGCGCCTCCCTCTCCACTTTGTTTGTTTTATAGCCCCACTCCATATTCCGACAGCTTCTTCAAAGTTGCTGTTGTCATTTTGGCAGCCTCTCTTATCAGTTATCTAGTTTTTCCTTCAGTTTGAAGAAATGTCCAGATTTCTAGTGTCACCTTTTTGTCCCATATTTTTTCCAGTTATGAATGATTGTCTTCACAGAGATTTGGTAAATAGATAATGTGCTGTTGTTATTTCCAGCACCCTTCTGCTGACTTGTACCTTTGTACAATACGATCACCTTGGTTCTTTGGAATCTCTCAATGAGGTTGAGGGTTTTAATCTCTGTAGTGGGGTTTTTCCTGGCAAAATAAATGATAAATAGAAGTCCCCCACCTGGAATTCTTTGTTTTGCAGCTGAATTGTATCACATTAAATGTAAAAAACCCCAAAAAGTTTTGAAATGACTTATTGTGGTCTCATTTTTAACAAAAAACCTGGACTGTGTAGATTTTTTAGGTCGACTTTAAGTCACGTGGGCTGCCAGATGCTGAAATTCACCTGGCTGACTCTAAGAGATTTAGGAACAGCATGTTCCACTCACCGCTCTGGTGACAGAGAGGAAACGGTCATAGCTGATGAGCACAATGCTGAAGACAGATGCCGAGCAGAGAAGATAGTCCGTGACCAGCCACAGCTTGCACAGCCCTCGACCCAGCGTCCACCTGCCTGTCAGGATGTAGGGGATATAGACGGGGATACAGAATGCCCCTACACAAAATTGATGAAGAATAGAACCAAAACATAAGGCCAGACAGTATAATATGCTCTTTTTTATAGCACTTTGTAACATGTAACATGTTGATATAAATGTATTCATGTCACTTTAGAGCAAAACATAAATTTTCAAAATTCATAGAATAAAAATATCATAGCAGCAGAAGACTTTTTATTGCTAAAATAACCTCAGAAACTGAGGTTATTTAGCAATTATAATTTAGACACTAAATTAGACACAGTTTTTAATTCCATCCCTCCATTCATCCAGCAGTAGATAATGACTGGATAAAACTGGGGAACACTGGACTGATTTGAGGGACGTAACCAATTGAATGGATTCTAGAACTTAATTTGGCAGGCTAAGGAAAAGTACACACATGTAGCGTTCATGTAAGAAAACCGTAAAAGTTTACTATTTTCTTATTACATCCTCTACTTAGGAAGATTAGAAGATTGAACTCACCTACTAGAAAATCTGAGATTGCCAAATTCAGGAAGTAGTAATTGCACTGTCTCCTCAAACTCTTGTCCACCTTAAAAGCCAAAATGACCAGCGCGTTACCCAGAACTATCACCACGACCAAAGTCACCATCATCACCATTAGAATGACAAATATGGGTCCTGAGAACACGAAGCTGCTCTGGATTCGCGTTGAGGGATTGTCAAAATAGTACCCGCTGGAGTTGGAATCAGTATGTTCCTCCGACATGGTGGAGATGTGAGTCGTTAGAATCCTTAACAGTCTAGTGCCAACAAAAATAATAAACCAGCAACAGGTGCCTGGCGGACGAAAACTGCGATCAACACCCCCATATATGCTCCGAAAGCTCCGGGCTTCCCGACGAAACTGAGTACAGTGAACGGAAGTATCCACGAGAGAGCGCAAGACGCGCTTCCGTAACGCATGCCTGGATACCTGATGAAGTTTACGCACGTTTGGGAGCAATACCTCTGCACGATTTGCAGTGACAGGGTGGCATCAAATGGCATCCTTTGCCACTCATGCGGAAATATTGTTGCTTTTCAACGGAATCAGTACCGGAAATCCAGCTCTGTAATTCCTCTAATGTTAGCGTTGCTTTTAAGGATAAATATTATCCTCTTAAGCACTAACATAAATATGGCTGTGTTAAGAATATATTTGAATCATATAAAACAGTGTCATTGTCCATTGATACTGGCATTGCAGCACAGTGAACACCCAAAGTGCCTAATCTGTTTTATTCAAATGTCAGCCTCATGATGTGAATCAACACAGCGGGATATTCCACTGTTTAACAATCCTCAGACATATTTCCCTTGATGAAAATCTTCATATTTGATTCGCAGACACACATTTGTTCTCTCCAGTAGTCACATGGGGTATGAGATGGATGGTTATCACGGCACAGGAAATCCAGATTTTTTATGTTGTTTGAATTGAAACAAATGCTCATAGAACACAAGTTATAAGATACTTAACCTGGGAAGTATTAGCTTATTAGGTAGCTATATTAAAAAAAAACTGCATGGATAATTTGTTTCAAGTCATCAAAGAATAGAGTTTAATGTGTGATAAGAATAAAGTTCCCACGTCAGAAAAACAATAACACCTAACCCTCATTTTTTTATACTGCCTTTTGCAATACAGGTTTGTGTCAATAAATTTGAATATTACAAAAGTTTATTTCAGTCATTCATTTCAAAAGCAAAACTTCTGTATGTTGCTGAAAGTCTTTACAGGTGAAGTAATTCAGGATTTCACCTGTATCTCAATAAATGTTAATATTACTTAACAGTTGATTTATTTCAGGAAGTCAATTCAAAAAATACAACTCATATGATTTAATTTCTTACATAAAGGCAGTTCCTCAACAGTCAGTTAAACAGTCCAAAGGGAGGGAAAACAGCAAAAGGTTATCGCTAAAGAACCTGGCTGATCGTGTTGTATGAAAGCATGTATAAAATTAAGGTTGAGTGGAAGGAAAAAGTTCAGTAGAAAAATGAGCACACACAACAGGGACACCAGCCGGCTTGACAAATTATTCAAATAAATCTCATTTAAGAGCTTTGGGGAGTGGACTGCACCCAGTCAGTCCTTCAAGAGTTACCACCAGCAACCAGACCCAGGATATGGGCAACAAGTGTCACGTCTACTGTTGAACAAGAACTATCAGACGTTTTGTTATCTGTTCTCTGTTGCTCAGTGGTTGAAAAAGCACTTTAAATATTTGTGAATGCTAAGATGAATGATGTTTCAGTTATACACGATGCATCAGTAATTTACGATGTATGTCAACTCTAAAAGAAAAAAAAAACTTTTATGGTCTCTAACAACTCTTGCGTTGTCTGAACATTTCCACGCACTGGAATTGTCAACTTTTAAGACAGACAACCAGACAGTTAACTTATCAGACAAGTGAAAAGTGGAAACTAAAAAACTTTATATTTCTGTATTAAAACTCATTATAAAACTGATCTATTTTTCAGTTGTTTTGCACAATTCTACCTCAGTGCATGCGTACATCTGCATTTAATATTTGACCCATCAGAAAAATGCAGCAACTTTAAAACAAATTGTGTAATTGTGAAATTAAAATTACAATATTAAATTTGAAGTATGACACAAAGAGGAACACATAAGCATGCTATAAAGCAAATTAAAGCAAATTAAATGTATTATATTATATAATTATAATATATTCATAATTTGTATTTTATATACAAATTATGTATATAAAATACATTATTTGTATTTTATATATATATATATATCTTTTTATGCCATTGATATGTAAATCTACATCACTGTATTGTTACTATTTGATTATAATCATGTCTTTATTATTGCTTTTTTTTCATTTCCTCTGCTAAATTAGATCTGACTTCTTTCACTATACAGAGAGTTGAGCTTTAGATATTTATTTTTTTTATTTCTTCAAATTTGACTCTCTGACAACCCAGCTTTTTACTAAAAAAGAACAACAGTATATGAGACTATTTATATTGTTACCACAGCGCACAGTGAAATTTCCTTCATACCATCTTGAATTAACAGGAAGTCCTTTAAATCCACCAGCAGGGGTCAAAGAAAGCTGCAGGAGAACATTTCAAATTAGTTATTTTCTCACAGTGACCAATATTTCTTATTCCTTGCTCTGATGTAACTCTGACTAATGTAATTTATGTAACTTACCTTTATTTATTTATTTATGTAAATACCTTTATTTGTGTCAAATTTGGGGAAGCACAGTGTTTTCAAAAGTATAACAATATTCTGTATGTTTATCACAGATGACTTTGTTGTTCTGTTTGATCCACACTGGGCCTTTTGCCTCACTGAGAACACACAAATAATAACCTGAACTGATTATTTTATTGCAGTACTTTCAAAAATATTAATTTAAAGCAAAATCGAATATTTCAATTCTAAGGTTCTGACTTGCTTTAAAAAAGGATAATAAAATGTGAAATCCCCACAATGTTTCTTTTTAATTCAAATACATAATTTGTATTTGTTGATGTCACGGAAAACGACTGAGATGTGATGGTAATAACATTTGACAAAATTAGATTTTTTTTTTCGACATTTTGCTTCCTGTTATTTTCAAAACATAACCTCTCAGAAAAATTGCGACAGATTCTTAAATGTCATAAATAATAGGTAGGCTATTCTAGCCCAATGTCTATGTCAAACTAAAGATCATGCAATTAAGTGTAGCAACTGCACTTTAATAAATTATTTTCCTCCTGGTGAAATCCGTCTGCGGTGGAGAATTTCTATTCATCTTCCAATAACAATTTTGTTCTAGTGTGAAATAGGGTAAAGTAGCACATACATATTAGACAGAATCGGTTTTGGGGGAAACAATCAGTTGAACAGGTGCAGCCTGTGGATCTGAATATCCAAAAGCAGAGACTTATTTAAATGTCGAGGGCACTCAGAAACAAAGCTGTGTCACAGAGGATCCACAAAGGCTCTAGTGCTGCCAATTATACCGAGCCCTGCTGTGGCTCTCTGCCACTCCGCTGCTCGAGTGTTTGTGTTTGGGTGCTGGCTTGGAGCACAGATGCTATCATAGTGTGAGTATGGCTTCCTGTCTACAGTAATCACGGTTAAAATTCACCCATAACCTATCCGGTGCACGTCTTAAGTCACCAATTGACAAAAGCTTTGAAGTGGTTTCTTCAAAGATCACAACTCGTGTTCTGGCAGCTTCTGTAAATCCAGCCCTACTGTAAAACATCCACTATAGATCTACTCTTATGAAAAAATGTTTATTGCGTATAGACTTGGTACGGGGTAGAAAAAAAGTAAAGCAAGATTCCTCACATGTTTCTCTATAACTGTATTAATAAAATGTAAGTGACAAAGATCAGTGAAACCTATTTTTCAGTTGACTCTGACAGGTTCAGCTTTGAAGTTGAGGCTTGATATGAATAATTCCTTTGAAAATGTATATTAAAAAAAAACTGGAAACAGTTGTCACAGAAAAATTGGATTTCAGCCTTGCTTCATTCTAACGTCACCGTTTTTTCTTCGCTCCATTTTTGCCATACATTCATTGTTGTTTTTAATGACTTTTTTTTTCTAAATAAACTACATTTAACAAATCATTTAATATTAAATAAAAGCTTTTTTTTGGAATGCCGTGATAATGACTCTTCATCACATTGCACAGGCTTTTTCCAGCTTGGTTCAGCAACTTGGCGACAACAGCTAAAACGTCTAGACTACCAAACCCTCTTAAAGAATAAATTGACCTTTTTTCTTTCAGTTGCCCTTTCACACTGTCCTGACCTTTCGTCACAATATTTGTCCCAATGTCTTGCTTTACATTTTGGTATTTCTTTGAATATGTGAAGCCTGGTGAGATTCAGATTGTTATAAAAAGCTATGACATTAATGCGTCCATCCATTATCTGACCACACTTATCCTTGCGGAGTCGAGAGCGGCGAGAGGCAGGGTTCACCCTGGATTGGTCACCAGTCCATCACAGAGGTTATGACATACATTCGGCAATTTTAATGGGAAGTAAGACCAATACCAAGGTTACTATATCAGAACTTTTAAGATAACCAATATAGTAAACAGTGAAAAATAGTTTTACTGATTTTTTCACAGACTGAAGGAAAAAAGAACAGCTAAATGCAAGACCAAGGATTCACAAGCTGGAGCATTTGTCTGTCAGAGAAGTTAAAAGGATGAGAGAGGGGGAAAGAAATGTCAAATTGAAAGTGATTATATTGTTATTTTTGTGCAATAGGCAGGAGATGACCAATCCAAAAGATGTTACTGTGAGGTTGAACTGTCAGGTGGGTCTCACAAGTGAGTATTCTGGGTAGCAGCAAGGCTCAATGTAGATCCTGGATTCTGGATGGTCCAGAAGGGATCCAGATGATAGTGCTTTGCAAGGTACTCTCTCTTGAACTTTCAAATTTATTTTGAAAGAGAATAATTACAAACTTCCTCAGATTTTTGTGGGACTTTAACAAATGATTATGAAATGGATGGAAAAGGAGACATGCTTTTCAATACTGCAGCCCGAGCTGGAATTAAATAGTTTAGATCTCTGCATACACATGTGTGAAAGTGGCCTAGTTAAATCCAGTCATAGCAAAGCTTAAAAATTGATGTTCATAGATGCTGTAAGCCCCTCTGACTGAGCTTGATATTTTGTAAAAAAATAAAATAAAATAAAATAGAAATTGCAACAATTTCCATCTCTATTTGTACAAAGATGGTCGACATGTACCCAAAAAGACTTATAACTGTCATTGGTTTTTAAAAATACCGACTCAGTTGGACAGAACATATGAGCCCAATGTTCTGTCCACGTTTTTCAATAGTGAGCACTGTTTCCTGTTCATGGAAAACTTTTTAAACAGAAAGATAATCTGCAAGATGCAAAAGGAAATCACAGGTAGGGAAAACAGTCTTTGAGGAATTTTTCAGAAATAAGTTTGGCCAAGTTACAAAAACCATGAGCTGACAATCTGGTTGTGAGGGTTTGCTTTGCCAGTCTTTTTATGTGTCAAAAGCGACATGAGTTCATGAGCCGCGGGTGTTTACAGCAGCGGGAGAAAGCCAACTCCACCTACACAGCGGAGTTAAATGAGTGAAACAAAGGAAAAAAAAAAAACATTTTTAGGCTTCATGGCACAAAGTTCAAAGAAACATTACCATGTCACTAAATATCTCCAACTTCTGCACACTCACTCATATTTTATTTAAATAAATAAAACCTTCGTAAAATACAGCATGAGCATGTTAAATATGTGTTTACTTCCATTTGAATAAAAGAGAGATATCCCTTGGTAGTCCTGGCCTTCACGGCACAACAGAAACGTCACAGTTTACATAATAAAAGCGGATCACTTTTATTGAACTCATCGTTGGACCGCTCAACAACCTGTTTGGCAGAGCTGTTTGTGAGAGGAAGAGCGTTGGCATTTACTTGATGTTGGAGAACCAGAGAAGCTCATTGAGCTGTGGGTGTGCCTCATCATGACAGTATTTGTTCACTTGTTAAATTTTTCATCTCACCCTCAAAAGCTCCTGGCTGGATAATTACCCCTACAGATTTACCCCTCACCCAAATGTGTTTATTTCATTTCTATTTATTTATTTTTTTAAATCAAATCAATTCAAGCTTCACCTTGCCCTAAATAGTCTCACTGCAACCGCAAATTATCCTTGACAAAATATAAATACGTCAACTCAGTTTTAGCTGTCAATCTACTTTGAAGCTGTAAGATTTCTTTAGCCTATTGTGATGTAAATAAGGTGGCTAAGATTAGATTGTTCAAGTTTCCTCTGAAATGTTAAGAGATAATTGTAGATCCTAAAACATCTTACCCATTTTGCATGATTAGATTGAGTTACTACTCTCATTTTTGAATAGTGCTCTTCAAATGCAAGAGCTTTGTCATCTTTTGACAGTTTCCTGAGCTATTCATTTAAAAAAGCACTCACAAAAACAATGTAGCCACAAGGTTATATTTGAAGACAGAGAGACAATCAACATGAGGATACAAAAACAATGGATTTGTTATGATCCGCAACTGAAGTGAAAACCATTTAATTTGACATTGTGAAGTCTGAGGCCCATGTTCCATTAAGTTCTGCAGGGTTCATTTTCATATTTTAGACCAAATCTAGAAAATGAATAAAGAATGTACTGCCAAAAATTGTATATTCGCTTATCCTCAGCAAAACAGGTTTTTAAATCCTCCTTAGTCTTAGACATTCCTTCAGGAATAAGAACGAGCATAAAATGAGGACAATGGCATTTTTATTCAGGGAAAATATTTCTAATAGCGCAATTAGTATATATTTACATCAAAATATGAATGGTATTTATTTTCAACAATCATTGGAAGAGAGCTGGAGTGCATCCTGGACACACTGCCAATTCATCACGAGGCAACAGAGAGACACACTGGACGAGCAATCATGCACTCACTCACACCAAAGGACAGATTAGATCCATGCTTTTTGGAGTGAGGGAGGAAACCTGAGTACCTTGAGCGAAGCCCTGCATTCACAGGGAGTGAACATGCAAACTCCATGCAGAAAAGCCGTCAGTTTGAGATTTGAACTCAGGACCTTCTTTTACAAACTGTAGGTATACAGTCACTTTTTTCAATAGTGTGCTACAGTCTTGATACTGGTTTGCCTGGAATAAAGGAAAGGTTTGCATAAATGTCAAAAGTATCAAAGTCCATAAAAATCTACATTTTTTTTTTCTACATGCCAATAATGAAGAAGAGGTTCTTTGTATGTGGCGATAGTAAGAGTCATTTAAGGCAGTGTTTTTCAACCACTGTTCCGCGGCACACTAGTGTGCCGTGAGTGATCGTCAAGTGTGCCGTGGAAATTATTCAATTTCACTACGGTATCGTATTTTCCGGACTATAAGCTGCTACTTTTTTCCTAAGCTTTGAACCATGCGTATTGTAGCCCGCTGTGGCTTTTCTGTGGATTTTTCTTCAACCACCAGGGGGCTCTCTAGCAGGAAGTGAATCATTAGAAGTCAAAATTGTAAATCAAAGAAGAACGGCTAATTTTCATTTAGAACAGCCACATGGTAGCAGCAGGCACGACGGAGAAATGTTTTCAAACTCATATCATGCAGCTTTTAAGTTTTGGGCTGTCGATGTGGCACTACAGGAGGGAAATAGAGCCGCTGCACTTAAGCTCGGTGTGAACGAAACCATGGTTCGGCTTTGGAGACGGAGTGCTGCGTCCTTAATATATGCAGCAGATTTATTAGGACCCCGCCCTCTGCTGGGTCCTAATGGAAAACCGAGAGCAGCTTCCAGTTTTTATTTTATTTTTTAAATTGAGGGTGCTAGTTGTGGTGCGCTCTATATTCCGAAAAATATGGTAATTGGTTTTAAAAGATTTTTTGAAAATGAATTGTCTGCAAATAATGTCATCTTCGAGTGTCTGCTGTAGTAGTAGCAGCGGCGTAATCATGTAATGTTCTTACCACTAGATGGCAGTAGGTACAGAACATTTTACATTAAAACGAGAATTAGTGATGCATGAATGTTACAGGTAGCGGTGAGAGCACTGAATCTAGCAATACTGTGACGAGAGTGATGGAAGAGACAGTGAAGCTCAGCAGTAGTTGGAAAGAACATGAGTCCATTTCCCACAACATGTCTGTGCGAAGTGAGCTTCTCAAGCCTGATTACTATAAAAACTAAAACCAGAGAGAGACAGAGATGTTGAGGAAGAGCTTTGTCTTTCTTCAATTTCTGCCAGGAAATCAGCTGTTTTCATCCAAACATGCACAGGTTTCACACCAGGTGGGTAAAATACACAGATATTGACATTTTGTACATGCAACTCTTCATACTGTAACAGTGAATATGAAGTGAAATGTTTCCCAAATATCATTGCTTCTTTCAGAATAATAATTATTTTCTGTATTCTGGCTATAAGATGCTTGTGGATTAGTTTGTAAAACACTTTGAAGTTTTCTACAACTTCTTTAAATTTAACACCACAGTGTTGTGGCTGTTCAGGTGTATTTTTGAAGTGGACATGTTAAGTGCAATTTGAAATAACAAATGTAAAATGTGATAAAAATACATTTTTGTGTTTATTTGATTCCTATTCGAGAGACTTTGATAAGAATGACTATATATAGGCAGCTACAGAATATCTTTGTTTACATTTTTGGTTGGTGGTGTGCCTAGGAATTTTTTTAATTAAAACAGTGTACCTCGACTCAAAAATGGTTGAAAAACACTGATTTAAGGTGTTTTGGTATCGGATGCCCCATGGCCACCTCCCTTTGGCATGTCTCACTGGGAGGTCACACTGGGGAAGACCTAGATCTTCCTGGAGGGAATATGTATTTCCTGTCTGACTTTGGGAATGCTTTGGGTTCCCCCAAGAAGAGCTGGAAGATTTTGGTGGGAAAATTTTGAATGAAATAAGAGAAACAAAACCTGTGACTGAAAATATAAGAAAAGTTCCTGATAAACAAAACTATAAATACACAGAATAGCACTGATGCTTGGAATAAGCACAGACATGTGCATCTTCAACTCATTACAGTGAAAGTAATCAGCTTGCTTAACTCATTACCATCAAAGATGTGAGAGCATACACAATTTTGCCAAACACTCCAGTAATTATTGTCACAACTATTTTATCAGTCAGAATTTATTTTTGTCAGATCAATTTATTGCTGCTCCTTCACTGCCATGGAACGTCAATTTAAATGCTGCTCATGTTTGCAACTGACTGGGATCTAATGCGGTTCTCTGACTGATCAAATATTACCCCTTCTGATTGTTGAGCAGTTAATATCAGGCATTTGTCCCCAGTTAGATTGAGATACAGATCATCTGTCGTTGTGGGGAGGAAAAAAGGACAAAAATAGCTAAAATAGCAGCAAAATTAAACAAAAATTGGCAGTATAAATTGTTTCTCTAATGTGTTTTTTTTTGCAATTATCTTTTCTTTTGTCTTGATAAGACATCAGCTTCTAACGATTTCAGGTGTTGAGGAAAAATGACTATCTTTAGTGTTTAACACAGTTTAAACTTTTTAGAACACATTTCTTAATTTTGAACAGGTTTCTGTTAGTGATTTGAAACTAAAACTATTGCTGGGTAAGTATTGAAATAGAGATCTGCAGCAGAGTTTCTGCTCAGACCCCTGTGGTCTTATCATTAAAGACAGGAGGTCATAAATTAACATATGCAGGAAGGTGGAGGACAGAATCACTTGAATTACTGAGAGAAAGGGAACTTTGGTCGGTTCACGTAACCAGGATGAGTCTTACAAAACTAACATCTGACATGGTGCAAAAACTGAATATAACATAAAATGTTTTAAATCACTAACATTTAATTTGTAAGACATTTTTCTTAGCTATTGCCAGTATGCTCAGACTGAAAATTGTATTATCTTGTTTTAGAATTAATTTAGCCAATGATGAATGTATTTGAAATTGTACTATTTCTGACTATTTTAGAATCAAATGAAAATGTTTTGTTTAGTATTAGGAAATTGCTTTTTGGTTTTACATCAGGACTAAATCTTGAAGGTGCTGAGTGCAGAAGAACAAATTGGGTTTCTGGAGATAACTTTTCATTGAATTAAAACAGAATTAAAGGTGTGTTCCTGGCAGAGCGGGAGAGAAACCAGGATTTCACAGATACCTCTGAAGTTGCCTCCCTCTGTTTCTCTTTGCACAGATGGCTTTTGAATCATGGGAAGTCTGGAAACCATTCTATTTATTTTATTTAACACAAAGGAGCAGGATGTCTTTGATCCCGATAATAAAAAGGGAAGTTCTATGTTTCTCAGACGCTCAAAAAATAGCTTCCAGTTAGTCAAGCAGAGATACGCCTTATTTGCATACATTAAAGAGGAAAACACACCTACAGGTATAAAAGTTTGTGCACAAGCGGAATAATTCAGAAAAAGCTGATTTTAGTTTTACTTCTGCACCAGCTCTTCCTCCAGGACGTCCTTGATATTTTTCTGTATTCTTGTCTCAGGTAACAATGTTTGTATCTGTGTTTCTCCAGTTTTCTGTTCTATCTTATACTTTCTTCTGACTGGATTAAAATTCTGTAATTCCATGACGTCAACACGCATTGTTGTGTTTCTGTCAGTGGTGGAGAAAGTACTCAAAAAATGTACTTAAGTAAAAGTACAAATACACAGACAAAAATGTACTCAAGTAAAAGTAAAACTACCACATTAGCATTTGTACTTAAGTAAAAGTAAAAAAGTACTGGCTTTTAAAAATACTTAAGTATTAAAAGTAAAAGTGCTTGCTGAATGGATTACCTAATCGCTAATATCATTAAGTGTCCCGATCATATTTAATTTTAATACATTGGAAAACAACCTGCTGAATACTATTAATCAATCATTAATCATTTTGTCTAGATTAATGTCAAGTTGTCAAAACAAAGACATTTTCAATAATGTCAACTTTGTATTAAAAGTGTCATGATTTACTGAATGACGCTTTATGACAACAGTCATAAATATTTATGAAGACTTATTCATGTCCATGACAGATGTTTATGACGGTGTCATGTCAGTCTTATTCACCCGCCTTCAGTAAAGTGTTACCGGCTGGGTTTATGTAGCATTTGATTTTAACAAAATATTTATACCTGTATTTTATAAAAATAATGGTTGACTTTCGGCATTTATTTTGAAGTATGTTGATCCTGTTTACAACTATGATTTTCATGTTCAAAAGCAATTTTTTATGTTCCATCTTATAGTAATAACTTAACAAAACTGTTTATTTGACTTCAAAGACTAGAGTCGAGATTGCTTTACATTTAATTTATACATTGAAAATTTGTATAGTAAAATGCAATAAATTAGTTGTGATGTACAGAAGATAAACATTAGCAAGCTCAAGAATATGTTTAGCTCTTAATATATAATAGTAAAGGTTAGTTATAAAGACTAGATGACGTCAATTTATGGTCTTAAATTGCAAAATAAAGTCTGCAAATTGATTGTAGAATGGTTTCATTTTTACATCACTTTGCATGAGATACTTTCAAACTAAGTGTTTTGTGTTCTACAACTACATTTCCTGTGGACTTAGAATTTAATTTTGTTTCAAAATTATGTTAATAATATATTAAATACATTAACTGTAATATATTTTACACTATAATTAACATATGGTATAGAATACAGACTTCAATGGTATTTGGAAATGTCCAAGGTTTTTTAAAAAGTTTGTGAATGCATCACAAAAAACAGAGTAAAAAGAGAGAATTTCAGTTTTGGGTTAACAAAATATTGGTAAATTTGACATTAAAAAAAACCTGTTAAAATAAGGAAAATATTTTGATGGAAATTCTGAAAAAAAAAAAAAATACAGAAAATGTCCTGTTAATTCTCTGCCATGATATTTTCAGTGTTTTTTACAGAATTTCCATCAGAAGTTTCCCGTAATTTAACAGTATTTTATTTCAAAGTTTTCCATGAAAAAATAGGGAAATATCCTGGTAATTTCTGCCAGTACACTTTCTTGTTTTTTATGGAATTTCAGCAGAATTTTTCCATAATTTAACAGTTTTTTCCCCAATAATTTAACATGAACAAACTGTTAAATTATGGCCCACCACCACTTCAGGTGACATTTCCCATATTCTCAAACTCAAAGCTTGACATGTATGGGGCAACGTGATAGTTCATCTACTGACTGACTACATAAACTAAAAGCTGAATCATAGATATTTTTAATAAGCGTATTTGTGAGCCTGCCTCTTTTTATTAAATTGAAATTAATTTTAGATTTTTGTATGACTTTTTCTCAGATTAACTTAGAAAACGAGTTGTTATTATTACAGGTTAGTTTTCTAAACAACAAAAAAGTAACTGCTAGGGAAGCTCAAAAATGAAAAATTGGACTGATATTGATATCCGATAGTAACACTGCTGTTATGCCAGATTAACCAAAACTTTATTTTGTCAATTTTTTTTTATATGATTACTCGATTAATCGTAAGAATAATCGATAGATTACGCGATTACTAAAATATTTGTTTACAATAGCCCTAATTATATAAATAAAATAGCATTTATAGGTGGATCGGGGGGATTAATTCTCTCCTTCGCCCCTCCTTCTACAGCCAGACCTCCTCCCCCTTCTTGCAATTTGCTGTCCGGCCGCCCCCCCACCCAGCACTCAACGGTACGCTTGACGGGCCCCACCCTCTTCGACTCCTCACATCTACCTTTGCATTGAGGGGGGGCTAGTGCACCTCTCATGGTACACTAGCCCCCCAATGTCTCTCCTTCGCCCCCTCCTTCTGCAGCCAAACCTCCTCCCCCTTCTTGCAATTCTCCGTCCGGCCGTCCCCCCCAGCACTCAATGGTATGATAGACTGGCCCCACCCTCTACGACCCTCACATCTACCTCTACATTGAAGGGGGGCTAGTGCACCTCTCATGGTACACTAGCCCCCCAATGTCTCTCCTTCACCCCCCCTTCTACAGCCAGACCTCCTCCCCCTTCTTGCAATTCGCCGTCCGGCCTCCCCCCACCCCCCTCGCCCCCCAGCACTCAATGGTATGCTTGACGGGGCCCACCCTCGTCGACTCCTCACGTCTACCTTTGCATTGAGGGGGGCTAGTGCACCTCTCATGGTACACTAGCCCCCAATGTCTCTCCTTCGCCCCTCCTTCTGCAGCCAAACCTCCTCCCCCTTCTTGCAATTCTCCGTCCGGCCGCCCCCCCGGCACTCAATGGTATGATAGACTGGCCCCACCCTCTACGACCCCTCACATCTACCTGTACATTGAAGGGGGCTAGTGCACCTCTCATGGTACACTAGCCCCCCAATGTCTCTCCTTCGCCCCTCCTTCTGCAGCCAAACCTCCTCCCCCTTCTTGCAATTCGCCGTCCATCCGCCCCCCAGCACTCAACGGTACGCTAGACCGGCACCACCCTCTTTGACCACTCACATCTACCTCTACATTGAGGGGGGCTAGTGTACCTCTCATCGTACACTAGCCCCCCACAATGTCTCTCCTTCGTTCAATCCTTCGCTTCCCCCTCCTCTCTAACGATACGTCAGCCCCCCACCTTCTCTCCTTCTTCTTCGAACCCCTTCTAGCCTCCCAGTGGGCCATCGTTCCCTCGGCCTCCAATTCTGATTCTTCGGGTTAATCTACCCGTCTTTCTCTCACTGTAACAACAGATGTCTAATGGTTTCCGGTATTCTCAGGTTGAAAACTTGTAAGCAATCTTTAAGGCCATAATCATCCGCTCTGGTAAGATGCGAAGTTCTTCTGAGGAACAGTTTTGATACTTCTGACAAGGTGTCACTAGGTTGGTGAGATTAGGCATGAGGACTCAGAGGTCTGTCGTGAGTCGGAGACAGGTCCTGACTCAGAGACAGGTCATAACTCTGTGGCAGGTCCCGACTCTGAGGCAGGTCCCGTCTCTCAGGCGGGTCCTGACTTGGGGACGGGTCCCGACTCTGAGGCAGGTCCCGTCTCAGAGGCAGGTCCCGTCTCAGAGGCAGGTCTCGTCTCAGAGGTAGGTCCCGTCTCAGAGGTCGGTCCCGTCTCAGAGGTCGGTCCCGTCTCAGAGGCAGGTCCCGTCTCAGAGGCAGGTCCCGTCTCAGAGGTCTGTCCCGTCTCAGAGGTCTGTCCTGACGCTGAGGCGGGTCCTGACTCTGAGGCGGATCCTGACTCGGAGACGGGTCCAGGGACGGGTCCTGACTCGGAGACGGGTCCCATCTCAGAGGCAGGTCCCATCTCAGAGGCAGGTCCTGTCTCAGAGGTCGGTCCCGTCTCAGAGGTCGGTCCCGTCTCAGAGGTCGGTCCTGTCTCAGAGGTCGGTCCCGTCTCAGAGTTCTGTCCTGACTCGGTGACAGGCCACGACTCTGAGGCGGGTCCAGACTCTGAGGCGGGTCCAGACGCTGAGGCGGGTCCAGACTCTGAGGCGGGTCCAGACTCTGGGGCGGGTCCAGACTCTGGGGCGGGTCCTGACTCTGGGGCGGGTCCTAACTCTGAGGCAGGTCCTGACGCTGAGGCGGGTCCAGACGCTGAGGCGGGTCCAGACTCTGAGACAGATCCTAACTCGGAGATGGGGACGGGTCCTGACTCGGGGATGGGTCCGGACTCTGAGACGGGTCCCGTCTCAGACGTCTGTCCTGACTCGGTGACGGGATCTGACTCTGAGGCGGGCCCTGACTCTGAGTTCGGCCCTGACTCCTCCAAGTCAGTACCAACCTCTGAGTTGACCAAATTTAGAGGCCCAGCTAAGTGTGGACTAAACACAACATTTGATCCATTCTTGGTGGGCTCTTGCCTCTCTTCTTCATCTGGATTGTCTCCACAACCCGCAGCCTTTTTGATGAGGTCCCATGCCTTTTGGAGAAAGGTGTCTTTGAGATTGATTTTTCTCGGTCGTGCAAGGGTTCTTTTAAAGCATTCCACAACCTTGTGAATCACTATTGGGTTGTTGCTTTTAATCATTTTGAAGAGCAGTTCTCTAACTGCGTCTTCATTGCCCCACAGAAGTTGCAGGATGTCTCGGCAGGCTTTTTTTTCCATTTTGTCATAAAAGACAAAATCTATGTCCTTGACTTCTTTCCATATTTTTGGAGCAAGCTTTCTCTGGACCGGTTCGGTGTGCTTCCTTTTGTAATGCCCATAGCTAGATCTGTAACTGGACTTATAAATCAATCTCCATAGAATATTTTGAACCATAATTCTCCTTTCATCTTCTGTTCCACGTCTGAATCCCATCCTGTTTGCGTCCCTCAAAAATTGTTCAGGGTCCATGGTTGCCTGAGTATAATCTTCACTCAGGCAGTTTTCATCTGCGTACAAGTCTTCAGTTGGAAAAAAGTCTTTCGGATCTTTCTTTTGGTAGACGTGAACATTTTCTCTTTAGGAACAGGATTCTCCAGATGCTTTTTGAATTTTTCCACGATGACTTGGTGTCCTTCTGGGTGTTCCACTAGTGCGATTAAATGCAGTCCACTGGCAAAGTGGAATGCATCTCTCGCAAGACTCTGGAAAATCCTTTCACCAAGTTCTTCTGAAATCTCCGAGAGTACGTTCACATTTATATCTCCAGTTTTTCTCAAAAGCAATTTCAAAATTTTGCTATGTTGTTCCTCAAAGACTTGTCGGACAAGATGCAGAGTTGGTCCATCTGCAGCCTTTTCTATCACTTCCCACAGAAGTTCACTGAGAAAGTTTCTCTTTTTGTAATCTGGGCTTCTTTGACCAGGATGAACTTTGCTGGACAATGTCTTTTTCACTTTCGTCCAAAAAGAAACCTTAGGTTTCACATCCATTTCTCTCTCTGGGCTTTCGTCGTTCATCTTTATTGTGCTGAGCTAAAACGTCCAAATGAATCTCGAGTTGACTGACTTGTTAACCGATTTGTGGTAACTGATCAGAGAATTAACTGATCAGTTGGTGATGTCATGGACTCTATGACATCATAAAGTCATCCTCAGAAGGGCCTCATGACACAGACATCATTTGAAGTCATGCTGATGACGTCATTGTAAGCAGCATGGCAACTGTTGCTAAGGGTAAAAATAGCACGCAGTGAGCATGCGCTGTGAAAAAAAAACTTAATCTGTGGGCACTAGATGCATTATTCCTGCAAGTCTGAACTGGCAGTGATTTGTGCAGCTTAACAGGAGGGGCCAGGGAACCATTGGCCCCTCCACTTACCGCCCACCCATTTTTATTTGTTATTTGGGTTCCATCTCCTAACAGGCATAGAGCAAATGTCAGTGGAACCACAACATGACCTGGGCCGGTCTATCAGTCAAACAAACCTCTTGTGATGCCCACTGGTGTGTGAAAAAAAAGTGAAAAAGGAGCATTTAAATGTCTATGGGATAATAATAATAATAATAATAATAATAATAATAATAATAATAATAATAATAATAATAATTTACTTGTTAACAGGGGTTAAAGACGATGGGTGCAGTAACGGTGTTTCACCGGTATGTGGTGCATGGGAACTCTGAGCTGCCAGTTGCTCTTAATACATTAGAAATGTGCCATTTTAATGAACAATGCCACAGATAAAGCATATTTTTATTATGTTTACTTTCTGTAACATGGTTTAGACTTAGATATGTGATTCTATGCATCATAATTTCAGGGACGGAAACATCTTGTCTCCTGTCCTAACATAACATGAACTTCACTTTTTTTTGCTACTAGTAGCTTTTATTTTTTAAAGAAATCCAACAGAAAGGGGATGGAAAGAAGGTGGGTGGGAGAGGACAGGCAACCAAGGAGCCAGTAGCAGAGTTGTAGTCAAGGTCACCGACCCAAGACCAAGTCAAGACCAGCACCCCGCGCTACGTGACACAAAAAAATTAACTTTTACTTATCAAAATTGCTTCTCAAATTGATCTGAAAGATCCACTTTCCCATAAAAAACTAGTTATTAAATACGTAGAGCTTAAATAAATGCAATCAGTAAAGATCCGTCCAGAAGAATCGGATCGTTCCTGAATGTACCAGCGTTGTCCCATATGTGCGACACCTCAGTCAAAACCTCCACACAATAATTCAGCGCATGAGTGACAACTTTTTTTCATCGCAGATGCAACATGTGTGTCTACGTCAGTACAGCTAGCTTTGCTAGCATCACGTCCACAGATCTTACCTTTCTTTAAGCTTTCCTTCCAAATGACGCTAAAAGTTGGATGAAGTCCCCACCATCTGTGAAAGCGAAGCGCTGCTGATTTTACATGTCGCCATATCTTATGATTTATGCAGCGCTATTATATTACTGATGATTAGACTCGCTCAGAGGAAACCACTGCGCATGTCTGGAGCTTCGCGTGCGAGTAAAGGTGGAGGCGATGGGTGACAACAGACACGTAAGTTACGATATTGCTCGGATTTTAAGGCGCCACCTTACGTCCCTGAACTTCACATTTTAACGGAAAAAAAGAGCAACGCGACTTGGATGTAACGAGTAACGCGACAGTTTTGTAGAAATGTAGTGAAGTAGAAAGTACAGATACTTACTGTAAAATGTAGTGGAGTAAAAGTAGAAAGTCCCCATTATTAAATCTACTTAAGTAAAGTACAGATACACGAAAACTCTACTTAAGTACAGTAACAAAGTACATGTACTTCGTTACTTCCCACCACTGGTTTCTGTGTCCACATGTGGCCACGCGAGAGAACCCGGGATCAACAGGAAGAAGCAGAGCCAGATTTTTTGCTAAATTTTCGTCACACAAATAATTCTTCCTTAACACGGGATATGTTCATTTGGTCTGGTGAATTTTAATCGGAATAAGCTTTCTGTGCAGTATTTGATATCATAGGTGAGATGGTGGGGTTCTTGGTGAAACGCAAAGACAACACCATAGCCTACAGAAATCCTAAGCAGATGTGATTTTCACATTAATGCCACCCTGGGTGAGACCCCCTTTCCCCACCAAATGTACAATTCACAAGATGAGCCAAGACGGCACAAGCAAGATCAACTTTTTATTGCTGTTTTCACAAACAGATCTCACAAAGCCTTCTGTGTTTCAAATAATATGTTCAGTTGAAGTTTGACCAATATGCTGATGAAACCAGATATTTAAATGTACTGCATAAAAAGATACAGAACTGTTTGTTTTGTTCATTGTTTGATATTCTAATCATTTCTAATTTTCTCAATACCAAAATAACAAGAAAGACCTTCTTGTGCAGAGTTCTCGAAGAAGATGGTTACACAGACGAATTTTTGACCTCCCCTCTCAGATCTGGTCTAATGGGCATCAAGCAGCAGTGGCAGCAGGCAGGGGAAGTTTGACTGGCATGGATCATAACCAGTAGCAAAACACCGGGAACTTTCTACGCATTTCATTCAAATCACAATATGCAATAGATGTCTTGTAACCTTTTCTTAATTGCTTTTGTGGCTCTTTGACACAATCGCACCCCGGGTGGTGAGCCATGTTTCTCATATCAAAAACCACTGCTAACCACAACAAACTCGGGACGTTGTTCACTAAAGAAAACAAACATGCACATTGTTAAAAGAAGATCTCAATAGAGCAAATTGCTTCACCAGAGAAAAAAATTGAAAAAAAAAAAAACTCCTCACTTTACTCAGAAACACTCAATGAGAAGCGACTACACACTGTTCATTTTCTCCTACCTTTTTCTTATTCAATGTAGTTCTGCGTCTGTCCCTAAAATGGCCCTGCTGGGGATTCTATCTCCTGATTCCCTTTGAAGCAGTGGCCTCTCATTGCCTCCATTATCTTGTAATTTGTGGGGGATTATACTTTGGAGCACACGCAGTCCACCCCTTGCTTAAAAACTGTGACAGCTTACGATAATTGCCATGCTAATTAGCAGAGACTAGCCCAGTGTGCCTCCATCCCTCACTAGACCTGATTTGATGAATACACTTTGATTCATGTCTCAAGTAATGCTTGAGACACACACGCACACACACACACGCACACACACACGCACGCACACACCCACACACACACACACACACACGGGAAGCTGGGTTGTTTTATAGCTCCATCAGTTGTCTCACGTTGCTTTACAAACCGAAATAATAAAACATCCTTACTTGGAGAGTAAATCCATCACTGGCTAATGCTGCCGTGTCCATTTAGACACAAATGGTGGCCTTTCACTGGCACTGCTTGTGAATTGAATTCAGTCTCAGAATCTACTCCATTAAATGTTTATCTTTTGTCTGCCTCCTGCAGCTCCATTGTGCATTAGCATCCCCCACTGACAGTACTCTGGTCAATGCAGGCCTGAGAGGTATACCTCGTCTTTTTACAGGTGACTATGTAACTTATCTTTGAAGCTGCCTCTCATTACTGCTCGCCCTCTCATCACCTTTCCCTCACAAATATGCTCATCCCTCCTGAGACCTAAATGCTAGAAGCAAGCCCTTCAAAGCCTCACACAGACACTGACCTTCATATCCTAAAATAATGTTTGTTGCCACTGTTTTATACATACAGAGGCCAGAATGTCTGAAATGGCATTTAAAACAAAACACAGACTATTTTTTTACAAAATGATGATGATATAACTCTTGACTAACATGCTTGATTCACAGTTGTTTTCCCTTTTAATTTAATGTTACAATCAATCTGGCAGAATTGTCGTAACAGGTTCCGCAAATCTGAATTGCTATTGCTCCAGCAAATGCTCCCAGCTAAGGTGTGGAAAAATGTAATTTCATGGAGTTAAATTTGATTTGTTTCACAGAGCAGAGAAAAAGTTAAATTCACGCAAGCCCCAGTGTGAAACAACATGGTTTTCTGAAAAGATGTGCAGATAAGCCTTGCAATTAATGAATGGTTCATAATATTTGCAAAATGTAACCCTGAAAAGTACTCGAAAATATAACATCAACATGTGTTTAAAAAAATCTATTATTTTAACGTGAGTTTATTTATCCAGCAGGACAAAAAGCCCATATTTAAAAATAATGTTTTTACAAAATCATGGCACAGTTAATGTAGCTAATCCAAATAAATGTAACAGAATCATTTTCTTTTATTCTTTTTTGCTACTGGTCATTGCTCTCCCAAACCCTCCCAAAATAAAATTATGAAGCACAAAGCAATTTCAGCAACAAAGCATTTTTTATATAACTAGTATTATTGTTGAAGAAAACCTTCTGAATTCAGTCTGTCAATTATTCCAAGAGCAAACAAACTCAAACTAACACTAATCAGACTGTTATTAGTTTAATTTTAATCGTAAATAATTATACTTCATTTGTCTGTGGTTCACAATACATAAAGACAAATTTTTGAAACACAATATTGTTATTGTGATTTGCACTTAGAAAAAGTAAGTCAAGAATGAAGTCAAAATTCAATCCAAATAAAAAAAATATTTTATTGATCCCAAAGGGAAATTGGTTAAAATAATCCATCCATCCATTTTCTGTACACCCTTGTACCTAAGGGTGTCGGGAGGGCTGCAGGTGCCTATCTCCAGCGAGCATAATTAGATGAAATAATACAACAAAAATTTCAGAATATTATGAGAATAATGTCGTACCATACTAAGTCGTACTACTACGAGATGAAAGTCGTACAAGAATAAAGTTGATATATTACTGTTTATTTTAATAACAATGTTCTTATTAAAACAACATTGATACGTTCTTTTAATAACAACTTTGCTATTAAATGCCTGAGTATTGTGATGTAATTACTAGTTACATTGTAGTTTTCCCACTCAGATATTCATATATGTATTAATGATTTAGTGACTAACACAAAAAAATTTATTATCTCGTATGTATGGAAATTAATTAATGCATAGTAAGTTTTTTATTTGTTGTAATGAGTAAAAGAACATCTGAATTTGGAGGGTGATTTTTATTAGTAGTCTATGCATAGGACTTGAAGGAAAGCAAATGTAGGAAAAACAAGGAGAATAGAATCTGAAATGTCAATATTGGAATGGAAAAACCATGTAAACAAACCAAATATAGTACATGCACAATACCACTACACACACAGATGTATCCTTATTTTTTCTCCTTTCTCTCTGCCTTTATTTGCCTCTACGTCTGTATAAGTAAAACAGACTTGTTCAGACATCTTTTACATATTCTGTATAAAAGAGAAATGCTGATGAGATGCAGGGCCAGACATGGGAGAGCTGTAATATAACAGTGTATTGTTGCTCTCTTTCAAACAAACTAATAAAAGTAGTATTTTTTGAGAGAGAGAAAGAGAGAGAGAGAAAGAGAGAGAGAGAGAGTGTGTGTTTTTAATTTCTGTACATAAGTTTTTAAGTTTTGCAAATTCATTGCAATGATGCAATTGCCTTTGTGGATTTCAAAAATGAGGATATGTTGCCATTTTCAGCATTTTCAGTTACTCGAAATCTATGAATAAACCTAGATTTCATGAGAGAAAACATAATTTTAGGCATCCTTGGTCTATTTATCTCCTATTTTGGTCATGAATATAATTTCTCTATCTGTGATTTTCAGCACCAGTGAAAAATAGCCCGCTGATTGCCAGGCTCATTATCATTGTAATAGTTGCGGTTAGGCTATGAAAATCAGTCATTTTTCAAATAGAAAAGAAAAGTCGAAGAGGTAAAGATGAGGAGCAGACTGAAGAGGTGGTGGAGGAGCTCCTATTTCTGTGTGCAGAAAATGATTCTGAATGTGGCATGCTGCTTTTGGAAGGAGGCCAGGTAGTGCTCCTTCAGTCTTCCAGTAAGCCAGGGATATAACACAGAAACCAGTTTGATTAACAAAAAGATAAAACTCACATTTTTTGAGAATTTTAAATACATTTTGACATTGTTTACAAAGTCATGGAACAAATTATGACAGACGTCTGCATGATCATGACTTATTTTAAAAAGATGTGAAATTTTAAGTTGTTTAAATTATTAATAAAATTGAAGAAGACGTTATTTTAACCAGGTTTTAATTGTGCAAGCAAGGTATCCGTATAGCCTAAATTCAATATACTTATATGGATTTCCAGAAGTCTTAAGATTTCTGCACCGGATTGATCCTGAATCCTGCTCAAAAGCAGACAGTCAAAAAGAGACTACACAGCTTAAACTTATGGGGGTGGTGTGCAAGATTTGTTCTCAAAGGAAAAACAAGTTGAAGTTTATCAGAAAGAGTATTGGACAAGTGGAATAATGTTCTGTGGACCCAATAAAACTGAATTCTTTGAACACCAGGATTTTGATATTTGGTGTTAAGGAAATGCATGACACGCTAGCTGGAGATAGGCACCAGCAACCCTCCCGACCCCACTACGGGACAAGGGTATAAGAAAGTGGATGGATGGATGGATGGATGGATGGATGGATGGATGGATGGATGGATGGATGGATGGATGGATGGATGGATGGATGGATGGATGGATGGATGGATGGATGGATGGATGGATGGATGGATGGAAGGATGGAAGGAAGGAAGGAAATGCATGACCCAAGGAGCTGCAAATGTCATGGTCTGGGGAATGTATTTTGTGTGTGTTTACCTTTAGCTAAATCATTTATTTCACAGACATAAAAAAAGAACTGAATATTTAATGGGATGTCCTAATTTTCCACAACTGTATGAAACTGAATATATTGTATCGACTTTTTCCAAGCCACTATAGAACCTTTAAAATAACACTCACGTCTTAGACTTTGGTGTTTCGAAATCAAACCAATATATAATGAGAAATGATTTACATGCAAGTTTAGAAACTAACTCAGGTTGGACAGTGATACTTCAATTGTGAGGTACAGAGAGTAACAGTAAGGTAAAAACCTATGTGTGACCTAACCACAATAAGGGATGATCAAAATGCATCGTATTGTGGATTTTCTTTTTATCACATGTATGGATTTACTGAAACTGGGCACAAATTGGATGAAGCTAGAGGCAATTTGATCAAGGGATAGAAGATGTAGTGAAGGAAGGAATATCAGAATAATTTCACTTTACAGTTTTTTTCCCCTTCTAAATAACAGGCTAAAGGTGAACATTAATCATTGCACACCAAAAGAAAAAATAATCTGAATGAGCTGGAGAGTTGAACTTAGATAAGTAGAACGTCAATACTGTGGAAACAGGCTGTGGATTCTGTGCTGCCTTAGATTATGGACACAATAGGTGGAGATGATTGAGCTCACTGGTCTCGTCTTCATACCCACCTGATTCCAGCTGCCTTAATTCCACTTTCCCTCTCAGTGAGCTTGAGCTCGCTGACCTGGAGAACAGGGCAGTGAGTTAATGTGGTGAGACCAGAAATGGATGGCAAGGGGTACTCCAATCACGGAGGCAAGTAAGGAATGCATGAAACTAATGCAATGTTGATATCGACCACAATCAAGATAAGAGACAAATGTAAATTTAAACAGATTTCACAAAAAAACCACACACATACACAAAAGGTGAGTCCTAAACCATAGTGCAGGTTGAGTTACCAACACATCATTGACCATAATTAATGTTTTTATGCAAGAAAGCTTGATGAGGATAATTGGTCTCAGGTGAGTCTGATGCTCAGCAGGAGCAGCTCCACCCTCACAGCAAGGAAGCACAACGGGAACGGAAGAGAACGAAGAGACAAGACACAAACAAAACATAACCACTCGAGCATCATGACGATGTTTCATTATCAATTAAATAAATTTTAAAAATAGGGATCAACTGATATTCATCACACTGTTGCATATCCCATTTACAGCCATGTTCATGTTAGTTTGAATATTATTGAAAAGTTTTTTTATTCCAGTAACCAATTCACTTTGTGAAACACAACATTTAGTATATTTACACACAGATTGATGTTTTCAAGCCTTTATTTAAGTAAATTATGATTATTTTCCAATTACTGCTAATGAAAACACAACATTTAAGATTCAAATAATACATTCGAGCAATAAAAAGCGCTTAGTACAGAAAATGTGGGCTTTGTGAAAGTTTAATACCTGATTAGAATTTATTTCAGAAGGTACTTTTAATTTGAGAAACACATATCCAGATTTTTAATTATGACTGTAAAATGATACAAAGCAGTATTTTTAAATGAACAATGGTGGAAGAGAATGTAACTACCTTTTCAGTATATTTCTTTGTAAGAATCTGTTACTACCTTAACCCTCTTTTTCAAAATATGCTGTCTAAAGTGGAACATTTATAATTGCAACCTCTATATATGTAAACAGTGGTTCAAGTACTGCCAAAAAGTTATTTTAAAAATAGAAATCTACATTTTGACATACTGTAAGATCAAAACAAATCAAAGACAACACACCAGGAAGGGAGCTTGTTGGTTGTAACTCACATGATGATGTTTATCAACAATATTTGAAAAGGGAACTTTTTTTTAACGGTAATCAATTATGTTTTATCTTTTACATAAGTATTGAAAGTACATACATAATTACTAATTATTTTTTCTTTTTTTTTTTAATCTTCTTAAATTTAATTATACATGAATTTAAAAGAGCTAAACAAATATGTCAAAATAAGTCTAAAAAGTAAGAGGTCAAAATTATACGATGCTGTGCGTAGCTTCTTAGTTTATTCGATTCTTTGGGTTGTGCTAAGGTGGCTAACCACCCTACATGCCCGCAGTGTTGGCCACTGTAGCAGCGCCCCAACTCAAGTCCACTTTAACAGCTGCGAGGTCACGTGACGGAGGTTTGTCAGCTGATGGACGCTATCTAATTTCGGCAGGAAAGTTTCCCCCCTAAAGCAAGCTTCTTGTCGTAAAAGCTTGCTTAGCATTCTTGTACACATTTAGACAGACTATTTTTAAAAAATAATGTTTTAGTTGTCTACATCGCCTATCTTGTTTTGATTCTCGGAAGTGCGTCCAGGAATCTTGTTAACTTTTGAGTTAACTTGTGTTGTGAAGTCTAGTGATGGAGGAAAACACCCAAGATCAATTTCTTCTTTTTGTGAAAGAGGGCAATTGCCCTCTCATCCAGAAGCTGCTTCATTCAAGGAGAGACAAAACCAACTCGCTTAACATTAATTGCAGATGTAAGTGGGGGAAAGGGGTGTGGAAGTTTAATAGCTGCTATAATATAACTTAAGGTGTGCCTCGGAAAGTCTCAGTTTTCCTCATTTTCATTACAGCCAAGTCTGAAAGCACCTTAGGATGGACAGCTCTTCATCTGGCCTGTAACTTTGGCCACAGGGATGTTGTGGAAGAGTTACTCAAGGTGATTTTATAATATATAGTACTCTGTATTCTATATATAGAATGCACTCAGCCATATAAATGTACCACAGTGGATGCATTTGCAGGCAGGGGTGGATGTAAATGTGCAAGATGACATTGGTGACACCCCTCTACACAAAGCTGCATGCACAGGAAGAAAGGTATGAATATCTTACTTATCCACTGACAATATTCTCAGTGTCTATTGGCACTGAGAATAATATTTTTTTTCCATTTCAAATTTTTTTATTTATTTTATTATTCTGAAGGAAATTGTTCTGCTTCTGCTCCGGTACAATGCCTGTGCCAGTATAATCAATGGTACAGCTAAAATCCCCAAAGACGTCACAGATGATGATGAAATCATTACCATGCTGGAGGGTATGAAATCATATATATATATATATATATATATATATATACTGTGTTTGACTTCTCATTACAGAAGCTCAGCTGTCTTTGTACTCAAGTGCTGTTTGGTCTGTGCAGCTGCAGAGAGGAGGGAGATGAGGCGACAAGAGGAGAGGCTTCTGGAGGCTGCTAGAGAGGGGGAACTCTCCACTCTGTCTAAATTGGTTAGCATCTGACCTTTCATGGAACTTCTGAAGATAAATTGCTAGCTGAGAGGGTGTTTTCTTCCTTAGATTATTGACCTCTTTCGAACTTAGCGCATGTTTCATATGTCTTTTTTTTTTCCAGTTGTTCCTGAAATCCTCAAACAGGAATTTATTCAGATTTTATGCAGTTTTTCCTAGTACTGAGCTTTAACTGGTATCATGTCTATCAGCAGGGTTGCTAAAACCAAGATTATGCCTACAAGTTATTCTTGGTTTGCTCAATCATACCTCATCACTGTCACTGTACATTTCAAATGTAATAATAAACATCTCTGTTATTAAGTTTCCTGAAGGTGAAATTGCTAAAGAGATAAATGTCAGATTTTGTTTTCAGTTTTTCACTGTCGTCTTCTTATTCCAAGCTCGGCGCTAAGGAGGCTCCTGATGTCCACTGCAGGGATTCAGTTGGAAACACGCCTTTGCACTGTGCAGCCTACAGAGGGCAGAAGCACTGCATCCTAAAGCTGCTGAAGTCTGGAGCAAGCTCGAATATCAGGAATAGTAACAGTATGAAACTAATCTTGTCTTCATTTTTTTTTTATTTTTGGGGGGGGGGAGTATAAAACATTGTTTTGACTCTTTTAAAGTACATCTTGTCAAAATATTTATTTATTTATATAGCTGGTCTTTTTCAGATCAGACCGCTCTGGACCTGGTTCAAACTGATGAACTCAAACAGATGATTGCAGCGTATCAAAAAAAGGTAGAATAAAACAATATTCAACCTGTAGGAAGGACTTTTTTTTTTACCAGAAGGGACAGGAAAGATGATTGACAGAAATATGGATAGTAAATTACACAGTGGATTCTGGAGCAAAGCCTGTTGGAGGCCACAAATGATATGAGTAGCAAGCAGAGTTTTCAACTATACAATGACCCTAAACAGAAAGTGCAAGCATATGCATGCAGTAAAATGGCCCAGTATAATCCCAGAACTAAATCGGACATTCTGTGGTAAAACTTGAAGATCAATGATAAAAGTTGCAATGACTTAACTTTTGCCCTTGTTGCTGGTAGAGATGCAGTCAAAATGACATGCAGCAATAAATGCAACTAATATGTTTCTATAATGTGTTTTTTTTTTCTTCCACTTACGACTTGGGGACTTGTTTTTTATGTTGGTCTATCACAATGAATTGTACTTAAGTTTTTTGTTGCAACCTGGTAAAATGCAAAACAATTCACAGCATCTGAATTCTTTAGTGTTTTTTGCGCAAGTCTGTTGCACTGCAGCTCTACGTTTTAATAAAGATTCATTGACCGATAAAAAAAATTAGATTGGGGCTTTCCTATTAACCTCTCTTGTTGCTGCATAATTAAGTGTTAAATACAGCAAAGTAACTGAAACATTTGATGCACTTTTTTTTTTATTAAGCCGAGTTTGTAGCCTTTTATAGTTGTCTAAAGATTTTATTCTATGCTTTAGTATTTTTTTCCTCATGATCGGTGGGGATGTGAAGTCAACAGATTTTCTGCATTTTCCTTTCTATTTCTGTTTGTATTCTCTTGGGCTCTGACGATGCAGAAAAGACTTAATGGCTCAGCGGTCTGTACTCTGGATGTCTGATCAACCTGGCTTAGCTTCAAAAATAAGATTGTGTGGACCAAGTTCTTTAAGTAATAGTGCTGAAAGAAAAATGCTACACATGAAGCTGTCAAATGCTCTAGATATGTCTGAAAAAACACTATTTGTTACCCATTTGGAGAATTTTGTTTTTCAGGATGTGACCAGTGAGGTGCAGAAGGTTGAGGGCCCTCTTTGGAAGGTACACAGATGTCAAAGTGAATTCTCATCTGCTCTTATTTAGTCTAACATCCAGACATTCGGTGGTACTAATCAGCCGCAACAAACAATGTAAAAACAGCTGCCTAATATTGTAGTGGAGCCCCTTAAGTTGTCAAAACAGCTACTAACCTAACTGATGTGTCCCTCCAAAGGTCCACGGGTCACATTTAGGAAGAGGTTCAATTCAATCCAGCCTGCTAGATTGCATTTAAGATTTATCATAGCTAGCTTAAAGTACAAAAGCTAAAAATCCCAGAAAGTATAGGAAACTGCATGCCTTTTTCCAAGACCAATTTAAACGTGGACCCCCAAAAATAGATTTGAAGTGGATGATCTATTGCTGCTATTTTTTCTGTAAAACCTAAGCATAAGCTAAAGTAAACACTGAACAATGATATAAAGTGTGATTTTTGTGTGAGCTGGACAATTTTAACACCGAATTTACAGCAAAGAATGGATGTAATGTTTGTGACTTGATCTAATTTTATCACATAGTGTTTAGTTTTCTTTACATCTATATTTGCTTTTTGCTTTTCCACAAATATTAGTTTAACTGTATCTGCTCATATTTATATTTGAAACCAGATGTTTATGAGCAGTATTCACCAGTTTTTCTTTTCTCGGTCTGATGCTTTATTGTCTTTGATCATTTTGATCATTTCCCAAGAGGCATTGCTTCCTTTTTTTCCATAAACAAAATAAAAACCTTCCCAGAGTTTGATAGTTTAAGGAAGACCTTTGAATAATTGTTTATGCAAGATGTTTGTTGTTAAATTGCACATTTTAGATCATTAGTTGGTGGGTTTAAGATTTTTGTTTTTCTTAAAAAATATATATTAAAAGTATCTTAAATTAGATGTCTTTAATTTTCAGTTAAAGACATCTAAAAATTATTTTCTATTTTTCTCAGATGGATGAATTAACTGGATTTATACCTGCTTGCAATTCACTGCTGGACTTATCTGTTTTATTTTTTACAGAGTTCACGTTTTCTTGGTTGGCGATCTTACTGGGTGGTAATTGAGAATGGAAAAATCTCCTGGTACCCCACACAGTGAGACACCCTATTTTGAAACTTGTATAATAAACTGGTGTATTAACAAAATATTTATCTATAACTCTGTAAAGAATGGAGGTGAGGGGGAATTGCAACTTCTCTGAATCATTTGCAATTTGTTAGTCCTTTACTGTCACTTATCTGTTTTGTAGAGCCGATGCACAGGCTGGAGTTAGAAAACAGGGATGTGAATCTCTTTCTCAAGCCTATTGCATGGTGAGTAGCAGAGGTTAGATTCCTCTATCACGACTGTACAAGCATTCTCATGTAAAACATGCTTCACTTGTGATCACACGACTTGCAACATTGTTTTTGACTTTTTTGTGTGTTTTGTCACTCGAGGTGAAACCATGGGATCACTGCTTCTTCATGCTCAGATGCATCGATGACACTGTGCATAATTTCAAGGTGCCTTCAAAGATGGACTCCATAGCAACGAGGAAGGCGAGATAAAGCACTGTCTATATTGCTGCAGTGCTGCTGCCTCTACAAGTATAGCTGAACAGACTAATGGTTTCAAACTATTGGGATTTGCTTACACAGAGATGGCTGGATGCTTTGGAGGAGCATGCGTCCTACAGCGCTCGTCACTTCAATAAGGAGCAGATTGTTTGGGATGCAGGTAGTGATGGTAATGTGGAGATGAGAAATTTGACACAAGCTGTTCAGGTAAGTAAGCTCTGTTGGACAAAAATTCTACGGGCTTTCTGATTGTGGGTTATAGATAAATTATGCCTCGAGTTGAGCATGCACCTATTTTTGTTCCTCCTTCTTGATTGAACCTTAATCATGAGCTCACAACAAGCCTGTTTTTGTTGAGAGCTGCAAGTGGTTCCATTGGTTCATTCAGTTCCTTGTCCTGTGCTTTCACAGTCGGCTAAGGCCTGCCAACGTAACCTGGAGAGTGAAGTGTCAATATTTGAGTCCATGGTGAAGAATGAGGAGCATTCTGGTAAGAGGCAGATAGCAATTTCTAATGCATGTAGCGTCTTCCCTAAAAAGGAAAAGAAATGGAATTTCGTTACTGAACTGTGACATAGTATGAGCACCCTAGCAGATTTATTGTTGCTTTCCTTTTTGGGGGAGCTCCTAAACTTTTCAGATTGTCAAAAATTATTAACGTCACGCAAATTATCCAAATAATTCATTTTTATATAATAAATTGAAGCATTCAATAGAAAAAAACAATCTCTAAAAGCAACATATCATGCCCTGATCTAAAGAGAGTTAAGAACAGATGAGGAAAAACTCATTAGCATCAGTCAGGAATTTGTTGACTATATGACCTCGTAAACATCAATTAATTCACTCTTAATTCTTCAATTAGCAGCTAAAAAATTCTGATAGATTTTCATTAGGTTTTACTAAAGTAATGGATATTTCCCCCAAAAAATTGGTCTCTTGGTGCACTTTGTTTCATTTGAGCACTGTCTTAAAAACAATAGGATGAATTGCATCATTATTTCAGAACTATGTCATCATAAATTTAGTTCTTTTTTTTCCAGGTATGGCTGCACACCTTCTACTTAAAGCCAAAGAGACTAGCAAGCTTTCAAGTAAAACTTGTGATGTTCTTCAACTATGCCTTGAGCTGCTGTCAAAACAAGAAGAGGTAAAGATAACAACTCATTATCTTGGAGCGATTACCAAAAACGATTCTGCCTTCCCTCAAATCAGGTCTGCTAGTAAAATATATCATCTAGCAGCTGTTCATAGTAAATATAATCAAGCAAGACACATTTTTAATAGTTCAATATAGCTACTAGTATAGGCCGTTTATCTAAATTAGCAACTGTTAAAGACTGCAGACTCAAAATCAGTCAAACCCTTCTTGCTAAGTGTCTTTATTAGTTAGTTGAGCACCATTTTGTTGACTTGTTGCAAATGCGACTTATAGCCAGACACCAATAATGCCCATACTTCCTCTTCCATCTTCTATCGTAATAGTGCACACCATGGTAGCCATAAGGGAATTAAATTAAGTATTTTCATTAATTTCGTTATAATCTATGCAAAACCATTGCATGGTTTTATAATAACAATAAAGATTATTATTTGTTATTATTTATTTATGAAATTCAAGCATGTTTCTTACTGTGGAAACTGTAAACTCAATACCACCAAGTCTCTGTGCATGTCCTCTATATGTATTTGTTTATTCTTTTATTCTTTTTTTTAACCACCTGCCTCCTCAGGAATCTTGTGACAACCGTTGATGGCTTTCTGTCTCTTTCTGTCACATTTAGATGCAGCAAACATTATTTTTACAATTTTGAATGAAGCTGTCAGCTTTATAGCTACAAACATTTAGGGCCTTTACTATCTTTTTGTACCTCTTTGCTCATATTTTGAACTATTCTTTCAACTTGGCCCTATTTTAACATTTAATGTAACCTTACTTCTGCATCACACTGCATGTCATGCAAGGTTTGAGGTTATGTTTAGTTGCACCAGGTGTGCCTGACCACGCCTGATTGGCAAATATGTGCTCTTGTGAAAAATTCAGTTCAGTGGATTGAACAATTTTGAGATGGCAGTAGTCACTGCATGGAGAAACGAATGCTGAATTTGGACAAAAATCCATTAAATACTTTTTAAAACCATTTTAACTGTTCTTGTTCAAATTAAAAGATTTTACATTTTTTTAGAGAACCTAATTTACAGTCGAGCCAAATAATTTAGGCTCAACCATTTTTAGTGTATGTAGATTTTTTTTTTTCCCATATCCACTATCCTCATAGTGCCTTAAAATATTATTAGCGTTTTATTGTAATGCATTGTGACTTCCAAATTGAATCATTGCTGTGCCTCAACGAACCTTTATGAATCTTCATTTCATTGACTCTCATCTCCACACCCCATGTCCTGTTCTGTTATTGGCTGATGATGATATACTGAATGATTGCAACATCCTCAGACCCCTCCTCCCTTACGTTAGCGCTCTCGCGCCAATCGGATTTGAAATTTGTGTGTGCGCATCCACGTCACCGTCCACCTGTCTCGGTGCCTGCTCTCCGTCCTTGAGGGAGAAGGGGGGGGGAGCGTTGTGAACGATGTGGTAATCACTGGCATGTCTGTAGGAAGGATATGGGAGAGAGATCCGCATTTCTGCTTAGGTCTGCACTCGGCTTACTGATCAGCACAGACACGCTCACAGCGAAGCCCTCAGACTTAGATCCTCCACCCTCATGCTCACAGGAAAGACTGTGCTTGTACTGAGTGAAGGAACTCATGACGCGGGTTTTCTGTCTCACCATTTGAAAACAAAACGCTCGCAGACAAGCGTGCACATGCCAAAGCATCTGAGCACAGGAGGGCGAAGAGGCAGTGTTGGCACACTCATCCATCATCTTCACAGGTATAGGTCTCTGCTGTTTTTCTGCAACATTCTCAGCTTTGCTCTCGATTGTCAGCTGGAAAACTGCGTTTACTGTGGGCTGGTCCCTGTAGACTTGGCGTGAGGCGTTTGAAGTTTAGGGTGGATTTTTTAAAATGTTTTTTATGTATTTTTTGTAGTCTTGAGCTTTGGTCTGATGCGTGGGCACAGCCCAGGGCTTTTCATCAGTATGTGAAGGTTATTTCTGTGGATTTAATCATCCATATTCAGCATGATAAATTGGGTGGTTCAGAAGTGCTGCTTTGTGCTTGTCTGCTCATTTCATCTTTTTTAATGAGATCAGGTCATTAAGTAATGCATTCAGTTCAAGTTAGAGTCCAGGCTGGCTTGATTGAAATTGCACTGGAGACTTTTTAGGCTCTGTTTTGCTTATTGAAATTATTTTTTTGTTTGAAGTTTTTAAACATTTTTCTTCCCCCCCCATCAAATGTCCGTGCTCTCTACTGATGGTGGTAAAATAAATGATCGCATCAATTTTAGAGCTGATATGAGAGCATTAATCAGACATAATCTCATGGGAGACGCGTGTAAAAGATATAAGTATGAAATTGCTTTAAAAAAATTATAATTACGGAAAACAGAATAACAAACAATTCAGAATCAAACCATCTTAAGTTAGTGGAAACCGGCTGCCAAAACGGTTCACAAAAATAATCAGCCATTGTCAATATAAGGGGGATAAAGGCATCCCCTGCTGTCTCCTCAGCTGTGAAAATCTTTGATTAAGACGAGAAAGAATATGTCTTAACAAGCATGCAACATCCACTACTCTACGGCACTAACCGGATTAGATTATACGTGACAATATAGCCGGATTATATTTCCTCCACTGCTGAGATTGCTGGTATTAAGCAGCATTAGGTCTAATCCTGAATTTTTATTGTCACACCACTGATGGATTTTATCACTAACCCACCTTATGTGTTTTTGAACACAATACAGAGAGGCAACACTGACCATGTGGTGTTGCTCTTCAACTTCTGGGAATGAATAGATTGTGTAGAGACGGCACTTCTTGGTTCAAAGGGTTTCGCAGCAGTTACAGTAATGCCCCTCAGCATTGTGGATGTGACCTATTTCAGCAGCTGCTGCTGCTGCTGCAGTGTGCTTTCCTGTGCAAGTACATGCCGTTTTTAGTCTGGATCATTGGTGATCCAGACTAGAGATGATCCATCAGTCAGCCCAATACGACTGGAAACGACTAATTCTTCCTTGATTGATTTTATTCTTTGATCTACATGTCAACTACTGGAAAAAAAGTTTTCTTTTAACCTATTGATTTAAATGCATCAAAAATAACTCCTCCTTTTCTGTTCCATCATCTACCAACAGCAGAAAATCTGATGCACTTTAGGTGCCCACTGAGAACATTATGGTTGTATGCATACACAGGAGAATAATCTTGAAATTCCTTCATCTATTACATTTTAAAGTAATACTTTTTTCAAACAATCTGTAGCACATTTTGTCTATAGTATGTCATAGTTCTTAACGAAGTTGTGTTACTCTTCAGAGCAACCTGATGATCGTTATGGTCTCATGCAAAATCTGATCTGTGCATCTCTACAAACTGGTCCACATATTTAAAAGTCCCAGCCAGAAACTTTCCTGTGTATTTGACAGCCCTCACTGATTTATAGGCCCAAGCTTTCCGAGTGCTCATTTGGCAGTACGCTTTCACAACTGTCAGGGAAAGAAAATCATTGAGGTTTATAGCTTGACGGCGTATAATGTTCTCATGCAGAAAAGCTGACTTGCCAGTATAAATTGCTCTAGAGGTATAAGAATAGTATCACTGTATCTTTCAGAGATTTTGAATTTTTCTTTGCAATTTTTGAGAAAGTTGAGTGCAGCTCAAAAGTCCTGGTACTGTGCTATAAGCTTAAGTTTAGGCTTTATTAAAGATTCATCAACAAGGGTTTTCTAGGCGATACTAATGTCTAGTTTTCTTTTAAATTTGACCAACCAGTTGTGATTTTCAGCCACTCCAATTTTTTGTTTGTTTTTTTCTGTGGATGAAAATGAAATCTCTTTGCTAGAACTCAAACTTAACTCAAACCGATCATCCCAATTCATGTAACAAAACATACGTCCCTGACTTTAGAAGTACATCAACGGACATACTGTTGTCTGTCTTGTTTATGGACGGAAAAATGATGGGAGTTCTTAAATGGTCATTTTCAGATTTTGGGCGACTGATCAGACCATCTCTAAACATTACAGTAATAACTGACAGGCGTTTACTTAACTAACTTGACTGCATTACTCACTTAGGAGTCTCTAATCCTGAGCAAGAAGACCTTACTGGGTTCCCCAGTAGTCATGACTTCATTGTAAAAAAAACAAAACAAAACAAAGTTATAAAATCTGGTCAGTTTGGATGCCGATGTGTTAAACAAATTTATATCCTCATAAAAAGCTACTAAATTTGTCTGCTGACGTAGGCGATGGACTCAAAGTTATTGGTTATGTGACACCATAGATTTATGATCAGTAGGCTGTACTGTTACTATAACATAGCATTACAGTGATAATTTTGCTTTAGAGATCTGCTTTCCCTTCAGCAAAGAGCAAAATAAAATTTCTTCCCCTCAGGGTGTTGGCCAGGGAGCAGCATCCCTCTCAGGCTCCAGCGACGGCACAGAGTCTCAGCCAGGCTTAAAATAGCACAGTTTGTGCCCAGGCGAGGGGATGGAGGGAGAATAAAGGAGCTGGCTGAGATGGTTGCACAACAGTGGATGGGCTCTTGTGCCAAGTGCCTGGGACAAGCGGTGTTAACACCAGCTCCTACACTGAGAGATGATTTACATCACCTCATCCCACTTCTGGAAAAAGGCTGTGAAAAATGTCCATTGTTTTTTCACTTTTTTTTTCTTTTTTTTTTCCCTCGTCGTTGGTAGTCAGTTTTTTCACACAGCCTGAAAGTTTTCCAGGGTGGAATTTATTCAGATTTTATGTCTGAGTAAATATGGTAGAAGTATGGAAATATATTGGTATTTCCAGAATTTATTCCCCATTCAGTTATGTAAAAGATTCACCTGTCCATCCATTCTGTAATCACTCCATCTATTCTATTCATTTATTCTTCCATCCAACATCTGTTTTTTCAATCTGTCTTTAATCTTTACTATAATCTTCGATTAGGCCGTTTGTTTCTTTACCCATTTTTTTCCAACCGTTTTCTTCAATCTGCACATTCTTTGATCTACCCTTTTCATTTAATTTGTCCTTCTGTCCATCCATTCCTTCATCAATCCTTCAAGTTTATATCTGTCCTCTCATTCAGCCAGCAGTCCAGGGATCAATTTCTTCAATCTATGTACCAATTAATTAACCCATCAGTCTTCATTCTGTTCATCTGTCAATCCATTTAGTGTTGACTATGCGTCTTCTCACCCATTCATCTGTTCTTTGATCTATTCACCCAATAATCAATCCATTCTTCCATCTATCCTTCAGTCAACCTGTCAGTCCATCTGTGATCCATCCATTTTTTTAATCCTTCCATTCATCCAGTGTGTGATCTGAGTGCTCATCCGTATATTCTCACATCCATTCATCTTCTTGTTTATCATTCCATTCTTCAATCCATCCATCAATCAATCCGTCATTAAGTCTTCCGAAAGTCTACTGGTTCATCTTGAAAGGCCGACTGCTGAGGTTGAAAAGCAAAGACGTTTGATTCTGCTTCCCAAACATAAATTTTAAAGCCGTTATCAAACAGAACGACCATTCTGATGCTTCGGATGCAGCCTAAAGGAGCTGAACGTCGAGCAGGAAAGAAAGTGACGGCTGTAGCTATTGGTGTTAAATTTACAGTGTTTGCACCACACATCTGTGGACGCTTGTGTGAATCAGCTTCTTCCACTGTCTAAAAAAAGCAAAGCAGCAGCATGGCAAGGCTGTCTGTTTATACCACAATGGAAAACATTTTATTCGTAAGTAATTATTGATTTTGCTCAGCATTTTCTAAGGTACGTTTTGAACAAATCTATAGTCTAAAATTGCTAAAAATCACTATTTGTTGTCTGTGGTTGCTCAATATTCAAGAAATGGTTAGACAAATGGTCTCCAAGTGGCAGTTTTCTTCAGAGAGGCTAATCAATAGTCCCAGTAGTATAAGTGATGAGGCTGAACATTTTTAATTTTAGTCGAACACTCTGGCCGTAGTTTGCAGTCCCTGATTTACTGTTTGATTTTCGAGCTCCTCTTTCTCTGACTCATCTGTCTTGCTGAAGGTTACTTAGAAATGGAAAGTGCTCCATTCTACTTTATCCATGCATTAGGTAAATGGAAGATTTTTTTTTTTTTTAATTACCATTATTTGCAGTAGATAACACATTATACTTAATGGTGTGCTTGTTTTTTTTCTTTTGTTTCTTTTTTTTCTCTCTTGGTCTGACTCTGCTTTGATTAGCAGAGGATGCATATCAGCAGCAGACAACAGGAAACGCTGATCTTGTGTGTCCCAAAGGGACTCGGCTCAGGTTGCTCTGAAAGGACAGTTGATCCGGGCCTACAAAGCTTTCTGAAACTGGGGTGTATATTTCCAGCAGGAAACATACACTTCACCTATCTGCATGTTTAAAGCAATAAACTTGCCAGCCGACGTGCACAAATGATTCAGACTGAAGCAAAAAAGACAAATGTTGACTTCTTAATCAAAAACCACTTAGAAATTCACATGCTGTGCTTTGGTTCCCGTCGAATGACTGCACTTAAACACTGGATTAATGTCAGTGGAGCAGATTCCTTTCGTTCTCCCTGCTGGTTGCTTGTCCTTTATCTCTCTGGTGGTCCGGTGCTTACAGGTGTGGAGCCTGAAGGTGGAGCAAGAAGAGGAGAAGAACAAAGCTCTGACAGAAGCCCTGCAGACTTTGGCAACTGAGCACTACGAACTCAAGCAGTCCTTAAGCAGGAGCAGGAGGTCGTCTGCACTTTGCACCCTCACTGAAGATGACTTCTATGACGCTATTTCAGGTCAGCAACCTCTTACGCAGGCTTTTGATTAGGGAAACAATGATTTTACTTATGACCATGTTATAAACTGATAATGAATTGATTATAATATCTGGAAAATTGAAATTGTGCTAGCATAAATTTGATGCACATAGTTTCAGCCTTTGGCTTTTTTTATTTTTATTTATTTATTTTTTTTTTTACATTTTGCAGTTTACCTTAATTTTAAGGTGAAGGTGATTGATGGGGACATTGTGATGACAGAACAGAGAGTAGTGGAAAAAAATGTGGGTCAATAATATTATCGTAGTATTTAAAAAAATATTTTCCCAAGTTTCATAAGTTAACATCATTAAATATGTTTTTTTTCTGAATTTCATCTTGTCATTCTTCACTAAAATACTTCACTAGCACAATGAGTGTGGGTATGAACTTTATCGCCATAGCATGATGTTGCCTCCGCTATGGTTTTATGCATAGAAGAAAATTAAAATGTAGTCTTGTCAGCCTAACGAATCGTTTTCCAGCACCAGTGCTCCAACGGAGTGGTATTGTGGTAACTGCTACAGTAACATTTCCTGTCTTCACGTTTACTGTGGTGTGTCTTGGAAGGTAAATATACTATCAGAATCTCATATTTGCCGAGCCTAGTGTGTCTGAAAGCTTTCATTTTAATTGGTCTGCTTTTTGCATATTCCTTTAAAACCTATGTTCAATAAATGTATATTAATCATAATAGCTCAGGGATATACTTATTTTAGATAAACATTTTCCTCTTGCTTATAAATGCTTAGGTGATCTTCTATCCTTTGTGTGTACGAATGCCTTTGAAACCACTGGCAGTGCTGTGCAAGGGAGGAGAAGCATCCAGTAGTTGGAGACTAAACTAAGTAAGAGGAAATGAAGCCTCCCTGTGTCCTTCTATTGGAACACAATCCTCAGGTGGGGTTTGGCTGGGAGGGAGGAGAAAAGCTCGGGCTCCAGCCCTTTTTGTTTTTGGAGCGTATGCTGTTTAATCAGCCCAGAGCGGGAGCATGACTGAGCGGACTAATAGAACCTGTCTTTGCAAATGTTTGGTTTGAGCTGCCGCCTGCTTCCCGCCCTTCTCTCTACTCATTCCCTTCACCGTCCTCATCCCAACAGAGTCTGAGTCGGAGTGTTCTGTGAGCGGCTTTCTGTCTGTGGCCAGCTACTCCTGGGAAGAGGACGAGGGCAGTGACACCCCTCTACAAAACAGCCTCCATCATCCCGGCGCACACAGGGGGGCTGCCGGCATGTCAGGGGAGGGTAACGATGGCAACAAAGCTGCCCAGCACAATGGAGTGAGGAAGCACAGGTAGGATGCGCTCCGGTTTGGATGTCGCGCTCATTTATTGTTTAAATCTTCTATAAATTGTCACGTCCCAGAGTTTTGTTTCTATATGTTTATTTTTAGCAAATTTCAGTACATTGTAAAGAGTATCTCGCCAGTGTTGGAATACTGATGACCTGACTCTGCAAGAGTGTAATGCCAGTCGTTAGGGTTGGCGTAATGAGATGCCGCCTTTCCACTCGGGTCTGTTTTTGCGGTCAGGTGTGTTTTTTTTTTTTGTAGTTTTTTCTTTTTCTTTTTTTTCCCCTTGACTTGAACTGATCCACGGAGAATAGTCAGTAACTTTGTGTTTTTTCCTGAGCACTGCCTTTCCAAGTGAATAATAATTTCATTGGTGTTTATCAAAATGCTAAATTCCCTTCAGATCCTGGTTTTGTTTTAGTGCCTCTTTGCCCATTCAACAGCTGATCTCTAAATAATTCAGCTTGTGATGGTTGAGAAAAAGCTCTAAGGATCAGGTAGTTGCCTTTCTGAATGTATGCTTAGCTGTGTGTATTAAAGATATATCAAGTTTCTGTTTATTTAAACTTACTCATTCAGAGACGTGTCCTGCTTGGCTGTTTGCTCTGTTCCCATCTTTATTATAATTACATATGTTGTTCAAATGGTTTCAAAAATGACCAAAGACTCAGTCTTATGATTATTGATCCAATCCCAAACTTGATCAGCTGTAAGAGGGGTTGTGGAACATCCTTTTTTTGATAAGTCTTGTTTCTTCAATCTCTTTGTGAGAATTCTGTTCTAAACAAATGGATAAACGCCTAGTAATGCTTAATAAATAATTAAATGCTAATCAGAAGTTAATGAAATAAAAGAAAAAATCTTAAATCTTTAAAAATTATTTTTAATCTGAACCAGCTACTAATCCCGCAAACATAGAAGTACAGCTTTATAAAGATGTGCTCTATTTTGGAAGCATAAAAGTCCTGCTGTTATCATAATGAAAGAAACCCACCATGCTTAAGTACTTCTTGGAGTCAAGGGAACTGGAACAAAAACTAGGCCAGAAGTATATTCAGTATGCTTCACTGCTCCTTTCATCGTACAGATGGAGCGAAGCCCCTCCTCGCTCCCTGCATCTCTGTTTATTTAGCTGAAGTAAAGGCTTTGTATGTGCTTAGCTGCTCCAGCACTCATTTCTGAACAAGGACACCATCTGCCTCCAGTCAGCTTACCTGTAAAACAGTCCATGCTACAGACATCAGCGAAGCTATTCAAGCAGAAAAGTATAGGTTTATGGATAATGGTAATAAATGGCTTAGTATTCGGGCAGATTAATTAAAAAGGGTTCAGAGCCAGTATTGAAAACTCGGCACACAGCCACTCACAGCTGAGCATCCGTTCTGGGGTTCTGCATGAGGCCTGGTGTCGTATAACCCGTTTCCCCCAAAATGGCGGCTCAATTTATAGTGCAGCGCGCTGTTTGCATTGCTGGCTTCTAACCAGAACAGTTGCACATCAGCAGCTGCCAAAACAATACGAGGATCTGGGTGTGTTTCACTCAGCTGCTGCTACAGTGGAGGGGGAAAATAAATGGATTGATGTAGTTTGAAGTTTTTGAAGTAATATGCTGTCTAGATTCAAGTACCTATTATTCTCTTATTCCTTTGATTTCTACTTGCTTTCCACAGAACATCTCTGCCTGCTCCAATGTTCTCCAGGAATGATGTGAGCGTCTGGAGCATTCTGAAAAAATGCATCGGCATGGTGAGTTGGAGAAAAAGCAGCTTTAGTCAGTCTTTTACTCTGTGTGCTTTAACCTATTTAGAGCAAACGAATGCAGATTTATATTGGTTTGAAAGTAGGTGTTGAACAATGATTATGTGGGTGACTGTGTAGGTTCGATTTCAGCTTCCTCACATTTCGAAGATATTTGACCCCAAATTACCTACCGGTCTGCATATCGGTGTATAAATGCAAGTTTGTGAGTGTGAATGTGGGTCTACTGTAAAGTGCTTTGATCAGTATGACTGGAAAAGCACTAGATAGGTACAGTCCATTTAGCATTGATTTTTATTTTTCTTTGCTCTCATCTTTGGTGGTGACTGAGTGATTTGCAGTCATACAAACTACCCATTATCTACCACTAATTAAACTGTTTTGTTCTATATTCACACATTTTGTTCTCCAAGTGGCATTTTTCTTTTCTTGTTTTTTTACACTTGAAAAGAAGTATACAAGTTGCTCTGCAGCCATAAAAGCAAATCTTATTTCCTTCCATGAATGTACTTGGTGAAGGCATAACATAAACTCAAGGAGGGAGTTTGTTGTTTTTACAAGCCTTTTCATATCACGTCTGCTAAATCTCTCCAATTTAGCTTTGTGTGTGGGCTAATCGGAGAAAATAGGATAAATCTTTCAGACTCCTCCCATATCAGAACAGATCGAATTTGAGTTCCTCTTATTAACTTGTGTGTAAAATTAAAATTAAGACAATCAATCTGTTGTACCACCAGTGGTACTTGTAAATGGGTGTCTGATTATATGGTAGATGTGTTAGAAAATATCTAGCTGATTGGTAAGTTATTTACATATCTTTTATTGTGCCTGGCAAATGCTGAATAAAACTAGATTTTATTCAAAAATGGTTTCTGGGACATTGATGCTCGATGTGCCAGGGAGCAACAGACACCTGTCTTTGCTTACGTTACTGCGGCGGATCAATCACAAATCAACACCTGAAAATTCAGGAAAAGTTTTTACCACATCTTACCTGATGTAAGGTGAGCTACAGATATGCATCGTGGTTTGAAGTATTTAGAAAATTGATTCAGATTCTGCATGAGGAATTTCCTTTTAATGCCTCATGGCTGAGAACTGTCAGACTGAAGCGATCGTGTTTAGATGGAGCGATATCTTTTCAACAATCAGACTGCAGCACATGGGGTGAGGTGGATCAGAACAACTCGGGGATTAAGGATGGTGGGGCTAAAATGTAGAAGTCTTTTCTAATAGATAAAAGTATGGGAATTTAAAGCAACTTTGTAAATTTGTCGTTCTGGAAAGAAGGAGCCAATAAACCTAAACGGTCAAAAGGATTTGCTTCAGATACATCTCAAAATAAAAGTTGGAAAACCTCAAGAAAGGAAGGAAAGTGAACTGAGATGTACCTATGGCTGTTTTTGCTGCATGGAATTGGTTCTGAAGTTGCAGATTTCCTTTGAGAATAACATAAAACTCAAACTCAAACCACCTTTTTTTTTTTTTTTTCTAATAGCTTTGTACATTTCTGAAGTTTACGCATACAAACCACAGGCATCAGACAGGCACCTACATGTGGAAAAGATTGTCCAGAATTTCAAATTCACTTGTTTTAGCCACAGCTGTTGACTTGGAATTTGAATAATTTTACACCAAAAAATTGAGTGGGAGGAAATCGGTATCTTTTTCTGTGTTGGTGCTCGAAAAAGTTAATTTTTGGTGAAGAGGTAATGTTTAAATAACCACTGCCTTAAAGTTGTAAGGCACCACCATGTTGCTATTCCTTCAATCCCTTTTATCTCCTCAAACTCTCTTCTGCTAGGAGTTATCAAAGATCGCCATGCCTGTGATCTTTAACGAGCCTTTGAGCTTCCTCCAGCGGATCACAGAATACATGGAGCACACCTACCTCATCCACCAAGCTAATGCTGCTACAGACTCAGTAGAGAGGATGAAGGTAATTTAAGCACCCTGTTTGTTTAAATATAAATGTGTTAACTTTAAGAAGATCCTGCACATTTAGTTTAATGTGCACTTTACTGTCACCATCAAATAGTTGACTGATTCGTTTCTCATGAAAAGCTGTTCTGTAGTGTGTTGCAGCTTTTGCTGTGTCGGCTGTAGCATCACAGTGGGAGCGGACAGGGAAGCCCTTCAACCCGCTACTGGGGGAGACATATGAGCTGATCAGGTATGACCAATGAACGAATAGTTTTGTTGTTGGTTGAGTTGCTGTTACTTCTGTTATTCTCTTGCTCTCCGCTAGAGAGGATCTGGGCTTCAGGTGGATGTCCGAGCAGGTGAGCCATCACCCCCCGATCAGTGCCTTTCACGCCGAGGGCCTCAGGGAGGATTTTCTCTTTCACGGTTCGATATATCCCAAGCTGAAGTTCTGGGGGAAGAGCATAGAAGCAGAACCCAAAGGAACCATAACTCTAGAGTTGCCCAAGTGAGTTCAGTCTGCTTCCCTAATGGTTCAATATCTTTGTGTTAGCTTTGTCCTCACTCTCTGATGTTTGATCTCTGCAGGTACAATGAATCCTACACCTGGACAAACCCCACCTGTTGTGTCCACAACATCATTGTTGGTCAGCTTTGGATTGAGCAGTACGGGAACGTGGAAGTGATCAATCACAAGTAAAGAAATCCCTCCGTCTTTCCAGTGTTCCTCGTGCATCTCTTTGCAAAGTCACTTCCCTGATTCATTTGCATGCAGGATTTTGTGTTTTCTTCCTCCATTTTCCTCTGTGCTCTGCATGTCAATCTACTTTTAAATCTGTCTGACTGATCATGGGAGAAAAACTGGGACAGCTGTCATTAGCACAGGGCCGTGTGAGCGAGATAAATGTTGAATGAAGTCTTGCAGAGTGAGAAAAGTGAAAGAGAATCCGTAAACAGGCCGTTGTTCTGTTTCAGAACTGGAGAGAGGTGCAGCATGACATTCAAACCCTGCAGCCTCTTTGGAAAAGAGCTTCATAAAGTCGAAGGATACATTCAAGACAAAAGGTCTTAATTCATTAAATATGAATAAATATTTACCATATTGCAGGATGACAAAATGGCTTCTGGTGCACAGTATTTTTGACTATACTCGTCTGTCAGAACAGTATTTGTTCAGCAGCTCTGCTCTTAGATAACAGATGGCAGCAGAAGCTGTGGTTTAATGACGTCTGTTGTTTTTATGTTTACAGTAAAAAGAAACTCTGTGCGATATATGGCAAATGGACAGAGTGTCTCTACACAGTCGACCCCGCAAATTTTGACGCCCACAAAAAGGCGGACAAAAAAAACTCTGAGGAAAAAAAGGGCAACAAAGAGGTAAGAGGTCTCCCCCATCTCAAATGCATCCTCTAATTGGTTGAAAGGTTTTTGGTATGCGTGAGGGCAGATGCAAAAGACAGTGACTTTTTATCTGCTCGTGGGTTTATTTTGTAAGCAAAAGACGCCTCAGTATTGTCTATGTAGGCCAAATACAGTACATTTAATCTCTCATTTTACAGCAAGGAGGTTCCACTATGGTTGCAGAATTCAAATCACAAGAAAAAATTAGAAAAAAAAATGTTTACAGCTTTCATTAAAACACATCTCTGTTGGCTCAATTAAAGTCCTGTCTTATCACTGCAGTTGCTTTCTGCTTCTACGAAAGAGCTTGTAGAAAACATCTGGGAGAAACGGTTCCGCCGCAGCCTGGCGACCTTGTCTTGTTGCTAGGCACACTGTTGATGCAATATGCTAATATAAAACTGTCTGCTCTCTAGCAACCTGCCATTGAAAGTGATGTACACGATCACCAGCTATATGCAGGTGATGATTTGGGTTGCCTTCTCTGTTTGCTGTTTAATGATGTTGAGAGGTTTAATTTATCCGTTTCAAGCAGCATGCAATTATCTGACCGTAATGTTTTTCAATGACCGCAGTGAATGCATTAAATGCATTAAATGCCCATGATTGCAAAGACACGTTTTAATAGAGGGCCCACCTCCTGTTAGGCCAATGGTCACTCCAGCACCCCGATCTCTCTCTAACTTTCTCAGTGCTTCATCATTTTTAAATTCATCCAGTTTAATCGGTTAAGTATTCAACAAACAATAAGTTAAAAATAACTATTTCACAGATTATAGTTTGCTTAAAAATCACGTTGGTTATTTTATATTCTTTATGAAATTAATAGCACTTTAAGTTTTTTTTTTTTTATCCTTTTTCTACCATTTAATTTTCATAGTTATCCTTTTTTGCCCTAGTATTTTTTTTTTAGTTGCTGACAATTCTTTGTCAGCACTGTGGTAAATATATATAGCATTTAAGAGGAATAAAGAGCCAGGTCTTCCTGCTGAAGTGTCACTCAGACCTGTTTTACCTGATTAAAGATAAAGTGACATCCGAGATGTCCTGGACTCTTAAATATTTTACCATTTTCTCTCTATTTATCCATTGTGCCGGACAAATGGTTCATTTTCTAATCACAGAGTTGCCCTGTAAAATTATTGCAAAAAAAAAAAAAAAAATTGCTAAATTGTTTGGAAGTTCTTCTATATGTTTAAATAAGTGGCATAAGCAAATAAAAGGGAGTTATTTCTCTGACTTACACATGCCCTTCAGCAGTTATGCTAAGTGAGCACACTTCAGTTTAATCATGCGTTCAACAAGAAACCAGAGAAAAAGGTCATTATTTGCTGATTTTCTGAAGTTATCTTGAGCAATAATGATTCTCCAGGCTCTGAAAATATCATTTAGCTATAAATTAGGACACCATTGACTTTCAAACTTTTAATGTCTTCATCAGTCTGTGTACAACTTGTGCCTGTGTCAATTTGTCATGCGTGAATTCTAGATTCCTCGCCCTAAGCGGCTGCATGCACCACTTGTACCTTCTGCCGACTCTGACTGTTTGCATGTCTGCTTCCACAGCCTCAGAGCAATGTTGATGAGGAGTCAGAAGAAAAGCCTCCAACTGATGCCGAGACGGTCCAGGTGATCCCCGGAAGCGAGCTCATCTGGAAGATTGCACCTCGACCGGAAAACTCAGCCAAGGTGCCGAATAGACTGATCGAGAGCTTTTTAAAACAAACACAACACCAAGATGTTTGAGCCCAACTGGCGTCTCTCTGTTGCAGTTCTACGCATTCTCCACATTTGCCATGCAACTGAATGAGCTGGACAAGAGCATGGAGGGGGTCCTTCCTCCCACCGACAGCCGTTTAAGGCCTGACATTCGTGCCATGGAGAATGGAGATATAGGTACTGAGTCGGACCCCACCTGACTTTTCTGTGCTGCTGCGACGATTTAATTGCATCTCTGGAGGCGCTGATTTTTCTGCATTTGTGTGTTCTAGATCTGGCAAGCTCACAGAAGAAGAGACTTGAGGAGAAACAGCGTACAGCCCGCAAAAACCGCTCCAAATCCACAGAGGAGTGGAAAATAAGGTTGGTTGGAAATACAGTCTGGCGTTGCTCGCTTTCCATTTTGGAGCTGATTTAACTCACCGTCTCTCCCATGTTGTCATCAACTATCTATTTCCATTTGCAATGATGTGAAGGAGCTCTGCACTTGGCCCAAGGTTTGGTTCAAAGATCTGCTTTTATCACTGGGCATGGTTTGCTCTGATGTGAAAGTGCTACTCTGCAGCGCCCTCTTCAGGATAAGATTTGGACTGTGTCTGGTGTTTCAGTGATACTTGCTTTCAAACGGAAATGTCTGCTGCACTCGAGTGCATCTTACATTGGAATAAAAATGTATTTCAGTGACTCATTTTAAATGGTAAAGGTTGATTCCTCTCACACTTGTGGATTATAGATTCGGTGATATATTTGCTATTATCAGTGCAATAAATCTATAATAAATTTGCTTCACAATTTTAAAGTGAATTATTGAAAGGAATGAACTTTTCAATGATTTTAATTTTTTTTTATATTGAACTGTATTTACATAATTTCCATCCATCTCTGAATTTCTTATCTACTATTGTTTTTTCTCTGTTTATGCAAAGTTGAGAATTTTTTTTATTACGGTATTATTTCCCCCCCCAACTCAAAGCATATTGCTCATTTGAATTATAATCTGTTGTTATCATGCAGGTGGTTTCAGCAAGGACCCAACCCACACAACAAAGCTCAGGACTGGCTCTACGCAAAAGGCTACTGGGACAGGAATTACACTCAGCTGCCTGACATTTACTAAATGTAAAACATCCTCAGATACACTTATGGATTTCCATTTTACTACCTTTGGACATCTGCTGATACTCTGGTGATGCATTACCAGCTCAACAATGGAGTCTATATAGAAAGGGAGATTCAGTTTGGGAGGTAAAAGGAAGACCTATGTGAACAATAAAGCACAAAAACTCTTATTTATTGTGGCTCTTAACCACTGATGTAAAGGTAATAGCATGTAGTGGAACGGCTAGAATGTATTTTAGAACTGTTGCGTTAGGTACGTGGAGTGTTTAAACAGAAACCTTAGTTTAACTCAAGCGTGTTGATTATTTCTAGTCAGTCAGGAGAACATTTTACTCATCAGTGTCAGTGCAGTGAGGCACGAACAGCCCTTCAAGCAGCTTAGCCTGAGCTCATTTTCCCTAAACACTGCTTTGGCACTGATTGACACTTGTTCATGCATATTATTATGCAGTGCAGAGTTTTAACAGCAGATAACCGAGATAGATTTGCCTTTTTCTCCACATGATACAGTGAGTGGTGCAGATATCTGGTGTTTACATAAATGTGATAGAATATTTTGCCCTCTGCTTATGAGAAAAAGTCACTATATTTAATTGTAATGTGTCTACATATACCCTAATAAACGTGTGCTTGCAAAAATGTTAGATTCTGAAAGAGAATGACTAATACAATGATAGTTTGGTTTGAAAAATAAAAATGATAAAACATCCTAAATGTGTTGTAACAGTATGTATTAATACACTACCTGACCCAGTGGCAATGAGTTCCTTTGACAGTAAAGCAAGGACCGCAACCTGCACTTGTGATTAATACGCTTTTAATAGATGTTGCTGTACTGATATGAAAAATGCTGAGGATATTCTTTTAAATAAAGTTTAGTTATCAGCGGGGATACTTTGACTCCCCCTGGACAAATAGTCACAAGCAATGGAAGATAAATGTATGTGGACAACTGGCTAACATAAAAGTAGTGTTGCACATTTTTGTCTCATTTCAAACAATGCTGCTTCTTGGATTTGAGTATGATGCACCAACATTGTGTAACAAAAATCGGAAAACCGTGGCTTGGATTTCCATTTTAAACCCTAAACGTCAATACTTTGTAGGGTCGTTTTGATCATTTAGAGGTGGAAATGTTCCTTCCAAAACATCTCAAGCTTAAGAGGGACAGGATATGTGTCGGCATCACTTTTCCAAGTCTTGCCACAAATTCTCAGTTGGACATTGATCAGATCTTTGGGATATTCCGTCATACTTTTCTTTAAGCCATTCCACTGATGAAAGGGAACCTCCTCCCCAATCAAGTATTACTTGTATCCATATTCACATCAGCTCTGACCACTTCCCCAGTCTTAGCTAAAGATGAGCATTGTTGCAGCATAAAGCCGCTACGGCCATGTTTCACAATGGGATGATTGTCAGGGTGATTTCAATTTGCTCTCATCTTGCTGATGCAGATGAATGCTCTCCTTGGCCGGCCTGTCCGTTCAGGTGAGCGTCCATGTCTGGGTGAGCTGGCAGCTGTTCCACCTTCCATCATCAGAGGATGGATCCATGAGAACTTCAAAGCTTAAGAAGCTTTCATGGTTTACCGCAGCTTCTACATGTCTCAACTTTCCTGCCTGACCTATCTGAGGTGTTCACAAATGTTTTCGAACAGCTAAATATTCAGACCTAATTAAGATCAAGCGGATTGTTTAATAGTTGACGTCTGAAAGTAAATTGTATTCGATTTTGCATTACACCAGAGGAAAGGACACTTAAATTCCCACTGCATTTTGGTAGATCTTTCAAAGCATATAAAACTAAAATCTTGGAATTCCTTCTGCTTCAAACTACTATTTTGTTGGTGTATCAGACACAATATATTTCTAATTTACAGCTGAGAACTGAATATTTTTCATACTGCTTTTTGTATTGTATAGCATTTTTCTATTAACATTTCATATACTGCTTAATAAAATTTTAGTTTATAAACGGTACCAAAAAGATCCATGTCCCTACATGTAGCATTATTTCTGTCAGCTAAAGTGTCCCTTTAAGTTGATGTGTCACCTGACTAAGAATCAACTCATAATTGTGCATACTCTGAAGTCAAGTCATGCAAATCCTTTATCTGAGGTTCCATAAAAACATGACAATAGAATCGAGGAAATGTACCTTTTTAAAAATTATGCTGTTTAATCTTGTTTGAAGGAAAAACTAAACAGATCCAAATTAATAATTTGTTTCTAAAATCTCATTACTTTGGGGTTTGCAACCATGATACATTAGTTGTTTGTAGGCATTTCGTCAGAGCTTATATTCAAAGTGTTTTGTCAAAAACAGCAGCCGATATGAAGAATCTTAGCTTATTTTATTAAAATATGGCATTCAAGCTCCTGTTTTATTACTACTTCTCTGTGGTTTACAGGTTTTTCTTTCAGTTTTGTCTTTAGAGGCATTTTCCAGATAAGCTGCTGTCAGAGGCCACATCTGAATGTTCCTGTCTCGGTTAAAGTTTCTTGATAGAGAAAATCAGTAAAAAATGAATCTAAATTGAAATTCCATTTAATAACATTGTCTTTATTAATTTTGTAACAAATACACAGTAAAACCTGTTGACAGTAAATATAATTATTGTGCATTTATACCACTTAGAAGTGGAACAATCTTTGCACATGTACTAAATGTATTCAAAACATATTTACATAAAAAAAAGAACAAATCTGCTCCAAGTAGGACCAGTTACTTATGTCTATGGATTAGCAAACTTTTTTCACAACAAGAAACCAAGGCTAAGGTCATATCAGCATCAAGCACAATTAGTTAATCTGTTTATTTGAATGATACTTTACATGTGCAGTGTCTTTACTTGGCATTACTTGCTGTGATACGAGGGCACATTTGACAAATTCGCCTCAAATCTCATAAATATGTAGACTTTTTGACCAAACAACCCTCTATCTTTTAAAATAAACCACCCACAACATAAAAAAAATAAATTCAAATGTGCTAATGTATTGTGCAGTACAGCAACAGGTCTGTAAACCTAAAAGGTTCCTCCGTGAATCATTTGTTCATGTTCCATGGAGGCGTTTTGGCTCATAACACTGTAATAAAAACACAGTAAAACAATAGGGTTCACACTTGTAATCCGATTCTCAGGGAGCCATTTTGTTTAAGGTGCTGATCAAACATCAAGGCTGGGCTGGGCTCATACAGGCGAACGCGGAGTGAATTCGCACATGGAGCCTGTTCTCAAAGTCATAGCCGGCATAGTCCTCCTGTATAAAAAGATCCAGAAAGAGTCAATGAATAAATTCTCCCTTCATCTTCATGGCTTGGACCTTTACCGAGCTTCTGCATCGGCACAAACAGATCAATGCCCCCGCCGGTCAATCAGCTAAAAGCAGATTCATTAAAAATAGAGGAATACAGGAATCTGACTCCATTTGTGTTCAGTTTAGATGTTGGTGCATCAATTTGATCACAGTGATTTTATAGCTAAAGGGAGCGAGAGATCTGGGCTCAGTCAATGTTAGCTGCTAATACAAGAACACAGTCAATGGAGCTGCAGGAGGTAGAACACCAGACGGATGAACTGCACCAAGGTCTGAGCAAGCAATTAAAGTCATTTGAAACATGTAATAGGATGATAAGAAGGGACAGATAGTCTGGGGGCAAAAAAAAAAGGAAGAACTTTTTGGTTTTTTTGCCAACTCATTTAAGATTAAAGTCGAAATGAGTGGAGAAAAAAAAAACAGATCAGAAATCCAGTTGAAACATTGAGAATAGTGTTTCATCGTTTGGATTCAAGCGTAGCTATGAAACCAAGCCAACACTAGTGAGAGGATCTGAACTAGACACACTTCCCCATTTCACAAGGCAAATGAGGAAGTAACGACATACTTTAGAAATTTTCTTAGTAAATATGCATCCCCCTTACATCCGGATAAAACCTAATAGCTTCAACCAGCTGTAGATCACTGACAAACATAAGCACTTGTTCATTTGTTCTCTATGCACTTGGGGACAAATGAAAAAACATATTTTTTTCATTTGCTCAAAAAGCATATAGATACTGTCACATTCTTTGAGCAAAATTATTTGTACAATAAATTTGCTTCCCACTAATTTGCTATATGGGCCAAACCATTCCAGTTTTCAGGGACAATGTGACTTGAAACGCATTGTTTTAATTCAACACCAGATCACTAAACCTGACACCAATTTCAACTCGAGTGGTGCAAACACAGTCCTGCTTCTTTACAGGTTTATCTGCTTCTTATGTTTCTAAGAAGCAAATCCTAAGAATTTCTTTTTAGTTCATTTTTACAAACTGCTTCTCCAGTCAATTGTTGAGCTCATTGGAATATGAGAGTCAGATTACTTTAACTCCAAAGACTTTTTGAGCACATGAAAACAACTGGACTGCATGAAACTAAAGAATTCACAAAGCAAAAGACAAGAAGTCAAAACTATAAATCCTTCGAGTACCTTAGCCTGAAGCAATAGCATTCGGCCCTTCTCTGCAGTCTGCGGGAAAGAAAAAGGCAAAATAAAAAATTTATATCATGTGACTTCGAATGAGATGAGAGAGAAGACCTCACTCCATAACACACAACCAATCACACACATAATCTATACCTCTGGGGAATTTAGCAGGACACAGGCCAGTTCATAGCAGGAGTAGGGCTGCACGTAGGAGTTGCACTGACGTCCAACCTCGTCGCTCGCAGCCAGACGGAAATACTGTTGGGACACGATTGTAATTTCACGCAGGAAAGAAAACAAGGTTGGCTAATCACCGCAATATCCGTTTATAGTGCGTACTTATGAGTGCATGGATTAATTAAAACTCTGTTCAAGGAGCTATTAAGTGAAGTGAAGCATGCTGGGAATATTGCATTATTAACCACAAATATACCTGCACAGCATCTTTAGTATTGAGGAGACATCTGCTAATGGCTCCAAGAAGCAGGTTTTTCAGGTCGGTGCATGACGCATCTTCAATCCCCTGCAAAACTGAGACAAAAACGATCACTGTGCCTCTGCTGCAAAACGCAACAGCAACCGGAAGACAGTACAAGAGGCAGGAGCCCCTAAACCAGGTGCCATATTTTACAGTTCTTACCATGAGTCATTGTCTGCAGCTTGGCAGAGGAGCAGTTGGGCAGGGCTTTCCACAGATAGAGAATCTCAATCACAGACAAGATGCAGAGCTCTTTGGACAGACCTGGACTCCGGAGCTTCTCAGCCTGAGGCGAAATGAGAATATTTATGAGTCAGTGATTTTTATTCCAGTTCAAGAAACGCAAAAAGAAAACAAGCCAGATAAATGCTCACCCTCTTCAAAGAAAACACCTCTATCTGATTATTCTTGCGTTTGAAAAGTTTTTGAACATCTTTAAAGGTCACAACAGCGCCCTCCAGATCACCTGTGGCTCCTTGGCATGCTACAAAACATGGCAGATACTATCGGTTAGAGGCAACGACAACAAAAATATACTTATTCCTTCAATGCCATATTACAAACATAAATAATATATTTCACAAATACGTGTTTTGTGATAAAGTAATGGAAGATTGTGAGAAGGAAGGAATATAATACATGGTTTTCAATATGTATTTTATTTTAAACAAATAAAAATTCATAAGCTGTGTTGAGTAAAGGGAAACCATGGTAGTGGCATCATCATGGTGAGGGGGGGAGGGCATTTTTTTACGTACAGACTAGCTAAATAGAATAGTTCAGAAGATGGACGAAGTCAAATACAATCCTGGGAGAAAACCATAGATGCCCAGTCAAAGCCCAAACAAGAATCCAATTGAAAATCTCATCTATGTCAAAACTGATGGTCTCTGCAATCTCATTGAGTTTGAGCCTTGTTCCCCCCCAAAAAAGAAAAGAGAATTTCTCTCTGCAGACAAATGCTTAAAGACTTAGAAGTTGTAATTGCAGCAAAATGTGGTCCTATGAAGCCTCGACTCCAGGGAGTGGTCTGAATACAAACGTTTGCCACATTTTTCCAATTTTTATTTCTAAATTTAAAAACCAGGTCTGCATTACCTCCTGTTAAGTAGGCGTAGTAGCACTGCGACCAGCGAGACTCCGCCTTCAGTCGCTCAAAGGCCCTGTAGGCTTCGGTGTAGTTCAGTTCAATCATGCTGCACCAGCCTGAAACATTCACCCAGAAGAATTTAGAGATTACGACAGACTAGCGCAGAACATGGAGGCTAAAAACCCAGGGAGGAAAATGATTACCTATTTCATATAAACACACATGTTGAATCTCCCTCTGGTCAGAGGCCAGGTCTAAGGCTTCATTGAAGGAAGTCAAGGCACTATTGATCTGGCACTGGAAAGAAAACAAAGTCGTTTCATAGCGTGAGCAACAGTGAGGCCTCCCAAATCAGAAGAGATTTACAGGTAGAAAGCAAATGTATCGTTTCGTTTCTGTGTGTCTTTACCTCGAGGCGTTGAACTCTTCCTTTAAAAAATATGAAGAGAGAGGAGTTTGGATATGTGGCCTCCCTTTGTTTAAGTATGCATTTTGCCTCCATTAGGCCTGCTTGTGTGTCTGAGCCATCTAGAGCAAAGAAGGGCTGCACCACCGTGTGGTACCACAGCAGAGAAAGACTGGAAGGAGAGCAGAGAGTCACCACTTAACTTTTCTGTATTTGTCATTTTGATGATGTCAACTCACTAAACTGCAACTGATTAAGATTCATTTTATTTGACTCATATTGGGAAAATTCAAAATATACATTAGTGGATGTTTATTACGAACAACCTTATTCTGTAACTTGGGAGACCACACTCATGACTTTAATAATATATTTTTTTTTTAAATGAAGAAACTGAAATTAAGAAATGATTCAATAATAAGGCATGACTTGGAAAGCAATACCGCAGAACCAGAGTCAGCTGTTTTCTTTCCTTTGTCAACTCATTTTGCTTTCATTTCTTTGTTTAGGAATTTCCATCAAAATTCAATACTTTAGTTTTTCTTTTTTTTTTTTTACACCTAGTATTCATATGATGCCTTGCAAAAGTATTTTTACCCCTTGAACTTTTACACATTTTGTCCCATAGCAGACAACAAACTTGAATGTATTTCATTGAGAGTTTTAAGTGAAACACAAAGTTGTGCATCCCTGTGACGTGGAAGGAAAATTATATTTCTGTTTGTTTAAGATCTGAAAGTAATCTCTGTATAAGTACAGCTGTTCTGTGGAGGTGGCTTATCTGACAGGCCGGATAAAGACAGCACTAATCAGAGAAGCAGCTGGGAGATTCATTTTACACTTGATATACATTCAGTTAATTTACAGTTTTTGTTTTGGGGGGTTTTTTTGTAGCTTTTTTTGTATTTTATTGAACGCGTCAAGTTACAATTAAAATGACAGCAATGCAAACAATAAATGTTCAAAGGAGTGGGTAAAAGTGTATACTTATTAAAACTAAGTATAAACTTAGTTTTAATAAGTGTAAATAAGTGTCGTCGTGGCTTTTACAAAGCCAAGGCGACCCATGGCTTTGTAAAAAGTGAAGCAAAAAAGTTTGGTAACTACAGCCCAGACAGCAGGAATTAAAATGTAAATTCTAAAAGTGATTTAGATTTTAAACGGTATAAAATGGCTGATTTGTACATGTCGTATATTTCACACAAAATTTCTGCAGATCTTTATGAAGGACTCCTGTGAGCTGTAAGACGTTTTTTTCTTCTACAAGAGCCAGAGCACTTCATAACTCTGGCTCTCATAGAAGATTGTCAAAAAGAAACAGATCATTGAAGGCAAAATTGTGATGGAAAACTGACTGCTTAACACTCTGAACACACAAGCCCCTTTTGTGATCTACATGTGTTCTTCGCTGCTCGTGATCAACAGTTTCCGACATGGAGTGGAGGCTGAAGTCACTCCCGAGATTCACGTTGGTAGTCTAGACCCTGTAACTACTCTGAACTGTAAGACCTAATACAGGATTGAGGAATAAATGTAAAGAATCACAACAAACTCTGCTCCCCTCAGAAAATCCTCCGCACATATTTTGTATTTGTATGTTTTAGATGAGTATTACTTTACTTCCACTTCACATCTATGCATAACTCTGTATTGGTGTATCACATAAAACCCCAATGCCATACACCGATGTTTGGGGTTGTGGCAAGACAATATTTTACAAAGCTAAAGGGGCATGAATACTTCATAAACATGCTCACTCACATACTCACGTAGCTAATGGGGCCTTCATGTCCTTACTTTCACTGGCATACGTGAGAGCCGAGAGGCCTTGATCGCGGTCTCCGGGGAAGCCCAGAAGGTTGACGATCTTCAAAAGGTGAGGCGGCACCATGGAGATGCACAGGTGGAAAAGGCCATAGCCGAAGCTGACAGATCCTTTCAGCCGGTCCAGAACCTCCGGGCTGACGCCGTCCAGTCTCTGAGACTGGCTCGTTCCGGGTGAGGAGGATCGGCTGTGGCTGGAGGAGGAGGCCGAGGAGGATGACAGAGAGGACGACGCTTGCTGTTCGGAGGCCCTTCTGTTGCCTTCTTGTAGGTGTGTGATGTCATTGTAACATTTGTTATACATCTTCCATGCTTTGCGGAGGATCCAGCCTCCTTTGATGTATGCTGGAAGGGAGTGTAGCCGAGCTGAGTGAAACTTACTTTGGATACAACGCAAACTTGTGACCTTTTTATTCTGCTTGTTACCTGACAGCTCTTGCTTTATGAAAGACAGAACCGCGAGGTAGACCTGGCAGTCTGCAATGATGATCTGCCGCTGCAGTCGGTCCACAGCAGCCATTCCCAACCTCTGGGAGTCCACCTGCTAAAACGCATCATACTTATCCACTCTGGGTTTCGGGCAAACGGCAATAATAATCCGTCATACATTTATCTACAACAATTAAACTCATAGATTCAGGTGGTTACTCACGCTCCGCTTTATCTTGTTTTTAATGGTTTCAATAACGCTGCCATTTTCACTCTCACACAGTCGCTCTGTGGATTTGAGGTCCTCAAAGGCCGTCTGCATTTTCTCCTCTTCAAATGTCATTACAGCGTTCTGCACACAAAACACACCCAGATTAATCTTTCTAAATGCAGAAAATGTATGGAAAAAGATGGCAGCCCATGGGTTTGTAAAGAGTGAAGCAAAAAAAGTTTGGTAACTACAACCCAGAAAGCAGGAATTAAAATTAAAATTTAAAAAGTGTTTTAGACTTTAAATGGTATAAAACGGCTGGTTTGTACATGTCGTATATTTCACACAAAATTTCTGCAATCTTTATGAATGACTTCATTACCTTAACCCCCCTGTGGATTTAGCACATGAAGAGCATGGAAAATGTCACGGTCAGACAGGCGGAGAAGCGCCGGGGTTGTCCCGTCAGACCGTCAATTTCCAGAACCACGCACAAAAAACCCCCCAGAAAAGTGCACAAGGGGTCAGGGTGACGCCGCCAGACCGCACACAGAGCAAAAACCATGTGGGGTTTAAATGACCCCGTCTCTCAAGACAGTGGGAGAGTTAAACAAATAATCACTCTCTCCAAAGCTTCCTCATTTGTCCACGATATTTAGGTGGAGCATAACTCGGTTTCTTTTTTTTAATGACTGAGCCCAATGAATTACAGATGCTTTATTAGCATTTTGTAATTTCTCTTCGAAGTTACAAACGTGAGTCTTCAAAATGACTTGTTGTAGTGAGAATACTTTATATTTTGCTCCAGTTTATGGATGAGAGATTAGGCTACTGGGTGTGTCATCTCGTAGAGGACAGCATTTTACTGGCATTGTGAGTCGCAGTTTCAATAATTTCCAAAGCTAATGTACTGGGAATATCACTTGTAGTCTCCTCAAGAGACTACAAGTCTCCTTCATTCTTGTTAATAACATAGCCAAAGCTTATTGCTGAATGTTTGCTGTAAAAAAACTGCTTGATTTACCTAAAGAGAAGGGTAATTTTTTTCAAACCAACCTAGCGGTTTTTAGTTAAGGTTTTAAACTATGTATGCACAGAAAATCAACTGACTTGATATGCACACACACTTAATTTAAGCTAGAAAATCCTAGTCGATTAAAAATGGTAAATAATTTAAATCCTATTTTTTTTAAATCTTTTACTGTATGTTTATATTAACATCTTGATTAGTACTAAGCTTGAAAAGCACTTAATAAATCAAGTTTGAGGTTTCAAAGTAAACTAAACTAAGTCATAAATTGTATTTGAATGTTAGCTTTCGAAACACAGAAATTATATATATAAAAAAATAAATAAATTCCCTTCTCACCCTCCGCGGGTGGTCTGTTTCATCCTCTGAGCTCGGGTCCTCTACCAGAGGCCTGGGAGCTTGAGGGTTCTGCGGGGCCCTCGGGGCAGTCACCCCCAAACTGGAGCAGTGGCTCAAACAGATCCCAGGAACAACATCAGACATCTCAGTCCAGAAATGTGCAGTTCTAGGCACAGCCAAGATACTGCGCAGAACCCTCATATTATATATATATATATATATATATATATATATATATATATATATATATATATATATATTCTTTCTATTATTTAATAGCTCTTCTAATGTTTTTTCAAATTAAACTGTTTTAAGGTAAAAATGAAAGTGAAATAAGAACAGAGATCTGAAACTAAATGACGTCATGCTGACAGAACAATTCTGTACTTACCAGAAAACTCACAAAACTTGCACCGAAACTCATCAAAGGACTGTGGTTCCTTAAAAAGAGGAAACAGAACATGAGTAGGGGGCTTTGTAATCATTATTACAGCAACTAAGTTTGTGCCAAGTCTGTTTCAAAGCCAAACAAAACACTACTGTGATTCCGAAGACAGATATTAACAAGTGAAGACATATCAGAAGCAAATACCAAATGCATCATAAAGCATGGCAGTGTATGGCTTACTCTGCCTTGGTGTCTTTCACTCCCCTCCATGTTTTCTTACTTATGCTGTCAAAGCAGGATGGCACTCGGTGCTTAGAGCAATTAGTAGGAGTACTGACATTTTGCTTTTCACCAGGGGTCAGGACACATAGGGGCAGCCTTCTGTGACATCAACATGTAGCCTTAAAGCATACTCTTCGCTTTAGATAATAAGCTCTTATGACAACATAGCATGGCAGGAGAATGAATACAGTCTAAAACCAGTAAGTGGATTGTACTAAAAGAGTATAGATTAGTTTGTTGTTTATTTTTAGCTTTTCAACTCCTATATGGGCTCATTTATATCCAACAAAGTGTTTTGGATCTATCCAAAACAAGTGAAAAGGATGTTAATTCATGGAAACTTTTCAGTTGGGACAGGCATTTCAGGAATGACAACTTGCTAAACAAGCAAACCTCTTTAAAAACATATATAGAGTAATGATTGCTGAAATAACTACAACGCCCCATCACCAAACATAAATCAGCCATTTTATTAATCCATTACTATTTTCTCATAAACAAGTTGGTCTGCCTGAATATTTTCTTGGGGCATTAATCTAATCCAGTTTGTGACCAAATCCTAAGGTGAAACTCACCAGACAAGTAGGACAATGATACTGACGCTTACAAAAAAAAACTAAGACAAACATAAACACACTGCTTATGCTACTTCATTTTATAAGGAATAACTAAAAAGATATGCAGTTGGTGGTTTAACCTGAAAACTGCCTGGAGACCCACACAGACCTGTATGTCTTGAAGAGCTCATCACTTTCCTTGAATCCGTTGTTGAGCAGCATATTGATTCCTTTCAGAGCCAGCTCTGCGTCGTTTACATGCTCCGTCTTCTCCTCCTCGGAGTTCCCGGTAGCTGCTGCTCTTGGGTCCGCCATTAGGATACCCGATACCGCCGCCGCAGCTGGAGGCGAGTACCCGAGAGATTCCGTGTGGGGGGTGCGGTGGCTCTGGATAGTTTACTCGCAGTCAAAACAGTCTCAACCCGTTGCGCAGCTCTGAACAGTCGCTGTCATGTCTGTGTTGTTTACATTAGCAGACTAATAACCTACATAGACGACATAAATAGCTGCAAACAACTGATAGTGTGGGTTGACCGTTGTTTTGTCTGGAGGGTTGCGCCGCTGTGTTCCGTATTCTGCCGCCTGTCTGACCACGGGTTTGTGTTCCTGTGGAGACAGGAAATGTGCTACCTTCAAGTTCATCCGGAAATATCATATTCTCGGTTAGACCATAGAAAACCTTCAAACATCTGTCCCGTAAAATGTAACGACATTATTAGGGCAGGCGCCTATTGTTCTACACCCAATAGAATGTCTCTTTATTATAATTCTTTATTTATTTTACCGCTGCGTGCCCACGCACAAAAGTGGTATCAAAACGTGCAGCTTGATCCCGGCATTGGAGCTATTATTTTTATTGGGGATCGGAGTTACGACCACGACGTAAAAAGCGAAAAACGAGCAAAATTTCCAACTGCCGAAACGCAGGTGTAACCCAGGTTGAAATAGCCTCTTCATAAAAATAATAGTAAATTAGATAAATAGGAAGTAAATAAATAGGAAAATAAATAGGAAATTAATCGATCTTAAAACTGTCAAAAAAATAAAAAATAAAAAAAGAGCAACAATTAGAGACATTATAATTGCTGTATTTGATTTTTGATATTTTAATTGATTAGAGAAGCTGTATAAACCAGTTTTGCTTTGTCAGCGAACTCTCTTATTCTGAAGGGTCACATTTATGTATAACCCATGTGACTAGTTTCAGCCAATGGGGTTGCTGCGTTCTCTGACGTGAGAGAGAGGAGAGGCAGAGAGGCCAAGATGGCGGTAGCGTAAGATGTCGTACGCCGTGCTCTCAGTACAAGAACTCTTGCTTTGCAATTTCTTGTGTGTACAAGCGCTCAGTTAAGAACTTTTCTACGTTGTAAGATTATCTTACTCTCAGGAAGATGCCTAAAATAGCCCAAAAAAGAACCAGTGACCACAACAAGTTGGATAAGACCTGCACTGTTGCTTCGGGAAAAGACCACGACTATGTCGGCGCGGCTCTTGGCGCTCTTCAACTAGAGGCTGACGAAGAGGATTTTCCGCCGCTCCCGGTTACCCCTAGTAAGCCTCCCAATACTGCCACAAGACGTCGATGCTGTACGTCGTCATTTGCAGGAACTGTTAGAGGCAGGGGTAATCCACTTATCCGAGTCAGCTTTTTCCTTACCTATCGTGGTAGTAAGGAAGAAAAATGGAGATGTACGACTTTGCGTCGATTATCGAAAGCTAAACCAGAACACAATCAAAGATGCTTACGCACTTCCTAATCTGGAAGAAACTTTCTCAACACTTAGTGGGTCGAAATGGTTTTCGGTCCTGCATCTCAAAAGTGGTTATTACCAGGTGGAAGTTGAGGAGGCAGATAAGCACAAGACAGCTTTTGTGTGCCCACTGGGATTTTTCGAGTTCAACCGCATGCCGCAGGGTGTAACTAACACTCCCAGCACATTTCAACGGCTGATGGAGAGGTGTATGGGCGACATAAACCTTAAGGAAGTCTTGGTCTTTTTGGACGACCTTATAGTTTTTTCAGAAACCCTTGAACAACATGAAACACGTCTTCTCAATGTGCTCAATCGTCTCCAAGAATATGGTCTAAAACTATCACTTGAGAAGTGTAAGTTTTTCCAGACATCTGTGAGGTATTTGGGGCACATAGTCTCTCAGAGTGGTGTTGAAACAGACCCTGAAAAGGTTGCTGCTTTAACAACTTGGCCAAGTCCTACAAACCTAAAAGAACTCCGTTCCTTCTTAGATTTTGCGGGGTATTATAGACAGTTTATTAAAGATTTCTCTAAAATCGTTAAACCCCTTACTAACTTAACTGCAGGATATCCCCCTCTGCGCAAGAAAAGTAGCTTTCGGCTAAACCGTGACCAGTATTTTCAGCCAAAATCTCCTTTTGGGGAGAGATGGACAGAGAGCTGTCAACAAGCATTTGAAACAATAATACACAAACTAACTACTGCTCCGGTGTTGGGCTTTGCCGATCCCAAGCTGCAGTATGTATTACATACAGATGCCAGTACAACTGGACTAGGGGCAGCTCTGTATCAGGAGCAAGAGGGAGAGATGCGTGTTATCGCATACGCGAGCAGAGGCTTATCGAGAAGCGAAAGCCGGTACCCTGCTCACAAACTTGAGTTTCTTGCCCTCAAGTGGGCGGTAACAGAAAAGTTCTGTGACTACTTGTATGGCAGTCCTTTCGCAGTGATAACTGACAGCAATCCTCTAACTTATATTTTAACCACCGCTAAGTTAGATGCAACAAGTTATCGTTGGTTATCTGCTATATCGTCATTTGAGTTTCAGCTTCGATATAGAACTGGAAGATAGAATGCGGATGCAGACGGGTTGTCTCGCCGTCCACATCCTGAACCAGTAAATGATCTTGACTCCCTGAAAGAACAGGAGCGAATCCGCCAATTTGTACAACTTCACTTACCTGGCACAGATCCTTTCACTCATGTTCCTTCTCATGCTGTAAATGCAATCTGTGAAAAACATCTAGTATTTCAGTCTTTTGATGCAGATCTTTATGATTTTACCTGTCCCATTGTAACATCTCTGTCTATGACTGCTATCGCGGTCCATGACAGTTTTGATCAGTGCAGCGTTTTTCCTGTCATCCCAAGCATGTCAGAAGAAGAATTGAGTCAAAGTCAAAGAAGCGATCTTGCTATCAATGAAATCATACATCAGCTGGAAACAGGTGAAACACCATCTCCTGTGGTGTGAAAAGAAATTCCACAACTTTCCATCTTTCTGCGTGAGCTGAACAAACCTGAGCTGCAAAATGGGATTTTGTACAGAAGGCAAGTAGGTGAAGAAATCCAGTATCAACTTATTCTCCCTGAAAGCCTCAGATCTATGGTGTTGAAAAGCCTCCATGATGACATGGGTCATCTTGGCTTTGACCAAACCCTTGATTTGATCCGAACCAGATTTTTCTGGCCAAAAATGGCCTCAAATATTGATCAAAAAATCAAAACCTGTAGCCGGTAGCGTGTTTGCAGAAAGACCCTGCCAGAGAAGGCAGCGCCTTTAGTAAACATTCAAGTAACCAAACCTCTCGAGTTACTGTGCATTGACTTTTTGACAATCGAACCAGATCGCAGCAATACTAAAGATGTCCTTGTTATCACTGATTTCTTTACAAAGTATGCTGTAGCAATTCCTACACCGAATCAAAAGGCTCGTACTGTAGCCAAAGCCCTGTGGGAAAACTTTATCATCCACTATGGCTTCCCAGAAAAATTGCACAGCGATCAAGGTGCAGACTTTGAATCAAAAACTATTAAAGAGCTATGTAACCTAGCCGGAATACAGAAAGTTAGAACATCACCCTACCACCCCAGGGGAAACCCAGTAGAGAGGATTAATAGAACCTTATTAAACATGCTAGGTACACTCACCGATGAGAACAAAAAACATTGGTGTGAATTTGTGAAGCCCCTTGTACCTGTACCAAACATGAAAGTACTGGGTTTACACTATACGAGTTAATGCTTGGTAGGCAGCCTAGATTACCCATAGACCTTGCTTTTAATGTTACTTTGAGTCATCGCCAGCAACAATCCCACTCGCAGTATGTCCAAGCTCTCAAATCTCACCTTCGAGAGAGTTACCAACTGGCTAGTAAAAATGCTGCTAAAGTGGCTGAACGGAACAAAATCAGATATGACCGACATGTAACCGAATCTGTCTTGGATGTTGGTAATCGTGTGTTGGTAAGGAATGTTAGGATTAGGGGTAAACACAAGTTATCAGACAGGTGGGAATCCGTTGTCCATGTAGTTGTAAATCAAAAAGACAACTTACCTGTATATACAGTTAAACCTGAGAACCAGGATGGCCCGACCAGAACTCTCCACAGAGACCTTTTGTTACCTTGCGGGTTCTTGCCAGCTGTCCCTGAAAATCCTGCTGTGGTCCGGGAGAAAACCAGCCGCCCAAACACACGCCAATACCACACTACTGATCATGATAAACCTGAAATTGAGTACAACTCAGAGGAGGAAGACGACTATCCTTTGTATAACACTCCCGGTCCTCTGCAAGAAATTTCTAGAGTGGTTGAGGAATACAAGGTTGTCTTTCCTTCTAAAACTTATCTGAAACCTGTTGTTGAGCAGCCTAAATCAGACCATACTCATGTCCCAGAACATAACATATTACCTGATAATGTTCCAGCGGACAGCAATATAAAGAAATTGGACAACTTATCAACGTATAAATTAACAAAGTATAAATCCAAACTTTTACTTTTGTGTTGAATGTGTGTTTAAAATATTTGCCACTAATGACAAAAATAATAACTTTTCTGCAAAATTCACCAACTGCACAATTCTTGTTAGTGTAAAATAAGTGGTATTTCAAAAGAGCGGAAGAAACATATTTTTTATCAATAAGAATTTTTGTTGCTACGCTGTTAATCTGTTGCTAAGAGATGATCGCGTTTTCTGGTAACCAAGTTCCATAAAGTAAACATTAGAGAAAGCAGAACAAATTCTATGTTTTTTTGAACAAGAACAATTTTTGTTGCTAATCTGTTGCTAAGAGATGAGTGTGTTTACTGATAACCAAGTGCCACAAAGTGAACTTCAGATTTTTACTTTTGCGAAATTTGCCAACGGTAAATGTCTTGTATCTAATCAGGTAAGCGTTATTTCGAAAGAGCTTTTGTTTTATAAACTACTTGTTATTAATTTGGTTTTAAGAGGTAAGCGGGGTTTTTTCTAGTCACGAACTGCCACGAAGTATAAATCGAGATTTTTACTTTTGTGTTGAATGTGTGTTTAATATATATGCCACTAATGACAAAAAAAACTTTTCTGCAAAATTCACCAACTGCATAATTCTTGTTGGTGTAAAATAAGTGGCATTTCAAAAGAGCGGGAGAAACATATTTTTTTATCAATAAGAATTTTTGTTGCTACGCTGTTAATCTGTTTCTAAGAGATGATCGCGTTTTCTGGTAACCAAGTTCCATAAAGTAATCATCTGAGAGAGAGCTGAAGAAATCCTGTTTTTTGAACAATAGCAATTTTTGTTGCTAATCTGTTGCTAAGAGATGAGTGTTTACTGGTAACCAAGTGCCACAAAGTGAACTTCAGATTTTTACTTTTGCGAAATTTGCCAACGGTAAATGTCTTGTATCTAATCAGTAAGCGTTATTTTGAAAGAGCTTTTGTTTTATAAACTACTTGTTATTAATTTGGTTTTAAGAGATAAGCGGGGGTTTTTTCTGGTAACGAACTGCCACGAAGTATAAATCGAGATTTTTACTTTTGTGTTGAATGAATCGGATACAGACATAGAATAATTACTAACTCCTTGCCAATGTACATAGATAAATTCTTTCATCAAGGATAATGCTTAACGTTATCCTTGACATTTAACATTATTGCCAATGTTTATCAGATGTCAAATTTTATCTCCAGAAGTTTCCTTTTGCATTGAACATTGGAGATACAGTAAAACATTGCAGATACAGTAAACATAGCAGGGTTTACCCCGGTGTATTATAAGCCTGGCAGCCCACCATGCTTTACTTCTTCATCTGATTTAACATTACTTATATGTAGTTCAATCTGGAAAGACTCAGATGGACAAAAGGGGAACAATTAAGATTTAATGACAGAATGAATAGCAGTTCTTTGGCGCTCGGACCCCGGCAGCTAATTTGAGCTGAGATTTGATGTGAACTCGATGAACATCCCGATAACCGATTACGGATGCTCTCCCCTGGGGCCCGACACTGGTGGTGGTGGTCAGGAAAGGGTGCTATCCTAGAGAGCTGAAGGATGTGGGTGGAGAAGGGGCGGTGGTGGGTTGAACGCTTGGGTGTGGATCCTTTTATGCTTTTATGCAGAGCCTGATTGCCGATTGAACGCGCCGGGTGAGGTCCAGCGCTGAGGTCAGAGATGAGCATGACGTCGATGGGCGAACGGAGGGAGCAGAGTCTTCCAGTCTGAACTTCCGCTTTAGCTCCATTTGTTGCAGCATTTTCATCAAAAGACACAAAATAAAAATAAATTATTGTATATTGAGTTAAAACAAAACAAACAAAAACATCCCACAAGAGGATTTGAACTTTGTCTATCACTTCCAGGAAACAATTGACATGCCGGCTCCGCCCCAATGCAAACGTAGAGCAATCCTCCCCCAAACATTCCAGGGTAATTGTCAGCAACTGACCAACCGGAGGTCACAATTTGTCAGAAAGTGTACGTCCTTTATATAGATGAACTGACTTTGACGATATTGAGTGTTTATCACAGCAGACTACCATATGTTAGTCAACACAAAGGTAACCGGTAGTAAGCATACATTTTTTTTATCATAACAGTGATGGTAAAATCAAGCCTTGTAGCGGTTAATTAGGCAATTAAATAAACACAAGTTAATTAAAATATTGCTTTTATTTAGTTGAGTTCTCAGTAAAATGGTCACAAGGTGCTGCGCGGTCGACTGCATAAACAGACAAAGGTCAAAACCAAACTTGTCATTTTATTTTAACGAAAGGTGCGGCGATGGATAGCAGCTGTTAATCATAATGACTGGCAGCTCTTGGTGTAACCACGGATTTACAGCGAACACTTTATACAAAGAAGATTAACATATACGTTATAAGTATGATTAAGAAAGATATAAAATATCGCTCCATATTTGCTCATACACTCTCATGTCACTCTCGGCTGTAGCTTGTTGGTCCTTGTTATCTCCAACATTTACATTTCCTTTGGTGAAGGATGTGATTCCTTCATCGGTTGAGGTGTACAACTGTTACAATGTACAACAAGAGCTGAACACTGCAGTGTGTCAACTTTTGTTGATTAAAATTTTTTGGTCACGGTAATGCCTTGAATCCAGACAATGTGGCTGTGGGCTTCTGGGCCTCACTGCCCCAAAGTATGGTAGTAGCAGTAAAGACATACTGCCATACCGGAATTCATTATAAGTTGCTTGTGTGGAAGATGACTTAACTTCACTTGGTAAATGTAGTGATCTCAAAAGGTATCATGAGACAAAGGCACTCCTGTGCAAAATCTTATGGTTTTCTCCACCAGCTCCACTTTGGGGCGTTCATTAAGGAAGGAGGAAAGTATTCCAGTTTTCTACATCCCTTGTCTGTTTCAATGTTAGTATACAAACTTTCAACATCCATGGTGAGAAGAAGGCTATTTTCCGTAATCATGTGTGTGTCTAATTTTTGTAGAAAGTCTGTAGTGTCCTTTATGTAGCTTGGGTGTTTGTTCAAGAGGGGATTCTCTGTTATCCATGAAGGTCTCTACCTTATAGCTTTGTTTCAGCTTGGGTTGATTAAGATTATGGAATTCCAGTCCAGGTCCAATCCAGTTTGTAGCTCTGAGCAAGAAACTCATTCTGTTTATTGGCTTATTTTTTTTATTTTTCTGAGGTGTATGTGATGACATGTTGACATACACCTCAGAAAGCATGCAGTTGCCCCCCTGCTAAACAAAGTAATATTATCTGGCTAATCGGGTCTTTTTTCCTTTAAGCTGTTGAGTAAAATCAGAAAAAAAAACACAAAAGAAAAAAAATCCACATAGTTAGATATTAAATATAGGTAATCAATTTAGGAATTGTTTTACTTGGACATTTTTTAAAATTAATATATTACCACAACTGATGAGCAAGATAAAATTATTTAAAAGTAGGTTAATCCATACCAGAGCCAAGACATCACGAACATCAGTATCCACACAGTCTGACAACGATATGGTTGCCATGTCTTCACTGCCACCGAAAAGCACATGGATGATTGCTGTACTTAAGCCAGTCAAACATGGTCCCCCATTCAAGAAAGAATGACCAATCATCCTTCCTGCAGTCACAAAAATGTTACCCTCTTTACTTGTAGAGGGAATAAGGTGGTCACTCTCTCCCTCGAATAGAAGTATTCTCCCTTTAAAGGAAGAAAAAAAAAGAATAGCAAACAGACATTCTACTTTATCCAAGGAAAATATAGTGCGAGGTACCTTTTTTTTTCCCATCAAGCAGGTAGCCGTGCTGCACTGCGTTACACAGCATGTGCAGTGGACAGCACATGCCGTGTAACGCCATCACCAATAGCAGAGTCAGCTGTTACAGTACAAAAAATGTGCTTTTATTAACAGATAAACTACATTGTTTTTTTTTAAATGCACAGTAATTTACACATGTAAAACTTACTAAGGAATAGTTCACCTATCAATCTGCATGCACACACACACATCTAATGACATACCTCAAAAGCACAAACGTCTCTCCCTGAGCCCTGCCCTTTGAAGGCGTGCCTTCTCAGTTTTTGTGGGAGTCACTGAACTGTTTTTGTGAGCAAGGGCACAAAATGTGTGGCTGTATATAATAGAGGCTGTGTGATTCTGTGGACTGGCAGAACTGGTGGTTGGCTGGTTGCTGGCACGCCTTGGTTGCCTTGACCAGCCCATAGGTATTGGATAAAATCAGAATCGACAGGTCAGGATTTTTACAAGATCGTTAATTTTTGTTCGGCCATGCAACTGCAATCAATGCACCTCACATACTATATGTCTTTTCATTTCTCATCCTGAGCTGGGGTACAATGTTGACATTTGTGACATTGTGAAAATGACATTTCTATTCATCACATTTGTCACTCATAAATAGACTACATAAGCAAGCTTCAAGAGTGAGAGGTTCACCACAATAAAAAAAATACTTCTACTAATTTTACCTAATAATCTAATCAAGGTTTATCTTAATCAAGATTAACCTTGATCAACTAACCTAATAACTTTGAAACATCAAACAACACCATCTATGCATTCTCATCAAATATTAAAATATTACATTACAAAAAGAGACGCTTACAGTGCTGCAATTACTATGCTGGTAACTAATGCAGGCAGAGTAATGGCACAAATCCATCAAGAACTTATAAGTTAGCTTAAACTTGGATAATGTGCAAGCCTTTTGAGATTGCCTTTGTTAACCTAAATTACACAAACAATATGTATAAAGCTTCATAACTTACGAGTAGCGATACTCCACTGGTTTTCTGTGACTGTGAGTAACTTATAGTCACTGAAAGTTGAAGGTGTATATCAAAAGTTAAACAAAACTCAAAGGACCATAAAACATGTCGGATATCAAACTTATAGCGTTCTAGTTCGTCTATTTGATCGGCAGCTTCCCTAAGAAGAACTGATACGGAACGTGCTAGCAATGGCGAACCATTGCTAGACTGCTTTTCGGAGGGAAAGTCGAGTAGTTCAGCGCTGCAGTTGCATCTAACCAACCAATAGGCTGCCATGGGCTCTTTGCACCTACGGCGTTGACGTCACATCTCCAGGAGCTAATGCGGCTCACTTGTTTCCGCTTTGAGTTACCATGACTGCTAGAAAAGACTGAGCCGTATTTCAGATGCAAATAAAAGCAATACTATGAACATTGTTGTCTTCCTAATATAATGGGCTTTTAAGTTTTAATTAATTTCCAAGCGATCCTGAATTAAGAAGATGGTGGCTTGTAAATATTTGCCACTACCAGTTAAAGCTAACGCCGCACAACACAAAGTTTGCAGCCTTCACTTCACTCCGGATCAGCCTAAAAATACCAGGGATACGGATGGTAAATAAAGGAGTCGTCCCTGAGTTATTTCCATGGAATCACTTCTGTATTCAGCCTGAAAGAGGAGTGTATGGGAACCAGTGAGCAGACCAGAGCCAGACAGCCGAGCAACTGATCCGCCTGTACACACTGCTGTAAACACCGTCCTATTTGAGCTCTTCATAAGAAACATGCAAAGGTAATAAAACGAAATAACACGGAGACCTTAAGGGACACTGCCATATTTTTCTAAAAGCAGCAACTTTTAGAAAAGCAGCACACCAGTTGTAGCAGAGCTACACCAGAGCTGCGCTACTGTTAAGCTATGAGGCTTGTTGTGCTTCGTCAGGCTTCGGAAGCTAAAAGCCCGAACCGTAATCTCCCCTGTTAGTCTCTGACACTAACGACAATAAACACACACAATATACTTGAAAATAAGATAAAAACTGTTAGAATGTTTAGATACTTAAATAGCACATTTTTATAAGAACAATGTCCGAGAATATTGCCTACTATCATAAGCTAAGGTTAATGTTAGCCACAAAGTTTAAGTAAAACTCACTTTCAGTGAATGTATAACTAGGCGTACATCTTAAAACCTTTCTTCAGCTAACTTGTTGGGGCTTCGGATCGATGTACAAACCTTGGCCAAGCCCTGCAAGCACCTAGTGTAAAATTATATTTTTATTGGATCGGAAACAATCGAGCAGTTTTTCCCCGAACGCGGAAGCTGAGGTGCAAAGAGTCCATTGTAGCCTGAAGACACCGCCCCGCATTATCATATTAAAGCAGAAATGAAAAGGGGAAAATAGAATGTGATAAATAAAAAAATAAGGAAATACTAAATGAATAAGGAAAATTGGAAATTGATTAAAATATATATATATATATATCTAAATAAAAAATGGGTGAATAAAAAAGGGATATATGAGACATTGATAAATGAAACTGGGAAATTGAAAATTGCGTTAATGAAAAGGGGAAATTGAAAAGTGGTTAAATAAAAACTAGATAAATGAAAAATGGATGAAGGGATAAATGAAAATGGGTAAATGAAAAATGGCTAAATTAATCTGGGAATAAATAAATGTATTGAATAAATATAAATGGGAATAAAAATGCCAATTATTCATTTATTTCACTCATTTGATTTATTTTACTAATTTCTTTATTTATTTCACCCATTTCATACCAAACCACTTACCAAAAAAAAGACAAACAACTTAGAGTAAGGTTTCAGAAAAACAACTTACCGAATAACCTACGCAGCAATTTCAAACATTGCTCTCCTGCGGCCTTCTTGCCATCACTGCGGCCTTGACTGCGGTCAAGTGCAACAAGTCGCCAAACTAGGCCTCGATAAACACTGACACGATTTCAAGCGGATCCACAAAAGTTTCAGTCATGGGCGTCATGGCCGTCCACTCGGATTCCGCGTCTTGGGAGATCAGAAAATATCATTTTTAATCCAGTTTCCAAAGTTCATGAATATCAGACCGACAGTTTTGTGTCTCTATGGGTGCGTTCACACTGCAGCCTGAAATGACCCAATTCCGATTTTTTTTTACATAATGCGACCTGTATCCGATCTTTTCATGGCAGTGTGAACAGCACAGGTCGGATTCTTTTCAGAATGTGACCCATATCCGATACGTATCCGATTCAAACGCGACCTAACATCCTGGCCGCATTCATCCGAACTGAACGTCACTGATTCTCAACAAATCTCACTATTCTGCGTCCTGATATGTGCAAGTGGGAAGAAAAACAACAACCATGACGGACTATATAATGATGAAGTTGTTAATATGCTGCTCCGGCCGGATAACAACTCCAAATGTGCAAGCTAAGCTCCACCGTTAGCCTCCATGTTTACTTCCGCAAACACTGAGCACTTCTTCTTTTTATGGCAGTTGGCAGAACACTGAGAACGCTGACGCTATTGCGCCCTCTACTGCGCATGCAGAACACATACAGGTCGCATTTACTGGCAGTGTGAACGGCCCTGGCAAAAAAAATCGGAATTGCCAAAAAATCAGAATTGAGTCACTTCAGGCTGCAGTGTGAACCCACCCTAAGAGTCCAGATGCTAACCGCATCTTTTTTAAAAACGGTCATGTGGAAGCTGCGTCATATTTTTATTCAGCATATCGCATGCGCGTCACGCTCATTAATAACAAAAATGGCGCCACTAGCCACTGTTGCCAGATTTGAAATTTTACTGTCCAAGCATAGGCACTGTTTAAACAGATAAAGCTAAACCTGAAAAAATTGCCCAACTGCAAAGAAACAGTACAAATCTGAACCTCTAATAAAACTAATTTTAATAGGACTATATGTCCTATTAAAATTATATATTTTTAGAATAATTTAGAGAACCAGCAAAATGTTATATTTATTTTTTTGTAATATAGGACCAAAGATGTTTTTAAATTTTCAAAATTTCAAAATTTAAATTTTCTAAGAAATAATACAGTTTTAGACAAATTTAGAGAAACAGTAAAAATGTATGTAAATGACAATAAATAACTTATGTAATAACTATTTAAGTGTGTCATTAAGGAAACTTATAACTCTTCACTGTCCATAGATCTGTGTGTTTTGATTCGTCTTTAAATAATGTGTTTATTCATGAATTGCTTATTTAAAAATGTACAATAAAGTTTTGTAAGATAAATGTTTCTTTTTCTTTCATTATTTTTTTGCAGATATAAGTCAACAGATCTTAATTAAATGTTCAGCTTGGATTTAATTTAAATGTAGATCATGAACTTCTTGTCGTTTTGATGTTTCTGAACTAAATAAACTTTATTTACTGGTCAGAATCCAGATCATTACCAATGTCAACTGTGATCTCCACAGAAACAGACACTCGGCCTTCAGCTAAACCGCCAGTCAGATCCACTTTTTTTTTTTTTAAATCATCTAGTTTCAACCATATTTATCATTTCTCAAGTCTCTTACTTAACTATGAACCATTTATTTTAAAAAAAGTTGGTTGTGAAATTACAAAATAAAAACAGAATTTTCTCTAGTGTTCTGAAAAAAAAAAAAAACTTAAAATAGCAGCAAAGCTGAACTGATCATATGCAGTGGTTGCATAAAACAACATGGTGTTTTGTTTTATGCTTGTGTATAAGTATGCAAGACAACAGCTCTTTGTGGCTACACCCCCTAAAAACGTTTTGTCTGCTGTCGGCTGTGATCCTGAATTATGTCATGGCAGCACAGTGCTTCCCATACATGGAGTGGGAAAAATCATAGCAGTCTCTCAGGTCATTGAACAATACAGAATATAAGCAAGCAAAGAGCTTCTTTATTATATTTTTATACAATCATAAGCCACAAATAGTGTTAAAATGTAAATGTTCTGTGTGTAACTAATGCCACATATTTTCTACATTTTACATAGTTATTAAACAATAACTATGGTTGGGATTGATTCTCTTTTATGCTTTTAGTGTAAGACAGTTCAGGATGCCCCCTTGTGAATTTAAATAATCCCTTCACTCCTTTCAGAGCTTGAGATTTATTGCTGGTGTGTTTTTCGCAGAAGAAAACATTTAAAACACATTACTTTAGAGCAGTAAAATGGCATGTAACAGAATCATGTCTTCTGATTGCTGGTTCAACACAAACACAAGTTTCAGACAAAATGGGAAGATTTCTGAAATAAAAGCTCCCGCTGCAGGTAAATCTGTAAGTCTAAACCATCAAAAGCCAAATAAACTCGTGGTATTTTCAAACTGAAAATGCATATTTCACTTTACGCTGACCCAGAAGAAGAGCTGTTAAATATAGTCATTTCCTACTATGAGCTCTCATTCATTTTGCAACATTTTTCTGTTGGATAATAAATTAAGGAGAAAAAAAAACACATCTGGAGAGCTGCTTTGGAGTTGAAAGAGCCGACTTGAATGTGGTGAAAATATAGTATATGTGGGATGGGAGACCTTTAAATACAAGAAACCATGCATGAAAAGAAAGTCATGCCAAATCAAATTTGTACACATCCCTTACCACAAAGAAACAGCTTGCATGTTAATTCAATACCTTTTAGACTTCAAAATAAAAATCAAATGAATGTTTTTATGCTATTCTGATTATATCCAATTACATACTGTTATATCAAGTAGACATATGTCACTAATTCAGTTAGTGATGGTGATACAAATGAAAATGTGCTGTATTTTTGAGATAGGTTTTACCTGTTTTACTTTATAAGTCAGTCTTATCACAATTTTAACGAAGCTTTATTAATCTGACCAAAGGAAATGCAACATGAAAAACTTTTAAAAAAATAATAACTTGCCACTTTAAACACAAATCAAATAATCTTTTATTGCCACAGGAACTACAAAAACAATGATGGAACAGGTTTACAAATCAGTCATCACAAGGCAGGAATGCATGTCCAAATGCGTCCAAGTATATAATGCATTCTTATAACGCATTTCTTAATAATTGTGGTATGAATGTAAAAACAGAAAAGTAAACACCAGTTGGGGAATTTAAGCATCTTTAGTACACATTTAGTTCTGTGCTAAATTGCTCGCAGCTCTTTTGTAATGGTCCCAATTCATGACTGACCGCAGTTCTGAAAGCTATGTTAATGTCATAAATTAAAGATTACTTATCAGAAAAAAATTGAATAAATAGGAATTAAAATTCATGCTTTTTTTTATGGTGTGAAAAATCGACAGAGAACATAATTTTCATGCAAAAGGAATGCAAAATGGGAAGGTAACTCAGATCAAACGTGAGGATCGCAGGTGTTTTAAACCAGTTACAAAGCAGAACTCTACATGCAGGCAGGTGGAAATAAATAGATTGTAGCTTGGAGACCCCTGAAACAGCAATGACTTAAGCACCACAGGTGTAAACATAATAATTCTAGGATAAAAGTTGGAGTCCAACAGAGAAAAAAAACTACAATTGACAACAAAGCTAGTTTTCATTGCAACTGCAGCACCGTCTGAGAAGGCAGCATTTATTTTCTTAAAGTGCTGGGTTTTTGATAATGAATTCCCCTGATCAATAATCACCAGTCTGTTCAGTAGCATTTGGTTGTTGACAAAGAATCAATGGAGACATGCATCAGGTTGTGTTGCAATTAGGAAGATTGTCCAAGAATTGGTGCCATGACGATATATGATTTTGTCACGGAATAAATATAGAGCAGCTAAAATGATAAACCTGTAAGCTGCTGCTCACAACCCCCACACACATTCCTTCAGACACACACCACGCATTCTGACACACAGACACATTCTCTGTCTTTTAACCGATTGCACATAGTTGGTAGAGGACGTGGTCCCAAGGCTTGTTCAGCCATAACTGCTCAGCCCGGACACTCTTTGAGGTTAACAGGGCCAAACACGCCCGATGACCTGTGGAAGGAGACTGATACGTCGTTGATCTTCATGTCCTGGATACATCCCACAAAGGAGGATTTGACAGGAAGCATCTGCTGCATCAGTGTCTCTGTAAAAAGAAATGGTCAGGTAGAAAGCAAATTTGTGCTAACTTTGTTTTAATACATGATGGCTTGTTCAAGGGTCGTCTTATATTAAACCCTAAAACAAATTCATCTTTTATTTTAATAGTATAATCCCACTATGATACTGTGAATTTATGTAATTGAGAAAAAAAAATCAATATAAAAAAATAAATAAATTGCATAACTTACTGTATTTCCTTCCTACTCTGCGGTTTGCTGATCGAGTATATGCATAGTGGATAACAGCCATCTTAATCATTCATTCATTCATTCATTCAACGAGTTGCGCTATGCAAAACTTTCTAATTAATTATGGTTGTGGAACCAATTGGAGAATTACTTTTGAATCTAATATGTATTTATTGTATTGTATTGTACAGTATCTAACCTACCTATATAAATTCTTAATGTTATGTTTGCTAGAAATGTATTTATTTGAAGTGGATTTGGTGGGTAGATCACTCAGTGAATTGTGCTAAAGTTCAAGAAGAAAACAGTGGTCATGTGGCCTACATACTTGGCATAAAATCCTTTTTACATGAAGTTATTACTGTATTTTTTTGATTACATTTAACTTAGCATGAATTGATAATATTATTAGCAGATGTTATACTATTGATAATTATAATGATAGTTGCCTCTGCTGTACATAACAGTGGCTTTAAGGTGTTTTTGAACCTAAAACTGTTTTGCATCAGATCCACCGGGAGTGTCTGTTTCTCCCTAACAGCTGGATGGCATATATAACTAATGGTTATTATAAAGACATGTTGATCACAAGATGTCACTCTTGACTACAATTTTATAACAATGAATTTTTGAAGATTTTGTTAACCGTCCTACTGACTGTATGATGACGATAACCTTTTTTTTTCTAGTTTCAGGTGTTAAAGCTTTTTAAATGTTGCTCTCAGTGAATGTATGAGTGAGTTTAGCTGAGTAGCTTTATTCCTTTAGCAATTTTATGACTTATGAAGATCAGCATACACTGGCGTTTCTTCAATTATTGTGTTACTAGTGGCTTTGTTGTAAAATTACACAAACAAATAGATTATTTCTTGTTTTAAGAAATTGTTTTTAAAATTATGGTAGTGTATTAAAAGATAATTATTTTTCTGCCTTTTTTGCACATTTTTACCAGATGATAATCATATTTCTTTTTAAAATTATTTATAATTTATTCTGAAATTCAATTGTGAATCTCACTAAGCTCTAACAAATTAAGAACATTTCGGACACCGATACTCACCAGGAATGCCACCGACATAAAGAGGATCTTTGGTCGAAGGGAAAGTAGAAGATGGTGGACCTATCTTGTAGTTGTCCAATGTGTCCACAGATAGTTGTACAACATTTTTTCTCTTGATTACTGGGAGAAAAGGGGAGGAAAGATTTGACGCCAAGTCATTACAGGCACATAAATAAACACTTTTTCACTGAACTACTTATGTTTTTACCAGTGCAGCAGCAGGTATCACAGCTTTCAGCTGAAAAAAATATTAACCCTTTCTGGTAACAAAATGACTCCTCCATTTCAGATGAGTCAGCTTTACTGGTCTTAACTGAGCAAACAAAATGACTGAGGAAACTGCTGAGGCTACTAAAACCTGAACCCAAAGAGAAAAGCATCAAGGCCGGGATGAGCAGAGGTCATCTCTGCAAATTCATTTTGAGGAAATAAACTGATTCTAAAAATTAAATGCTAGGTTATTTGATGACAGAAGATGCTTTTAAACTTGTTCCTGACTACAAATCCTGACTACAAATCCGTTAGTTATCAGCTAAAAATTATGGGCATTTTTTGACATTTGTTATATTAAGAGTGAATGAAGTTATTGTAAGCAAATATACTGAATAGCATAGCATCTTATACAGTAGAAATAAGCATTTTCACCATTCAGCACAGTTCAAATAAAATAGTATTTTTGACATGTGAGACATCTGAGAATCTTTTGACCATGGCCATTGTTCCAAAGCTTTATTCATAAATACAAGAAGACGGTAAAAAGTGACACCCTAGAATTAAATGTCGTGACACTGCATAAGTGTGCAAAAAAAAAATATTTTGCTCCATAATCAATAGATATTTTCTTTGTCCTCCTCACTGTTGGTCTAAGTTAAAAACACGTGACAGCATTATTTCACATTTGGTTCGATATTTGTGTTGGGTATTAGTACAATTCTACGTTTTGTTTCACCTGAAATTTTATGAAATATTCCATCGCATAAAGAGGTCTTTGGCTTCACTGATGTCATGTACTCTCCTTTTCCGTTGTTCACGTGCGCCACCACCTGCAAATAGAAACATATGCAAATGTCTCACTGTTAACCCCATTCGAATAAAGTCAACTTTGATAACAAAGGTAGAATCGACTGACTCTGAAGCTACCAATTTTAAAACCAAGCCAACCTCATTTAGAAACGACCTCAGCTGTGCTTAAAAAGATGGCCAAACATTTAAGACGGTTCTATGGCAGCAGAAAGCATCTAAGTATTCTCACCTCTCCTCCGAGCATATAGATGCTGAGAAAGTGGCCCATTGTGTTTACATGACTGCTGGAATCACCGACATGAAGCAGGAGTCCAGTCTGGCTGTGGGGACGTATGTTAAACAGCACCTCCAGGTCAGAACCAAAAACAAAGGAGTCATCTGAAATACAGAAAACAAATGCAGATAATATGAGTTACAAAAAAAAAAGTAATGAAGAGAAAACTTTTTTTTTTTTGAGTTTCCTAGTTTTTATATATTAAATCAAACATTTTTTCTAATATACTGAAATATGTCCTTAAAAGGCTTAAATCATAAGATAAAAAAAAAAAAAATCATCACCATCATCCAATTCACAGAGTACTATATAACTATACCTCATTTGCTCAAGTGAAGCACCAATGGTGTTCTTTTAAACCATAGATTAGAAATAAAAATGCAGTAGTAAAAGAGCACAAAAGTGATGTACTTACTGATTATGACATGTGCTCCATTTCCTGCAAAATACACCCCTTTTTGTGTCGGCCCCTCAAAGCAGGGTCCTGCACCGTAGTTTGACGATGGGTTTAACATCAGTGCTCCATTCATCTTAAAATTACGCACACAGCCGGACACGCTTTGCTTTGGCAGAGCCTTTGACTGAAAGTAAAAGTAGTATTTATGTCACTAAATTAGCCACAATTTTTCACCAGAAACGTTAACTGAATTTAGCTGTATTTTGCTACCTTTAACTCTTTCTGAAGGGATTCTGGCGCACTGCCCAGGTATGCAGGCAGGAGGAACTGCTGCATAGACTTCAACTCGGAGGTAGTCAGCTGACCATCCTGAGCTTTGATCCCGTCTACAATCAACCGGAATTTCTTCTTTTCCAAACTGAACATGACCTACAGACAAATACATTCAACACATGCTTTGCTTTGGTTTGCAAAATAGACTGAGTGATGCAGATGGCTGCTACAATATAGCTGAAACCGGATATAAAACTGTAAGAAAAAAAAACACAACTTTTTTGTCATTCTGCAAATCAGACTAAATGTTTTCTGTTGTTTATCTAAGATTACTAAAATTATTTCTATTTCTTAAGAATAATGAGAGGATTTATAATCCAAATGACAATGACATTATGGTTTTGCAAGCTCCTGGTGTGAAATCAGATCTGCACTGCTGTAAGGGAACATCTCAAACACACAGGTTTCTTTTGTGAATTTATGGGGGGGAAAAATCTGCTGAGCTATCAGGAGGAATAAATGCCATTTTTTAATCCTTGACTCTACCACATTCATTTTCAAAACTACACTTTACACATGTATAAACACAACAGGAATGTCCAACCATGGTACTATATAGGTATGAGGCGGGTTATGTTTTTCAGAAATGAATGCTTGTTTCCAAATGTGAGCATTAACATCTGAGAAAAGGAAGGGGCTATGTTAAATTGTAGGCTGAAGTTGCATTGCTAAGCGAATGCAATCATTTGTAGTGAAATACCAACAGGAGCTGAAAGGCCAATCAGAGAGGAATGACATCATCACACTAAAACCGACATAGACAGACAGGATGCTATTTTAAATGCTGAAGTGGACACAAATGATTTTTTCAAAACATGTCTGATTAAACAAAAATTGGCCATTATCACCATCCCCTTGCAGAAAAATCCCATAAATTTTACTTGCAAAAATCACACGAGCAAATTATGTACATGTGAAGTGATGAGTCACATGAAAAACGAGGATTTTGAGAAGTCTCATGGTAACCCTCCCCAGACCTCAAAAAACAAAACATGTCATACCTATTTTTTCACACGGATTTCACATATTTCTACATATGATACACATGTGTATCACATATTTACACATGTTTACATGCGAGAAAATTTGAGAGCAGAGCACAGAAAAAAGCGTGTGAGAGGAGATCCTAAGAGATCAACCAACGCTAAAGAGTTTCAAGGACAACTCTATCAACTACCAAGAAAATGTAGCATGTAAACTGTTCAAGCTTATTATTCCGATATTTGGCAAATGCAAATAATTTTAGTAATTCTACCTGACCTAAAACAGAAAAGATTATGACTGATGTTATTTCACCCATGTAGAGGTAAGAGTCTTTTTTTGCACCGCATGTAAACATCAAGTTTCAGCTATAAACACACAGAGGCTTGTATACGGTGATGTATATTTACTGACCGAATGCCACTTTCCATCGTTGTACTTCTCTCTGTTGAATATCTCCCTCTGTTTTCCCACAGAGAGTCTGATCCTGCCCTTAGACATGTACAACGCCAGATGAGACTGCCCTCCTCTGGTCGCTGCAAAGAATAGCAGGCCCTCAGGAGACCGAGTCCTGACATCCAGAGAGAAGTGAGGCCTGGATAGGATAAAAAAAAAACCCAACAATATTCTCAATTACAGCTCTGGTTTTTATTTGCACACTTGATATTCATAGATGTGAGATCATAAGGAAACTGGCCACTCACTTGGGTTGCAAGACCTGTAATGGTAGGCTGTAGCTCAGGCTGCTCACAGGCCCTCCCATGCGATAAGCATGTTGAAGCTTGGCTGGGAATTCACAGACTGAGGCGCTTTCATTTATTATTTGCTTCACGCTATCCTGAAAAGCAGCACAAAAACAAAAAAAGGAGAAGACTTTTAATACAAGTTGATATTTGAATTCCTATCAGTTGCAGGTCTCTGGATGGCTCCCGCCCTGCTGGGAAATAAGGCAGCATGCTTTCTGAGTTGCAAAAATTATCACAAGCATGTGTTCTGTCAAATGTGAAGCTTTTGTGACTTTAGATTTAGATTTTTATTTTTCTAATAGGCCTGCTTTGTCTGTGTTATTACTAGGCTATGTTTTTATTTCTAAAAGGAATGCCTGCTATTTTTTAAATCTTAAATTTCAGAAAACATTTTCCCAAAACTAAATAATTTTAATTGGAAATTTCAGATATTTGGGCAATATAATAAATCCCAGTTCATTCACTTCACAATAAAAGTCAGACTAATGGGACTTTCTTTTTATTCCCATGTAGTATTTATTTAAAAGGGCTTGCCTTCAACCATGAAGGTTATATTTATCCAATTTTGGCTCAAATAAAGGAAGTGCATCAAATGACATGCTGTTGATTGATGTTTTTAGTAGGCCAAATACAGTGGAAGTTCTTTGATTTTACACATTTAATGAATTTTAAAATATATACATTTTTGCCTATGACCTGCGCTTTACGAATCAGTCAGTGGATAACTGGCCAATTGGCTAGTGCAAGTTTATAAAAAAAACAAAAAAAACCTCAAATTCAGATTTTATTTGTCATCCACTCACCAAGTTAAGTCATGATAAGAATTAGTTGGACACTGTCCTTAGGAGGCAAACTGTTTGTTTCCATTCATAGTTTTGAATTTGAATGGTTTTCATCAGTGAATGTACTCAGTTCCTTTATGACCAACTCACTAGAATTGATTGTACCAATCTAGCTCATGTTCTAATAAAAATTAAATCAAACACAGATATGAGCCCATGTCCCCCTATTTTACTGTGACACCCATTTCTTCCCACTTTCATATAAAGCTTCATAAGAATTCACTTTTTCACTCTTAAACTTTGTATTACCTGATTTTGTTTTTTATTTGCGTCTGCATGTGTAGCGTGAAAGTGGCAGCATATTATTGTACTTCTGTGACCCCGCATGCAGCTGATAATTCATTATTCATTTTATTCAATTATTGTGAATCAAGGTTAATATATGGCTCCAAACCAAAATACCATATTGTTTACAGTGAGAATGAGCAAGCAAGGACAAGGGTGATTAGTGGAATCAATGTGTTGCAGATTTGATTTAAAAAAAGATAATCCAGAGGTGACAGTAAAGAAAAGTCTACATATTTTTACCTCAAGGTGAGGCTTATGTGAGTAATCCTCTTGCTATTTCTCAAGGTCTCTGTTTTTTTTGTCCTTCAGTGGATACTTAATGTATTCTTATGTAAATTAGTACTTCCAATCATTCAGTTTTAGGACTATTGTGTGAATTCTGTTGTGATAATCTCTTTCTTTCCTTTCTCTCTAGATTTTTGGGATCTAAAATCATCTTTAAAATGTGCAGATTTAACCATTTGAAATGTCAAAGGACTTTCACTGCCTCTCCAGTTATTTTAATGCAAGCAAAAAATGACCAAATGGATAGTTGCTCAAAACCTTTGCAGGAATAGTTGCATTGAAATCTTAGGGCTAACTCAGTTCAAATGAAAAAGCCAAAGTCTGATGCTCTATCTGGTACTATTGCAAACTAAAAAGCTGAAAATGCCTTTCGAGCTTTTTAACCTCATGTCTACGTGACTATACACAACATACTCACACTTCGCCCCTAACATTTCAGCCGATGCTGTGCACTTGATTACAGCAACACATCTCTTTGAGAATTTCTTTTCTTCCGGATATTTCCGTGAATTTGCACACTTTAACAGGTGTCTCTGCTTCACCTCGGCTTCTTAAGCTAAACTGTTCAGCATACGTCATTCACACATTTAGCCGGAAATGCAACTTCATGATTATTTATTATTCACACAGATGAAAGAGTGTTAGAAAAAGGTGATTAAAAAGTGTTGGAAGCGGCTGCTAAAATCAGCTATGATTAGAGCACATTTTCTTTGATTATGTAATCAAGCATGATTTAATGTGTCATTAGTGAATTAAAAACAAGGTGCTTGTGAATCACTTAGAAGGATTACATGGAAGAAAGCGAAGAGACGTGTTCCTTTCAGGGTTATTATTCACAATGTAGATGGTGAACACAAATAGGATGGACAAAGGATGAAGTACAATACATTTTGTTGTTTGGCATGGGTACTGAAGCATTCATACACATTTTTTTTTTATTGTGTAGAATACACAGTAAATAAATGAGCTTGTGCATATGCTAGAGGAAATCATAGGGGAGCAGCAGTCAGTGTTAGATTCATGTCGTCATCTGCAGGTTTTGGTCTCCTTCTTCTTCATCTCTAGAAAATGAGGCAGCAAAATTTAATACAGATAATGTCAAGTTGATAAAAGTGGCAGTAAGAGGAAAATGTAATTAGATATGATTTCCTTCATAAGAGAGGAGGCAAGCATTAGGTCACAAATTATTAGGTAACATCATGATATCTTCAGAGGGGAAAAAAACAAACAGATTAAACAAAAAAACACATTATTCTTGAGAAAATGTAAAATTATGTAAGTGCATAACATCAACGTTTTGAAAGCGTTCTCTCTCTATGGCTGTAGACATATATTGAATTATTTTATTGCACAAAACCTTTTTAGCTGAAATATGTCATATGAATGTCTGTTACCCCTCCCTAAAAGACTATGGAAAGAAACTCAGATTCGCATCAATCCAAGATTTCAACAATGACCCACATTTTATACCCATGTGCTTTGCAGTAGCAATGCTGGTCAGAACTGGAGCATATATGGCAAGCTCTTACCCGAATAATGCTAATTTCAGTCATTCATCACTGTGGTGAGTTACCAGCAGACTGAACTTTTCATGGAATGCTTTAAAATCCCTTCATTGGTGGCCCATTTACGAAATCTCCGTACTTTGCATGCCTCCCAGGGTCAAAGTGCTACCAAAACCTCGTAATTATCCATTCATTGAAGCCAGGTGTGCAGCAACAGATGCTGATTTATACCCTTTAGTTTTGGAATAATTAAGTATTGTACTAAGGACTACTTTCTGATCTGGAGTTCAGGTGTGCATAGATGTCAAACCTCACCTTTTTGTTGAAGCGGAGTTGAAAGGGATTGCTGACAGTGCACACATCTACCTGGACGTCTCCTGTAGCCTGGAAGTCATATAAGTTTGCAGGCTTGAACTCGTCTGACCTGCAAAACACAAACAAATCAGAATGAAATCACACCTTGGAGGAAACACGGTACAACAAACCAAACCACATAAATTTAACTCTTAAAGCTGAAGTAGATAACTTTTACAAAAATTATACTTTTTACACATTTCTTAAAAACTGTCATAATGCCATGACAATATAATATGAGGCAGACAATCTGAAAAAAATCAAGTTCCCCTGCTTCCTCCTTTTGGTCCTTATGCCATCTGCAGAGGTATAGCACTAGGCCAAAAACAACCAATCAGAGCAAGGAGGAGGCACTTAGCACTGTCCACCATCATCATGCTGCTCACATCCTCCCTCTTGCTCTCTGCTGCACAGAGCTGAATGCATAGGCTAGGAAACATGGCCACTATTGATGGCGGAGAAATAGTTTTTCTGTAGCAGTAAGTTGTTTCTCTGTCATTAGGATGGCTGCAGCAAACCAGTAATCTTGAGCAGTACACAAATGTGATTGACTGCGCTAAGACCCTCCTCCCAGATCTGATTGTATCAGTCTGGTAGCAGCGTATTTCAGCAGAAAGCAATAGGACCACCGGGAAGAAGCAAAGGAACTAAATTTGTTCACAAACTATCTGTCTCATGTTACACTGTCACGACATAGCGGCAGTTTTAGCAAATATGCAAAAAGCATTTTTATTAAAGTTGTCTACTGTAGCTTTAGAAGGCACAGAAAGAAAGAAAAATTACCGTCGAGTGTAAAAGTTGGAAATGCAGCCTTTGAAATTCTCTTTTCCAAGCCAAATAGAGCCCTGTGTGTCAGGTATGGACATGGTGCCACTCTCTTGCTGACCATAGTCTTCATCATCAATCTGCACTGCAATCCTTAAGAAAAAGAAAAAGAAAAAAAACCAAACATTTGTAGCAAAAATTATTTAAAATTATTTAAAATTTAATATTTTCCTGATTTGGATTAAATGTTATTTTATTTTTGGTTTTAAAATAGTAAGCCTAAATAATCACAGTTGTAACTGAACAACTACACACCTTCCAGTAAGCATTACTTGGTTTCTTATTACATTCCTAGAACACGTGAGACAAATTTTTATTCCATACCTTCCTTCTTTTTTGGAGACAGTCACATAGTGCCAGTTCCCGTCATTGTACTGTTTGTTTGATTTCCATTTAATGGTGTCAAAGTGTAGAATCACGTAGCCATTTTCCATTGCAATGTTTAACTGGTTTCCCTGGAGGATAAAACCACAATAAAGATTTCATTTCTTTTTGCATAAGCATATCAGAAAAGATGGTCATAAAGTAGAGAGGTAAATTCACCAGTTTTTTGTTCTGCAATATAATGCCCTGGCTCTCTGTGCTCTTGAATCCGAGGGACACCACAACGTTGTTTTCCAAGCTGAAGTCTTGGAGGTCTGCTTTCAGGGAGCTCCCCAAGCTGAACTGTGCTTTGTACGAACTCTAAACAGAGGGCATGACACATGTGATGATGCGTGAAAAAAGATTTTAGATAAGTCCATCTATGATTACAGTAGCATAATATCAAACTGAAAATAAAAATCCAAATGTTAATTTCATCAGATAAAGTTTAAGATGAAAAAAAGTAAAATTAGAGTCGCCTTCATTCAATCTTCCTTTCTCGATAGATGCATGCAAAGACAACTGAAACCAGCCACTTTAGTGCCACATCTTTTAATATGGTTTCATGTAAATCTCTGAGTTTTGTTGTAATTATTAGTAATATTTTTATATATTGCTTTATATTTCATTTTAACCGTACAATGGATGGCAGAGTAAACAATTGTATTCAACATTAAAGCTGATTTACTTCGGGATAAAAAAAAATAAAAAAAGTATACTTTTTGAATCTAATTAGAATGTCCAGGAACAATAAGTAAATATTTGACTTGTCATTCAAATAAGGCTATTTTTGCTAACCAGAGGTCAGGGATTGGCTTCTCAAAAAGCTGCTTGGCTAAACTTGCCCATATTTACAGCAGGAACAATAATGAAAAAAAAAAAACAACAACAAAAAAACTGACTGGCTGAGAACTCCATCTTTCCACATCATACAGAGAGCAGGGTTGTAAAAGAGATCAATCTCCAAAGCTCCCTGATAGACAACTGCTGCAAAGTGTGGCCTCAAATTTGAAAGTCTCTGGGACAATTATACATCTTCATGCCAGCTAACAAAAAAGTATTCCTGCCCGCCCTCACAAAAAGAAATCATTATCATTAATAGAAATAAAAGCTCTAAAACATCAGGCTGTGTGTAATTAATCTACTAGTATGTAATGCATATCAATTAGAGGCAGAGTTATTGAAATCAATTAGCTTTTCAATAATATTCTAATTTACTGAATGGATCTGTGCTCTTCCTCACAGTAATAACAATATTTCAGTAGGTCTGTGTAAATAAGGTGAAAGTCATACCAGTGAATCCTGCAAGCAGCCTTTGCTGATTCCCACTGGTTCATCAGGTGGCCTAAAATTGTTGTTTACCTTCAAATCTTTCAAACATCCCTTGTATGGTGGAGTGGTGATGTCCCACCTTTAATTAAACAAACAGAACAAAACAACAGGTTATATACAAGTCTCATTGAAACAGGATGGAAATACACAAATAAAAAACAATGCTGATAAGGATGTACCTTTGTCTGATCTCTTGCGTTACACCACCAATATAGAAATCTTTAAAGTTGTTGAAATCGTATTCAGTGAGCGAGGCCGTAAGTGGCGGGGAGCCTGCAATAACATTTACTTTCCCAGGCCTATAAATTAGCCTAACATTCAAAAAATCAACTGGAACCTAGAAAAAAAAAAGTGGAAAAGATACAAATAAATTGTTAATTTTGAAGGGAATAAAACTCAAAAGAAGACCATCCAGAAGAAACAGAAGAAGAAGAAAATCTTCCTTACTGGGAACACTTTGTCTGATCCTTTAATTGGTTCTGCGATCAAGTTACTTTGAATAGCAATGTAACCCTTCTCTACAATCACCATTAAGTACTTATTCTGTGTCACACAGGAGAAAAAAGAAGTTGTGGTAAACATTAATTAGGAATTTAATTAAATGCTAAATGTATCAACATCACAAAGATCCTTTACCTCATCTCCTGTGAAGAAGAGTAAAGCGTTTTCCACGCTAGTCTTGACACTTATGTCAATAGTTCTCGGCTGTTCGCTTATGGCCACTCTGCCATATCCGGTGCCTTCATAATAGTCTGAGTCGACTGGACTTACGGTTCTAGAAGGAACCAAGCAGAAGACAGGAAAAACCATGCAATCAAATTCTGAAAATAACACATAGACTCACTGACATCAAAATGATATTTCAAATTTGTAGTCTCAGTACCTCTTGCAGGGAGTCTGGACATTGATCTTTTCTGCTTTTTGGAAATTGTAGAGACTCACGGCCTTCTTGTTAAAGGTGTAGAACTCGATGCAGCCCGTGTATTTTGGAAACCTCATAGAGAGAGGAGGCTGAAGTGAAACGGAGCACAAGAAAGCATTTATTTCTGATGACTATTCTGGACACAAAACCGTCTGTAAACTGAATGTTGGTAGATGTGCTACAGCTCCTCACGGTGAAGTTGGACGGGTAGCCTCCAACGTAGAAGACAACGTCATCAGGACTGAATTTCAGGAGGTTCTCGTTCTCCCCTCCTTTGTTGGTTTGACGATGGCTATACTCCTTATTAGGTGGCCCAGAGGTTATGTCTTTGGTCAGCTTTAGCTCCACATCTTGGTAAATTCTAAGTCAGGAGAAAGAAAAAAACCAAAGGACTTTGTGATTATTACATCTGCTCATCTTTCAACAAAAAAAAGAAAGATGACACTAGCGGTATCTACCTATTGCCACAGAGTTGACTTAATATGGTTGGAGAACCGTAAAGTTTTTGGAAGTGCTTTCTTCATATTACTGCTACAAATGTTAACATATGTAATTGGAAATGGGCACAAAAGACCAACATAAAGTCTCTCTGCACTCTACACACAAACATCTCTGGACCTACGACTTTTAGTGTCGGCACTGCACAGTGCTCCACAAAATTTCAAACTTGCTATATTACCTGACACTGGTTTGAACTTCTTCCTGGTTTCATCCCTGATCTATGCATAATGTTCATGATGGTGCTTATTTACTAACGATTTCAAACCCGTTGAGGTCTTCACGAAACACCTGGATTGATACCGAGATTACATTACAAACAGATTGGCTGTATTTACCTAATCAGTGACGTCTGAATGGAATTGGCTGCGTTGAATTTCCATTTGGGTTATCAGAAGACAAACGAACCTTTGATTTTCGAGTTTAAATTTATAAAGATTTCTGGAAAACATTGATCATTTTCCTTGCACTTGTATGAACTTTGTGTTTGTTTGTCTGTTACATACATTTCTAATAAAATACAATAAAATGTGTGGCAAAATGAAACTAAATGTTGAAGAGACACGGTGAGAGCTGAGCTGAAGTAAGGTGGCTCACCTGTTAAGATCCACTTTATCAAATGTGGCCGGCTGAGGGCTGGAGGTGGAAATCAAGTCAGACTCCAGCTCGTACTCCTGTCCGTTCAGCTTGTACAGGCCATACAAGCGATTTTGCCTCAACACCATGCCTATGTAATTCTTTGAGGACTGCAGAACATAGTTTTGTTAGTCTCGTGAGCAAAATTACAATCTAAAAATCACCGCGGATACTGATTCACTCACGTCTCTGTTGCCAAGGTACAACACAAACATGTCTTCAGTCTGTCTGCGCCTGCGTTTTCCGTCTCCTCTCCCGATGGGTCTCTGCAGCGCCAGAGACAGGGTTGTGTAGGCCTTCAGGTCATCTAGATTCTTCGGTGGGCGCAGCTCGATGTGACCATCCCCGGCAAAATTCATGGGGATTGCAATCTGAAGAGGAGACGAGACAAGATGTTATACAGACATGTAGATCTCACCTTGATTCGTTAAAGAAATAGATTGTGCTGCTCTGTGAGAAAGTATTTGCCCCCGTACAGATTTCTTTTTTTTTTTCCCTTAAATGTCACACAAAACGATTCAAATTAATTTTGATATTGTAGAACGATAACTTTAGTTAATTTAAAAAAAAGTTTTAAAACTATTAATTCACAGGTTAAAAGAAGTAAACGATTCAAACCAACCTGACCCTATGTAAGTAAGAAAATAATCCCCTCCATGAGGTAATAAGTGGTTGTGCCATTCCCAGCAGCAACAAATGCCATCTTGTGTTTGCAATAATTGCTAATGAGTGTTTCACAACATTCTGACTCTCTCTACTTTGCAAAATAGTTTTTTTTCCCTTATCAGCCACAGTTGAGGGTTTTGGAGCATGAGGAGCCTTTTTAAGATCTTGCTTCAAGTCTAGATTTGACTAGGACACTCCAAAACCTTCATTTGGTTTATTTTTGAGCCATTCAGAGGTTGGTTTCAGCTCAATGATATTCATGGTTCCATCAAATAAGACAGGTTATTATGGCTGCAAATGAATCCCAGAACATCACACTACCACCACCATGTTTGACAGTCACTACGATGTTTTCTTTCCCAAAAACTACATTAGTTTAATGTCAGATGTAGAGGGACACGCGCCTTCCAAAAAGTTCTACTTTCGTCTCAAGAGTGCACAGAATATTTTCCTAAAAGTGTTAGGGTTCATCCAGATGTTGTTCTTTTCTCGCTTTGAAAAGAAGTTAATCATTTGAAAACTATTAATAAATTCTGTCCGGTATTAACACTTAATTGAAACAGCGAAACAGAAACATAAGAAGTCGGACGGGGTGCAAACTTTTTTTTTAAGGAACTGCATTTGCATGCAAAAGGGTGCGTTTAGAGCGATTGACTGCACGCACCTTGTCAGCTGCATCTCTGGCCTGCTCAATAAGTTCTTTGATCTTCATTATGTTTTCAGATATGTTACCGAGGCCTGAGAACCCAGAGGTCAGGTTTTCAACCTCAGAGATCTTATTGTTCAGTGACGGAATTGTTTTCAGCAAATCCTTTACTGTGTTTAAAAGGTAAGAGACAGAAAAGTTAAATGGGTAAAATAGCTTTACATTTTTATTCACACAGAAATATATTTAATATGACCGTTATCAAGGCAAAGGAGAAGCACTTCATTACAAAAGAATCAGAAAACTCACCAGACTGGTCCACGTCACTAAGGTCATTGCTTAGATTGGCATTAACAGGAGATATGTTGATATTATCGATCTCCTTCCTAATTTTATCGAGTTTGTCCATGGTCTCGGCGGCCGTGTTATTGGCTGAAGCTGCTTTCCTCTTGGCTTCGTCAATCATATCTCCAATGGCATCTGATTGGAAAAACAAACAAACAAAAAAAAAACGATGCTTAACCGTTACAGCAGACACAAATGTCTTTCTCAGACAGACGTAGTATAAAACTTTGAGGCATGTCTCATGAAGTGCTTTGCAGTTCCTGTCAGCATATGATTTTGTCTGGTGAAGTAAGTTTATGCTACTATCATGAGTAATGGAAGTGCAGATGAATGCTCTAAGCAAGCCCTTCACTTAAAGTAACTTTTTCAGTTTTTTTAATCTCTTAAATTCTTATAATCCGTACAATAATAAAAGTTGAAATGAGTAAATCTGGACATAATGCAATTTTTTCTTTTAATGTTTAGTCTATCAATAAAAATAAACAAAAACAATCAAAATTCTTAGTCATTTTTAAAATATTACTGAAATCTTTCCTAGTCTTCATAAACTCATTATTGTGAATGAATCGTCTCGTGATCCGAATGCATTGTTATAATCCCAATAACATTTTCTTTACACTGATTCTAAATAATCGTTTAGATTTTTTTCCTACTCCACCTCTGTTGGTGTCATCTAATTGTGTCTGAACATCAGAGAGGCGGTCCTTAAGATCATTTTTCTTTTCTTTTGCTTTGGCCAGACGATTCTTCAAGTCATTGAGGTCACTTGCAGTGCCTGCAGCAAAAACAAAAAAAGAAAAGCAAATAAGCTTTTAGTTTTTTTTTTTTTTTTTTTAAATCATGTATGGAAAGGGAGTCCAAGTACCCTGGAGTTCTCCTTCTGACTTCTTAGCGTCTTTCAACAGGGCACTGCTCTTGTCCTTTAGTTCTTTGGCTTTGTCGGTGAGTTTCTCTTTGTTTACAGTCTAAAAAGGAAAACAACAATTTCCAAAATGTAAGCTCCTTTGTTCCACATTTCGTCATTGCCATGTCAAGTGTGCATGTTCTGTTCATGTACTGAATTTAAAAGCTTACATTAAGGGCGTTATCTGCAGCGTCTTTGGCCTCCTTAGCTGCTGCCTCTGCAGCTTTAATGGCATCTGTAATGTTCTTATAGGCCTCAATAGCATCCTTTGCATCACGCACCTTGGGAAGTTTGCTTGCATTCTTCATAGCACTAATGAGATAACATGGTTCTTAGAGATTTTTTACAAAAATATTTCCAAATATCATGACTGAACTGCAGTGTTTGAACTTTAAAATCAACTATGGAAAAGATAGAAGACACTATAGCTCTGATTAATCTCATCAATATGCCTTCAATATGCAAACGGTAATAAACTTACTCCTCGATTTGTTTAGCCATCTCGGATAGCTTCTTCGCATGCTCCTCTGCAGCCTCCACAAGGTCCTTCTTTGCCGCTGCCTTGGTGATCTCATTCACCTTCTTGGTCAAATCGGTCTTGGCACCATCCAGCTGTGCAGCTAGAGTCTCAAACTCCTGCAGAACCAAAAGAAGGCAGAGCGTGACGTACACTGGGTTACAAGAAACATGGAATTGTCACCGACTTTGGTTCAGGTTGATTTGGATAAAACAATAAATTTTCTCATCATACTGTTCTCTGGCATTAAAACGTGTTTGATGATCTGAAACATTAAAGTGCAAAAAAATAAAATAAAAGAAAGAAAGAAATCTGTTAAGGTGTCCAATACGATTTCAAGAGGCGGCCTACGACTAGTTAGCATTTTGTAGGTTGGCATTTATGGCTTGATTTGTAGACAATAATTCAGGAAGACACGTTGAACATTTGTGAAATTTACCGTCTTGCTGTCCGAGAGCATTTTCACCAAATCCTCTGTCTTCTTCAGTTCGTCCTCAGCCATAGCTATCTGGTCTTTAACAGTTTTCCGCTCCTCTTTTAAGTCATTAATACGTTTCTGCAGGGGAAACATAAATCAACTGAGTCGGTGTGCTGACAGCGGGGTTCACTGTACAATTTCAGCTACCCTGAGAAGAATCTGGCACTATGTCTGCAAAATACTATCACAAATGACAGGAGAATGTCGACTATGATTTGCTGATTATCGCTGTTAACGAACAAGCATGTACGAATTGCTGTTTGATTACCTCCAGGTTTTTCAGTGTCTGTGCATTCAGACCATTTTGGGTATTGGCCTTTTTCACCAGGTTTCTTGCTTCTTCCAAAGCTTTCTCCAAGTCCTTCAGCTTGGCATTGTAATCCTTCAAGTGGCTGCGGATCTTCTCTGCTGCAGCCTCGTTCTGGACACTCTGCTTACTAAAATTATTCTTGATGTAGTCAAGCACTAGAAGTTGACGACAGAGTGCGGTTTGTCAGTGGCAGCGTATGACTCATATTACAAATCACAACTACTCTGCTTGTGCTCATTAGGATATTCTGCGTGCGGAAACTTACATTTAATCGCCTCAGCTCGCTCCGTCTCAGCAGCCGTCTTCTGAGAGGTGAAGTTTCTGTTCTGCATCTCCGTCACCATGGACTGAGCCTTCTCCAGTATCTTAGTCAAACTATCAGCAGGCAACGCATCACCTCGACCTTCATTCTTCAGCTGAAAGATTAAGTCTTCAAAATAGCAGAGCACCCACAATGTGAGTAGGAGGCCAGAACACAAGGAAATAAAAGAAAAGTGACACACAACATCAGGAGAAAATGAGTGGCTTTGCTTCCTTCTACCTTTAATTTTCGCAAGCATTTTTTGGATCTCTTTTTCGAGGTCTTTTGCCCGTTTGTAGGTCTCTTCAGCATTGTCCACAGCTTTGTCAGCGTCTACAGCACTCTTATCAGCCTAAGTAAAATAAAGTTACAAAAATCACACATTTACAGACCTGCTGCTTAAATTAACACGCTGAAGCAATCGTAAAACATCAGACTTGTTTTTTAAACCTTGTTTTTCATGGATTTAATGTCATCAGCGAGGCTGTCGGCGTCTTTCTCAAGCTGGTCCACCTTGGACTTTTGCGTGTTAACGGCAGAGCTGAATTTGTTGACGAGAGTCTGCAAAAGTCAACACACAACGTCACATCTGATGTCAAAGTGGGATGTGCTGCTCTGTGAGCAAGAAGACGTGATGCGAACGGGTGGCGCTAAATACAGGGCGCTACTGGAAGAAAAGAAGCTGAAAAGGACTTGAGCTATCTTGCAAAAACAGATGAAGACACGAGCGTTACCTTAGTATCAGACACGGCCTTTTCAAGCTTATCCAGCCTTTCCTTTAAGGCGCCACTGATGGAAGCATTATCTAGTTGAGCCTTGATTCTTGCCAGCTCAAAGTCGAGCTTTTCCAAGTCATTTAGCAACGTCTGAGCACAATTGTCACATTCTGAAAGCGAAACAGAGGACAACAGAAGAATATCACACTTCAGGTATTATGAATGGCCTGAGATACCATCTGAACTCAGAGATTACTTTTCTTATATATTCACCTTGACAGTGCTCATCTGTGTTTGTGTCTCCTGGCTCCAGCGAGTTCTTGCAGACTGAAAGAAGAGCACAATGGATTCGAATTTCAAACTGATTTTAAATTATAACATATCTTAATGAGAAAGAATGCCGGATCTAACCTCCAGTCCTACGATCACAGCTGTTTCCATTTCCGTTGCAATTACATGGCTGGCAATTTCCTCCTGGTATCAGCGGGTCGCCATAATAACCAGGAGCACAACTGCGTAAGAGAAGGATTAATGAATAGGCATCAAATTGGAAAAAAGCCAGCAGCATTCCTGTCTGCACGTTCCGGCTTTACTCACTTCTCACACCTGACTCCGGTGTAGCCCGGTTTGCAAGTACACTGGATGTCTCCCAACACGTCTCCGCAACTCACTGCAAAGCTGACGGTGAATCAAAGAGGGATTACACTGCTGTTGCCGAAATAGTTGCATTAGAAAACAGCAAAGCAGTAAAGTTTTTTTTGTTTTTTTTTTCTCGCCCACCTGTTTGAGGATACACTAAATGGGCACGGACACAGTCTGCACGTCCTCTGTGCTGCGCTGCCAAAATAACCGTCTTTGCAGCGCTCACATCGGTCCCCAGCGGTGTTGTCCTTGCAGCTCTGAAAATGTCAGAACGCGTTCATTAGTCGTTAATCAGCTACGTCTGTTTGATTTCGAGCTGTAAATATGTGGCTCGGCGCAAGCGCTGCATGCACAGGCACAGTCTTGAGCGTCTTGCATAACAATTTCTCAACTGGAACTCCACAGAGCAAAAAACTCTATTGTGCCTCTGAAGGGAAGAATAAAAGAGAGGAAGTTTAAAAGAGGACTTTAATGAGGATTAAAAAAACCATTCCAGTGGTAACAAATAGATATAGTTGTGAGCGCTGAAGTTGAGAGGTTCTGTCTGTGACTAAGCTTTAGCATAATCATCTAAGTTCATTTGATCAATCAATTTCCAAAGAACACTGAAAAGTTTTGACTTAAGATTTTAGCTGCTACATTCTTTTATTTCTCTCGTTTTAAATACTTCCTTGCAGTCCTCCTTCTATCTGCTGTTAATTACTTCCATAAGCAGCAATAAAACACTGTTTTAATGTCGGTTTAAAACAAAAATAAACTATCTTTTGCATTTTATATTAAGGATTAGCACAATTATCACCTGGAAACTACAGTCTCTGTTTGTGTTTCCTGGAGAATTAACTTATGCTAACTTTGAACTCTCAAAAAGGCTGCCAGCATTTCAAAATCCAAAGTGTTTCACAGCGGGTGGAAGCTGAAAGTTCAAAGCAGAACTACTTTTTTGTAATTCCTTGTCATCTGTTTAATCTTTCAGCTGTGGCTTCAGTCTCGCTCTCACATTAGCTGATCCAGCTTTGTTTAAACACCGTACCGATACAACAAATTGATTCAGAGCGTTCTTCCAGCAGTAACAACTTCCACACTAAGAAGTGTTTTTCTCAGCCTGACTTGGTCGAGGGTAAATTAGGTGCATTCATTGATCTGGAAATATGGATTTTGGGTCAACTCAACTGAAAACCGATTCATTATACAACAAATGTTTTTTTTGTTTGCTTGTTTGTTTGTTTAGTTTTTTTGGAATGTTGTTAAAGTCCATTTACTGAGTGAAATTACATTATCTAAACTATTACAAGAAAAAGAGATTAAGTGCTAATCCTGTTAATACCTTAGCAAATTATGCTGCGGTATTAAGTTATGCCACAGTTAAGTAACAGTTGGGCAATTCAGAGCAAAAGCCGCTTTCTTGATGTGAGATTCCTTACCAGACACCTCCCTGTTTCATCTTCGCACTCGTCAGCTAAACCGTTGCACTCACAGGGCAGACAACGGCCAAAACTCAGCCAGCCAGTCTTTCTGTAGAATCCAGGAGAACATTTCTGAAAGAGAAAGCAAACACCAAAATAAAAAGTGTATTACGCGTCAAACTCTTTTTATAGGTGCAACACTGTAGAACTGCTTTCACAGCAAAGGAAATATATACTGGCAGTAAAAATCGGAGTGAAACATCACAGTTCAGTTCATTAACCTTAAAGTCGTTTTGTGAATGCAATTATCAATAGTTAAAGCCATTAACTAATTGCCTCCATATTGAATATCACGGGAAATTACACACAGATTGGGAGGTTTTTCACTGCGCATAGCAATAAACTCAGTCTGAATTTTTCTTCATAACATATTAACAGAGAAACTCGCCCTTTGCTTTCAGAGATAACAGTCATTTAATCACTAACACTCTAAGGATGAAAGACAGCGCAAAGCAGCACCCGAGGTGAAAAAAAAAAACCCCAAAACAAAACAAAACAAAAAAACATTCTCTCGCAACAAAATGCAGCATGTAGGTTTTTACCTGAACCTGAGAACTAGCATCAGAAACTGACGGATACTGAATGACCTGTCCCTGGTTATTTAAGGACGGATATTTTATCTGCTGAGTTGCCTGGTTGTCAGTCCTCTGAGGAAATCTGTCATGATATCTGGTGTGGTGGGGTCGCTCTTGCTTGCCAAAAGGTCTGTGTCCGGCAGAGCACAGACCAATTAAAGTCCAGCATATTAGGATCCGCAACAGAACCCCTCTACACCAGACCCTATCCATGCACGTATCCGACATTCCCGGCGTTTTTCCTGTGTGAAGTAAGACCTCGCTCCCCCTGTCCTCAGCTTCTTAAACATGCACACACTGAGGCACAATGAGGACACACCCCGTTTACCTGAGTCAGCCGGGCTGATCAGCATGAGCCTGCTTGGTGCATTCAAGCACTTCCATGCAAGTGTTTACATGCTCTCTCTCTCTCTCTTTTGCGTTCTTCTTAAAAAATGTACATACACAATAACATAATCATGGCTGGAAAACATATTTAGACAGTAAAAGGAGACCGGGGGTATGCATGGACAGGTCTTAAAAGTAAAAACATTAAATTGACAAAAGTTAGGAATGCCGCTGGGCTATTAGTTATGGCTAAAAGAATTTGACAACAATGTCTTTAGCTCCATGGTTGTCAAAGTGTGCTATCTCTACCACTGGTGGTACTTCAGCTGGCTTTAGTTTTGTTCACAATAAAAGTATTTAATTATTTCCATATTAAATAACAAAAAAAAAGCAAACATATCCCTTGAGATGTAGTGAGCAAAAGTGAAGAGGTGGTAGCAGTCACAACATGTAGTCACAATAAACATAAACTTACAATAAGACAAATGACTCAAGTAAAACAATTGCACTTCCGCAATGTGAATATAATGGTATATATCATGGTCCTAAATACATTCAGAGGTAATAGTGTTCAACGTTTAACCTCTAATTTTTAACTGTTTCACGAGGTCGAGACAGAAAAGCTGAAAGCTTTGTTCCCCTGTTCTGTTCTGACACGAGGAACATTAAATTATAAAAGGTCTTGAGACCGGAGGCTGTTGTTTAGAGTTAACAAAGATGAACGATAAGGTGCTGTCAACTTAAGAATAGCTTTATAAATCAAAACATTCCAGTGGCCAAGGCAGGCAGACATGCAGAAATAGATATTTTACCTTAGTGTACAAGAGACAAGGGTGAGTTAGGGCTCCATAATTTGTAGTAAACAGCAAAGCACCATGATGCAGGCTATCCAGCATGAGCATAATTGTTCATGAATAATATATCACCATTATTGACCATAGTCAACAACTGGAAGAAAAGTTGACTCCACCAATTTCTGTTTTACATTAAAAGAAAGGCAGGATTTGAAATTCAAGTAAAAGCTTCATTTTTTTTTTGTCAACAATTAAGACGTAGAAACTAGTTTAATTTGTTGGCCATCGCTACTGTTGACGACGACGACGACGATGATGATGATGATGATGATGATGATGATGATGATGATGATGATGATGATGATGATGATGGAGTGGTTTGATCTTGCATTTGTTGAGATGAGAAAGAATCAGTCAGTGAAATAAACATATTTTTCAAACTTCATACTTGGATTTTGTAAAAAAAAAAAAAAAAAAAAAAAAAAGGTAATAAACAGTCCCCTTTTCTTCTTTTCTGTTGTCTGTAAGGTCAATAAAAATTCTGCTACGGAGAAAACTTTGCATTTACTTGGACAGCATTTTGTCACGAGTATTTCTGAACTGCTGCTTTTACGTAAAATACAATTGTCTGGAATATTCCAGCATATTACAGAGTGTACCAAAAATTTGTGACTGAAGGCAAAGTCAGACATCCTTAGACGACACAATCCAGACACTCACTTGTGAATCACTCCCCACACACACACACACACACACACATGCAGCAGGGTGTGTCAGCTGTAGCTCCAGACAAATGCTTGTGTTGGAGGAACACTCAGGTGAGGACACTCAGGTTTATGAGTAACGTTATGTTTCCTAGAGACACGCCCTGCGTTTCAAGGCAAGGCGCCGTGTCATAGCACCTCCGGGCACATATAATTAACTTCCTTTAAACATGCCCAATCAAACACGCACACATGTAGGTTTATGGAAACAGCCTTACAAGAAAAAAAAAAACATAACACCTTCCCTTGTAATAATGCCTCTAATAAATCTGCAGGGGTACCTCTTCTTTAATTACTCGTTGCTTGAATTTCTTTCTTGACTTGGTTTTGTGGACAAAACAGCGGAAACATTATGAATACAAACCAGTTTCTAAGAGCTCTTTCAAAAAGTTAATTTCACAAAAACAAAACAATCTTTCTTCCAAAACAACTATATGGAACGAATACTCGGGTAACTAATTACTGGAAGCGCTAACTATTCTGGTGATTTTGGCTCTTTAGGATCCCTAATATTACGTTATGTTGTCGCATAACGTTGTCTGGGGCTCCACAATGTTGCTGCGCTGCTTTCAAAATGTGGTATTTTCCAGCAAATTCCTCCGTTGGTAAGTTTTTCCTCCAGGAAAAGGGTGTGACACTTTGTTCAGACATGTTAGGACACTCCAAAAACCATGAGGACCAGATCCAACTTCTTAACGAGACAAGATGTCGTTTCAGCCCCACCCGGTTCCCCACCCTTCCACTTGTGTTGTTGGTTTTTGTCTCAGTCTTTTCTGGTATGTATCTTTTACATTTGTTTTTGACTAAAGATTGGATTTGTTAAGGAATAAGCTGTGCTGTAAAACCTTTATTCAATGTGGAAAAATTTACAATAATTTGAAATCATAAGTCTACATACATTGTAAAATACCTGTAGAATGTTGAGTATTCTGGTTGCAAATACAGGATAATAAGACAGAGGCAAATAAGAGGCAAAAAAGCAAAAGCAAGTTAGTTTGCAAATGGCTGTTCTGGAGTTATAGGACAATATAATAAGAAAATATAGATACGTTCAAAATTATTCATATTTCTGGCACAATTATATAGGATTTAAACTTTTCTTTTTATTTAACCAAAACTACACGTATTTTACATTTTGCATCTTGTACAATTCAAGTGAAAATAAATAGATAAATAGAAAGAAAGGCCTGATGAAAGTCAGATATTCCAGAAATTTTTCAGATTTTCATCCTTCAGCTAAAAAGATTGTCTTCAGACAAATTACAAAGGATTTAAAGGATAGCATTAAAATATATCAGTCAGGAGAAGGGTCCAAATTTTGTTTTTGAATTATATATAGTAAACAAATAATGATCAATTCAAAGAAGACACCAATAATTAAAGAAAATCATGGATAAGTATTTTGCAAATTGCAAAACTTGTTTCTTCAAAACTTGAGGGAGGCTGCCAAGATGTTGAAAGACAAATTAAAGAAACGATCATAATTTCCAGTTAGTACTTTCTGTGCACTTACAATCTTGTTGAAAATGTAGTTAACCTTTTCTTCTTCTTCTAATGAAAACAACCAGGTCAGACATTGCACATCACTGAAAGCACGTGAAACCTGAAATATGGTGGTGACAGTATTTGCTCTAGTGTTAATTTTAATAAAAAACTGAAATGATGTTTTTACTAAGTTGGATGACTAATAAATTATTATTATTATTATTATTATTATTATTATTATTATTATTATTATTATTATTATTATTATTATTCAGTTTTGATAAGAACGAATTTTATTTTTAGCATTGTATACGTCCCAAAAAAATAATTGATAGATTTCAAGAGATAAAAATTTCAGTTTAGGTTAAGTTCAGAAATATATCATACAGAAAATCTGGGGTCACCCGAAATGGGCAGTGCACAAGACATGTCCTCGCAATTTGAGAAAATTGTAAGGACATCTGAGGAAACCTTTTTACATTACCAAAACCTACCATTTTAACAAGGTGTGTACACTGTACATACAACACATAAGTAAATGATTTAAATGAATAAAAAAATAATTCTAGTTTTTTAACTATTATGAAAGCAATGACATGTGAGGATGCCAATTGCAAAGAGATATGTAATTTGCATATTTCTATGCAAATTGATTTTAATCTGAAATCATGGGGTGTCTGCCCAGAACTTCTCACCTCACAGGAGTCTCCGGTGTACTCAGTGGGACAAGAGCACACTTCCACAGTGTTTGCTGGACCTCCAGTTCCTGACTCTGTCGCCTCCTCCAGGCCCACCTCCCCCAAGCTGAGTCGCTGGGTCTGAGTAAAATACAGGGCTCTGATCCTCAAGCCCACCAGACCTGCTAAGACCATCATGAGCTCCTGTCTGGACACAGGTCTGTTGGTGCCAGCATGGCGCCAGTTTCCCTGCAAACAATGAGAGTATTGGGTCAAATCCAAACAACGTTGTGGAGTAGAGTGTGTTCAAGAGAAACACTGAAAGCATTCTGCTGTGTATTGAAGTCTGAATTGGATTTGTAAGATATCCTTTATACATTTTTGTTTGATTTTTGTTCCTCTTCAAGCTTAAAGTTCAACATTTCAAAAACATTCTGTCATTTAGGACCAATCTATATGACCCCAAATTGGTTAAACATCAGATTGTAGAAAAATCCATTCTAAAATACTTACATGTGTCACACAATATAATATATTTTACCTCCAAGAGTTGGATCCTGCCCTGGTGCAGCCTGTCTGGAACGGGAGCCTGTGAAGCCACATGGATCAGGCTCATAGCCTGACCCTAAAGGAGGAGAAATAATAAAGAAGCAAAAATGACAGATTTTTTATAAATGAAAGCAAAAAGCAGGTCAGTCAGGCTGAACCATTACATACAGTCAGCAGAACGTCAGGTTGTCTGTCAATGAGAGTCATGCCCTCACTCGGAATCCCAAATGATTTGGACTGGTACGTGAGGAAGCCCCCATAAGATGAAACCTAAGAATCGGTAAGAAAGAGGAAATGTCTGTTAAGTTATTTGAAAGAGATTTCAGACTAAAATTTCAGGAAAATGCAATGTGTATGAAATAATGGACAATTTCCCCTTAATGCCTGAATTTATATTCGATTGTACAAAAAAATATATATTAGGTTTGTTTTTGCTGTCAATCAAATATTAATTTAATAAGAGGTTATTTATTTGAACACCTTCAATTAGTGCAATTGAAGGTGCCTAGATTTAGGCATGATGGTAATTAGATTCACAAAATTTCTTTGCTCATTTTAACAATTTGTAATCAATGTTGCAAATAGAATTTCAACATATTTATTGAACAATCATTGGTATTCATCCCTTTTATAACACATAAATATTGCATTATTTGTTATTAAATACTGTATGTACTTTTATAAATATTATCATTATCATCATCATCATTATTTTTATGTAATCTTAAGTAATCCTTTCATTCAAAGTTGGATAATCAAAATGCATGCACACAATTGTTGTTTCTTAATATTACACATACTAGTATTAGTATGTGTAATACTAATACTAGTATTAGTATTACACATTAGTTGCCTAGTCTCACCAATACCCAAAATTGAAAATAAGTTCTTAAATTTGGTCACATGTTGTCTGTACTGATTTGTCATATGTAGAGACTAAATATATTTTTATTGCATAACCTAGCTGAAGGTTAAGAGTATTTATGTTTAAAATATCCGCTTCCACCTGTAGTTCACACTTCAACCACTAGATTGTTATCGCAGCACTTTTCATAGTATCTCTAGAATGAGAGGCATATAAAGCAACATTTGTCATATTCATACGCCCCCTGACTGTATACATAACAAAAACAGGGATGGCGTTAATTAGCTTCACTAGTCCATAAAGGAAAATTTGCATGTTAAGTTGAATTGTGCCAATTAGATATAAGCAGAGACGATATACTGAAGATATGTCTTCAGTACTAAAATACCATCCATTTTCCCTTTTCTGTGTTAAAGCAACAGCACCAACATAGTGACATTCAGCTCTTCGTGGGCTCAGTGTCTCAGGATGAGCCGACTTACCCTGTCTCCCAAGTAGGACTGTGGCGCCACCCAGTGTAGAGTTTGAACCGTAGCAGGAAGCTCCTGAATGTCGGCCACTGCTGTGTTGCTGACAACGTTCAGCACTGAGGGAACCTCTTCCCTGTCGGGGCTTTCCAAATGCCAGCCAAGCATCTCAACAAACTAATGACAGGAAATTTTAGGAGAAAAGCTTCAGGAGTAATAGTGTACTATAGTAAATATTATACTTCCTAACTGGCTTACTGTACTTTTATCTTACAGAGCAGCGTTTCTTTGGAAAAACAGAGACTATGCTTGAGAAGAATCTTTACTTTCAAAAAGTAAAATATGAAAGTAAAATAAAAAAATCAACCATGGCATGCAATGATTTGTTTTATTGTTGATGAGGTTTTCCTACAATAGCTCAAATTAAATAACTAATATTGTACTTATTACAGACTTTCACTCATAAAACTCTGAAAAGGATGCATCTTAAAATGGTAAGACATGCAGTTTCCGGGGGTAATCCAACCTTTCCCCGCCGTTTGTTGGAGCTCTGACACTGGTTGGTCGTTTCGAAGCAGAAGCAGCTGGAGCAGCCCAGGAGGTTCGACGGGTCAAAGTAGAAGGAGCCTTCCCGGCACGTATCACATCTGACACCTTCAACGTTTTTCTGTAAACATGTCATCAGTCGGAACGGGACGGTATAAAAAAATAATCAAAAGAGTTTCCAAATCAGTGGTTTGTTGAGCTGATACTCACCTTGCAGAGACACATGCCTGTGTCTGGGTGGCACACATCGGCTGTGACTCCTCCCTGGTTGCATTCACAGGGCAGACAGTCAGGAAAGCGATAATAGCCCTGAGCGCAGCGATCACACTGCCGGCCTCCGATATGAGGTTTGCAACTGCACAAAAAACACAGAATAATCCAAAAATGTGTGTGTGTGTATAACTTCTGCCTTTTAGTATTGTTTATTGTATGTTGTCTTATCCAACTATTTACTCTTCAGATCCACTGACTAAGATTCAGAGAGTAAACTCACAGTCTTTATTTATGCACATGAAATATTCAGGTGAGTGTTTCTGTAAAATTGACATTTAGCTCCCTGCAGCTTTCAGCTTTTTATAAGAACATTTGTTCCAACCTAGACTGGCACTGCTTAAGGAAGATACAATGCAAAAAGTAAAAAAATAAGCTTGGTTACCGTTTTATTTTCTAGTGTTTTTTTTTGCATATTTTACTTTGTGTTTAAGAATGGACATAGTTGAACCATGCACTGCTTACCTGCACTGTCCAGTAACAGTGTCACACTGAAGCCCTGCATTTACGTTCACTCCGGTTGGAGAGCAGCCACAGTTCTCGCAGCCCAGTAAAGGGTGATAGCTAAATGTCTGATACTGGCACGAATCACAGGTTGGTTTCACTGTCTGAGGAGGACAGATGCAGCGTCCGGTCACTTCATCGCACAGTCGCCGTCCGCATTCACACGCTGCAGAATGACAACGGGAAATACCCAGAGCATTAAAGTGGGATGTGTGTATTTGCTGTGTTTCATAAGATGTTTGAGCCAAAAGCTAAAAATTACTCACGTTTGCAGTAGGGAAATCCATAGTATCCAGTGGCACACTTGTTGCACTGCCTCCCGATAACGTGCTGCCTGCAGGGACACTGTCCTCCAACGGGGTCGCACACGGCCCCCGTCGAGCCAGACTTATCGCAGTCGCAGGGAAGGGCTCCGTCGTTGTAAGCTGCAACAAGAGCGCGGGCCGAATCTCTGCAAAACTGGGATGAGGTTCTAGGTCTGACAGATGACAACCATATGTAGAAAAATTAAAGATTTAAAAAAAAAAAACTCTTTCAAATAAAATAAGTTTAATACTTGACAACCGTAGCTAGTGGGCACCATTTGTAAAACTCCTTCCAACACTAAAATTGTTCTAAAGACATTTGACCACATTAGAATATTAACAACCATATCACAAATTAAAAGTGTTGTTAATAGTGAATTAAGTTCAGGTTACAGATATTCAGATAAATAAATATATTGTATAAAAATATACTAGTTTTTTTTTCACTGTCTGACATTAAACCTGTTTTTGATAGAATTTCCAACATTTTCTATTTTCTACCTACCAGAATGATAGGACAATTACAATGATGTTTTTATAGATTTTTATTTTACTTTCTACTAATTCTGATTTTCACATGCAGTTTTACATGGAAGATTAACATGCCAAAATTCATCATTCCTTAAATAAAAGTAATTTCTGTAATCCCAACTGGCACAAGTGAGAAACATTTTGTCTAATTTAAAGTCAGACGGGGAAAAAAAAAGTAAGCTGCATACCCTAGATTGGATACCTACTCAATATGGAAGCCTTCACTTGTGCATTGTTTTATGAAATCTGCAGACTTGTCAAGAGGTTTCTCTTGCAGGTGCTCCGGAGAGTAACTACTATCAGGAACCAGCACAATGTAATCCTAAACAAGTAAAAAAAAAAATTATAAACAATCCATCTTGCAATAGGGCACTAAATAATTTTTTTTTTAGTCACATACATGTTTTTCCATCGATACTTTCAACAGACAAAAACAATAAAATATACTGAGCATGCAAACAAAGCTGAACCTGTCCCCTGTCTACACTGCCTTGAGGTTTAGCTCTTATATAAAGCTTTGTGGGGTTGCCAGGTAGAAAACAGTCCCTTCATTGTTGGTGTTGGAGATATGGCATAACACTGAGGAGAGAGGACCACTGCATGCCAATTCCACAACCCGAGCCTCCCCACTCTCTGAAAACCTGCAGATTTTACAAGTGCATGTCTTGCAAACTTTGTTGATAAATATATTTTTTATTTTCTTCTTCGAATGTAGAGATTTGCTTGAGTTACTGTAAGAAAAACAAAACAAAAAAAAAACCACACTGACCAAAACAAGGGTCTTCCCGTGTGGCACAATGACAGAGATGCTGGGCAGCTGCGCAGAATTCCCATAAAAGTCGAGAGCAATGCGGCCTTCGGCAACAACAACCTCCCTGCAGCCTGAAACTGCTGGGCAGAATGTGGCATTTATCTCACCTGGAGGGGAAGATAGTTTCTCGGTCAGACAATTTGATGCTCAATGATTTGTTTCTCTACTAAACCCTTCTATGATTTTAAATCTCTTAAGCATTGGATGATCTTGTCATGAGGCCAAGTATGTAATCTGATTTTAAGAAGGAATTGGCAGATCACTGCCAGAGTAAACTCTTAATTACAAATCAAAACTATTCAATTTAATTTGGTCAGATTCAAACTCTTTCCCAAAAACTCACCTTTCCACATACGACCTGCATTCACTCGCACTTCCACCGGGAAAGAGACGTGTTCAGGCTGATGGTAATGCACCACAACAACATACTGAGCCGGGAGGGGCACCGCTGGAGTAAAACTGATCTCAGTCTAGGCGAGACAGCAGAATTCACAACTAGAATCCTGTGTGCTGCACTTCTAGGCAGGATGATGTTCAACATGATCAAAACATTTGACACAGATACCTGAGGGAATTTAAGCACCGTCCCGTCACTCTGAGGCTCGTGGACAGAAAACAAGCTGGGCTGTCTTCTCCGCCTCCAAGCTTCACTCTTGCCCCGTTGGAGAGCCGCTGCAGGTGTGGATGACAGCCGTCCATCACGGGTGGCATACAGAACCCAGGATGAGGACGGCTTGTCAAACCGCCGTTGAACACAGTGTCGACTGCGAACATCAAACAGCAACAAATTATTAAGGCAAGTCCTGTTAGCCGAGCACTAGTGCAGAGCAATCGGGGGCTGCAAGAACGTGGCTCGTGTAAAGCAGGGTTGGTCATTGAACAAAGGACTGTGATGCGATAGCTGTGTTTGCTCTCAGGTAAGTTCCGTCATTTCTATTTGTTTACATGTTTTCCATCTGAACACTCAACTCCATTTATGGTCAGCACCAGAGTTGCACACTGACAGCTGAAAGATCTGTGACATTCAAGTTGCTTATTAGCTTTAGAGTCGGTAAAGTTGGAATGATCATCTTTAGCGCAGGAACCTTGGCCACATTGGAGGAATGCTTGTATTCACACCTGGAGAACAGATGTGCAGTTCTGCCATTGGGTCTGACTTAGCACCCAGCATGGTCCAAATTACAACTTACTAGTCATGGATGTTATGTTGAAAAGCTTGAACCACGTTTTTTCACTAATGTGCATGACTCATTAAAAAAAAAAAAAAAAAAAAAAAGACGTTAAATGTAGGTCATATGACCTCAAGTACTGACCTCTCCTGAGTGAAGCGACCATGAGTGGAGACACACAGCACTTTGGGCTCCACATACTCCAGAGAGAACTCTTCTGCTGGCAGTGCATAGATCTTATACTAAAAAGGAAAACCGGCGTGTTTACAATATTATGCTGGTTCTTAAAAAAATTAAAACAGGGATTTTTTTCTACATGTCTTCAGGGAACACATTTTCTCACCAGAAGGAATGACGTTGTAGAAGTTTGCAAAAGAATCTCTGTCCTGTGAGTCAGCTGCAGCATGGCCACTTGATTTCTGCTGTCTACTGCGACACTCCGGCACAAAGTGCTGCACGGGTTAGCAAAAAATTTGATTTTAGTAGAAGGAAAATTGCATTTTCCTTGTATAAGTTTTCATAGACCTCCAACTTTCTTACAACTTACTACATTACAACCATAAATTTCCACTTATTTTATTCAAGCGTTAAGCATTAGTATAAAGTATAAAGTTGAAGGAAAAGGATACAAGCTGATTTGTTTTTAACAAATGAATAATATAACAAAATAGTGCCACCAATAGATTTTTCTCCCAGAATTTCCATGCATTTAAATCTATTCATATTATCAGGATTCTGATCAGTTTATTGTTTCCCCTGCCGAAGAAAAGCATCACCAATGCATAACGCTGCCATCGCCATCATTGTTACGTTGCAGGCTGGCATGTCTGGTTCGGTTTAACTTTTCTCCTACAAATTGTGTTTTGCATGCAGGCCGGGAGGTCGTGTTTCTGTTTCATCCGAACGAGTTTCTGTTTCTTGAATAAAGTTTTACGTTCCCCTAAATGGCATTTTGCAAAATGCAAACAGCAGGTTTGAGGTTGTGCCACATTGATTCATTTATAGATGATTGATTGAGCAGCTCTCCGTAACCGTACCGTGACTTTAAACATCTCCACGACTTCATCCCTGACTGGCTGCTGTGTTTCTTGTTCTTACTGTAATTATGGTGTTTATGTTCCCTGACAAACCTCCAAGGTCTTCACAGAACATTTCTACTGAGGACTGACTACAAACAGATGAAATCTATTTACTAATCAGGTTACTCCTGAACACAGATGCATTTTGCTTAAAGGGTCTGAAATCAAACCATGTTTTAAAAACATTTATGTAAAGCAGTTTATGTATCATTGTCCTTCCACTTGATGATCATGCACTACTATAATGTTATAACATAATAAAATGTGGAAAATTTTAAGGGTTACAAAGAGTTTTTCAAAACACTTTTGATATAAGACACAATAATTATCCCCAAAAAAATCACCACAATTCTGATGTTAGAGATGGTATGAAAGACACAAACACACAACTCACCTGAAAACACAGCTATAAACATTGGCTCTAGCCATGATCTGGATCCCCGATTGTCCACTGATGAATATGTTAACATTCTGGACAGTGTCCATCTCACTGGCATACTCCAGAATGAGCACATAGAGGCCTGAGTGAGGCACACGAAGACTGAGCTCCAGACGAGACTAAAAGGCAGAACATGCATGATATTAAGAGGTCCTATAAGATCTTATTTGCTCCAAATGTTCTTTGTCCAGTTAGTTTTGAATTAAGTTTAGAGTCTGAACCTGTCTCCCGTTGAGAGCCGCCATGTCTGGGTGATCCGGAGTGGGACGCCGCACACGCGCCTGCCTCCTCTTCCTCCGCCCACTCCGGGTGGACAGCCTGCCCTGTGTGGCGAGTACAGAGCTGAAACCGTCCATGGTGATGTGCTTGTACAGCAGACAGCTTAAAAAAAATAAAAATAAAATAAATGTGAAAAGAGAACAGAGATGAATTCATTATGCTAACAAAGAAAAGGTTTAAGAGAAAGTAAGGGGATAGGAAGAGGATTACTTTTCATCTTTGCTTGCAGTGTGTAGGTATGTGCACGGCTGAGCGACTTCTTCTTTCAGCAGAGAGGCTTCGTAGTAATCTCGAGGCAGCAGCACTAAATAATCCTGAAGCGGGAAGATAAAAAATGTCACATATTTCATTTGGGTCGTATTTAGCAACATTCTGACCGCCTTGAACTTTTAAACACTTTCTCATAATTTCGACGTCATTAAAAGAATTTGACGTGTTGCCCTGTGATGAACTGTTGACCTGCCAGGCACATCTATTTTATTTTTATTTTTTTTCACCAGGTAAATGTTATCCAGACACTTACCAGAAGAACTCCCTCAGCTCTTATATGAATAATCCACTTCCCAGGATTCAATGCATAAGGTTCAGTGAAGCCCTCTCCTGGGACGGTGACAAAGGACGGGGATGGACTCGGAGGAAATACCACTTCCTTACTCTGAACTTCCCCTGCAGAGCACCAAGCACAGACATCATAAACTCCAGCAGAGGCGACACAAATACCCAGAGAGCTAATATACCATTTGCTCACATAAATGTCAGGACGGAAATGTTTTCACTTCGTAAATGATGGGGTTAGATTTTACAGCTGGACGGTGGAATGAGGGAATGAAGACTATGTCAGAGGCAGTCTTACCTGCGGTGCCTCTGCTATTTGTAGCTTTGATGCTACCAGTCACACTGACGCTGTTGGGGTTAATGAACCGCAGAACCGCATGGAAAAAATTCTGCCGTCCCTCTTTTGGATCAACATGCACTGTTACCCTGGCTTCACTCTGCAGGGACGACAGTCACACACTGATTCCAGTGACACAAGTTTGGATAGACAATGAGTGAGTGGCGTTAGGTGGAGAGATGAAAGGCAGGCGGGAAGATTAAGCAAAACAGAACGGGGTTAATCAACAGACAGCGAGCGAGGCGAAAGAAAGCAAAGCGGGCCCCCTTCACTTACAGTCACAGCAAGACTCAGAGTCAGGTTCATCCACCACCGTGATCCGGCCTTTGACTCGAACTCTCCCCTTGTTTTGGGAAGTGGAGTAGCGCAACATAATGTGGAAGGGTCCAGGAAAGCCAAGGCTAAGCATTAGAATCACCTCCGGCTGAGGACAGAGAGTGTTAGTTCTAAGAGCCGACCTCGATATTCTCCCACATCAGCAGTGGAAAAAAAACAACAGGACACCGAGTGATTGTTTGTGCACGGGCAAAAGCAGAAAATTTATCGTGAGACCGAAAACCGCTGCAGTCTGCTGTAAAGGTCACATTTATGTATACGCCTCATACAGAGCAGCAGTGAGAATGGGCGAACCTGTGCAGGTGACATTACAGCATAACCTCTCCAGCTGAACTCTGGGAACTCTTGGGGGTTAAAACCAAAGCGGACTGGTCGGGAATTTGGTGTCGTGCCATCCTCCACCTCAAACTTCAACTGGTGCAGAGATGGGAAAAAGTAGCCAGGGAAAGGCCTGGTGAGAGTAAAACGACAAACATTTTCTCACCCTTGGAACATTTTCAGATTTTATGACATTACAACTGATGTAGTTTAGTGATATATTATCTTATATACCAAAACAAATTAGTACAGACTTGTAAAGTGCAGTGAAAATAACGAGTTCCACTAAATATTTTGTAAATGAAAACCTTTAATTTAACCTTTAAATGAAGTTAAAGGTTAAATTAAGATGATTTGAGAATATTTTGACATGACAGCTATTAGGCCTGCTCTCTACAAATCTGACCTCAAACAATGCTAGTGGTTAGCTATTGTCAGAATAAACCCATAGTGTTTCCTATATACAGATAGGCACCAGGGATGTGGGAGAAACAGCAAATATAAATAAGGGTAAACTTTGGTCAGATGGAATGAAATAAAATGTATTGAGTTGCATGCTTTGAGTAGGACAACTACCCTAAATATACAGTTATAACTACAACGAACTAATTCAGTTAAAAGTTTAATCATGTGTTCAAATGGCCTAGTCAAAATCCAAGAATGCTGTTCTTTGCAATAAATTACATATAATCCCAATGAAATACATTAAAGTCTGTGATTTTACCACAACATTTAAATAAGCTCAAACAGCATTCAAACTTTATCGATGCCCTTTACGTTTACCAGAATGTGCTGATGCTGTATTTCATGATTTATTTTTTTTAATGGGACCACAGCTTACTCTGCACACGTACGGCCAGTTACATTCTCCCGACATTGACACTGTCCAGAGGTCTGATCACATGTCATGGCAACAGCTCCTCCTAAATCACACTGACAAGCTGAAAGAGAGAGAAGACGAAATTAAACAATTTACTGAAAGAGAGCAACTCAACACCAGACTAAAAAACAGTGGCAGAAACATTTTGTTTTCTAACTCAAAGCCCTTGTTCATTTATTTACCCAATTCAAATTGAATGAAAACCATGAAGTGAACTGGAATAAAAAGAAATAGTTTGTGTTTCTTTTATATTGTACTTTTTCCAACACCTTGTAATGTATATAAAACTCAATATATTCATATGGCTATCAGTCCTGCTTTTTTTATGAATTGTGAAACTACGTTCACCACTTTTACTCCTGCTTTATTTACTAAAAGACATACAAAGCTTTGTTGAGTGAAATAGCTGTTTTTATTTCACTCACTAAAGTAAATTTAAGAGAACAGAAAAGTAATCAACAACAACAACAAAGCCTGTTGTATTTATTGTAACTGATCCTCGAGATCTCCTCTGCTGTGACTTTTAACTCATTCCTTCTTTGTTCACTTTATGTGACAAAATGTTGTCCTTTGTGATCATCCAGATCTGACGTCATACTTTCCAGTTCAAAAAGAAAATCTACAACTGTTTTTGTTTTGTTTTTTTCACATGAGCTTCAATAGAATGGGGTATGAGGGTGGCATGTTAGGTTGATGTCTGATGAAGACATCTTACCTTGACAGCCAAAGTACTTCTTCTTTTGCAGCAGAAAGTATCCGTCTTTGCAAGAGTCACACGCGTGGCTGCAGACATTTGGCTTACAGTGACACTGTCCATCTCTCTGTAAAAACACGTCAAGGAGGAAAAAGCTATTTTACATTTTAACAAATGCAGTGTTGTCAAACAATGTGTGTGCGTGGAGAGGCATGGTGTCTATGTTGTGTGCGTACTTTTAAATATACCCACCTGCTCACATTCTCCAACTCCGCTCAGTGTCCCTTTCAGATCACACTGACATTCTGGAATGAAAGAAAAAAAAGACAAGCTAGGGCAGGGGCTGGGAAAATGTAACAGGGAAAAACTGTGAATGGGCTCTGATTACAGGGTTTTGTAACACACACAGGTGTAACACAACAACCCCAAAGCCCTTCGGCTTCAAAGAAATGGAGGTCAAAAGGTCTTAGAGAGCTTTTTCATTCACTGATTGCAGCGCATAAAAAAAAGAAAAACAACTTTCTCTGAATGTCCAGCTACTTTCAACCAGAGGCATTCTTCAGATATCAAAAGTGTGTGTTGCAAATGATTTCAGGAAGAGCGGCAGAGACGTTAATCAGGCAAGAGAGCAAACCTGTAACATGAGAGCAACTTCTGGAGAATGCTTGGAGTTGTTTTCGACATAATGGGAGCAACCATATCTTCCCCCATGAGAGCTACATTCAGCTGACCATAGCACACTTTTTGAACAGTGAAAATATGGACAAATCTAAAGTGAGCAGGAGATGTTTTAAAGTATCATCTGGTAATAAAATGTCACAGAATGTTCCCAGGATTTTGCTCATTTTATGTGGGATTCTCCCGTTTGTCTCCGAGAAGCAGAAAATCAGTCTGGCCTTGGTGACAGCAGCATGTTGACATATTCACTACGTCAAACGGGTGAAGGCTCAGATCAGGATCTTATCAGGCTTCTTCTGGCAATAAAACAATCCGAAGAAAAATGTGAGCAGCGAACAAAAATAATAATACTGCTGGAAACATATGTGTAACTTTGGAGCCCTTTTTGCAAATTGTGTACCAAGTAATCCTTTTGCTCTAGAGTCAATGCCAGAAACTGCTGGTGGCTGCAAATAATATAAACTTGGTCAGGATGGAATCTTAATTTTCTTTGCTTTAAAAAGATTTAAATTCAATTGATATTCTGCAAATGACCAAAATTTTAACTTTTTCATAAAAGTAATTCAGTCTAGGCCTGTAGACCTGGTAGAGACGTACCAAACATCTGCTGCCATAATTTCAGTGAGAGGTGGATCCCCAAAGTATTATTTTGACAAGGGCTGAACATGCATATGCTTCTTTGTGTTGATCAGTCATATAAATTTCAAATAAAACGAAGTTAATGTGTAATGTGAAAACATGTTTGGATACTTTCGCAGTCCATTGAACAACAATTCCTGTTTTCGGGTTTCTGGTGACCCACCTGTGCATCCACGAGGGTTGTCTGCAGCCAGGTTCCAGTAGAGAGGTTTACACCTGTCACACAGTGTTCCTTCTACGTTGGCCCGGCAGCGGCAGACACCCTGAAAACAGCAGATAAGAAATCTATGAGGTGTTGAGACAGGCTGCTGCTGCTGCTACAGGCCGGGTTACATGTGCTCACCGTCATACAGATTAAATCAGTCACGAGGGCCTGCATACTGTGTTACAGAGCAAGAGTTGTGAACTGAAAATTGGCTTTTCTCTGACTGTTTGAAGTGGGGTGTGTGTGTCGCTAACTTCATAAGCAGAACCACTTGAGCAGCCGAGAGTTGCTTTGTGCGATTGTTGTTTCTTCCGTTTTGAGATGGAAGGAAGTCTCTTTTTCCGTGTTTGATTACACGTGCGTTTAGTGGGACTAGCCTTACTTTGTTGTGCGGTTTAATATCTGGGCCAAAGTTCATCCGTGTTATCAGCTGTGGGACAGTAAATCTATTCAAATTCACCACCCTGGGTTGGGCAGCAACCAATGGAAACTTAGTAAATAGGAACTGAGTCTATAGCAAGTAGGTTACCGTTAGAGGATCGGGCACTTCGGATCCATCTGGGTTACAAACACTGATGGAGTCTGGAAAATAAAACAGATGCCCTCAATAGAAAATTTACGATAAAATAACTCCCGTATGAATGCATGCAAAGTTATTACTGAAATGTACCAAAAATCACCCAAGCTACATTGTTGTTAATTCAAACTGCATCTGATTCTGCTCAAATCTTAAATGTTTAGTGTGTACAGTCGAGTTCACTTCTGTTTACCAGAGCACTGGGGAAACCTGAGTCCAGATGCACAGCGGTCACACTGTTGGCCCACCACACCAGGCAAACAGAGGCATTCGCCTGATAATGGGTTGCATCCAGTTCCATATGAACCCTCCGATGAACACCGACAGGCTGGGGACAGCAAACAAGCAGGAATTACAGCTGTAAATACTTTTAAGATTCTTCTTATTTTATTAATTATATTTTGCTAGGTAAGTCCCAGTTGTCAAGTGCAGCATTCAACATTTTGTTTTTATAAGAAGTTTACATAAACTCATCACTGGCATAAATCTAAAAGTAACTTTGGACTTTTATGCCTTAAAATTGGCCTGTGTCTCTTTAAGAAGCTTCTGCTCTTTCTGACACTTCGCATAAAAACAAAACATAAAAAACGATGTCCCTACATTATACTCTTTACAACTGTTCTCAGGAGCATTGGACTACGTAGTTCATGTGACAAGCTCAGCAGACTCGCAGTTCCATCAGGTGTTTGCTAATTGCTGCTGCTAGTCTGAAGGAGCCAAATGGGGAGGGTTGCTCAGTAGAGCAGAAATTCGGCTGGAGATTGTAGCTCCAAGGAAGACTCCGCAAACATGCATGAAAGAATCAATGTTTTAGACGAAGGAGTTGCATTATAAATAAGAAAAAGTTCCATGATTTTTTACAAAATCAAGCCAACAAAACTTACCAGCGCAGTCTGGATATCCATAGAAACCTGGCGCACACTGGTCACACTCTCGGCCTTGGTAGTTGGGGAGGCAGTTGCACTGACCATTCGGACTGCACACGCTTTCAGCAACCCCAGCTCCGCCACAACGACATGCTGAGGAGAAATACATGTCATCATAGCCTAAGTGGAGATTTATTCAAAATATCTCTACGAGTTACATTGCTAGAAAAGATCCAGACTTCCTTCTAAGGTTTATTATGTTTCATGTCATCCTTTGGATATCTCTTTCAAAATGAAAACTAATAGCAATATTTTCCAGGAATGAGGGGTCCTCTCACCCTGACAGCTTGGGAAGGAGTAGTATCCAGGTTCACAACGGTCGCATCGCTCCCCCTCCACGCCCCGACGGCAGAGGCAGCGCCCATAAACATCACATATGGTATGCACTGTCCCTCTGTAGTCACAAGTGCATGCTGCAGACAAATACAGTGGAAACATTATTTTCACAATAAGAACAAATTCCTCTGCTGCTGAAGGCCCAGCTACTCAAGTTTGCTAGAAGCTATATTTATGTTTGTCTTGCACAACCCCGCTTGGTGTTGTTTTGTGACTAGGCTTGGCACTAAGAAGCCACCAGAGAGTTTCCACTGTTTTTCTTCCTACTGAAGTAGTAAAAGCTGCTTCGTAAAAGCAACGCTCAGTTCACACAATAAAAGAACTGACGGGTTAAAGGATTATTTGATGTTTGTTTATGTTCTTTGAAGAGTTGGATAACTAAAAAACGACATGAGGTTAAAGGGTTTTCTCAAAATGTTGGTTCCCAGCTTAAACTAAATCAGAAAAAGAGCCATAACTAATATTAGCCTGGTGAGTTCTCACTGGAAAGTCCCAAAGGATTGGTGCTATAATAAGAGGGCAAATCTTTTTGGACCATCAGAGTGTTACGCTCATTTTATCTGCAGCCCAGTACCATGTCAGTATCCCAATGCTCCCCGTCGCAGCCTTCTAAGTTCCGCAACCAAAATCGGTAACAAGTGGTTTGCTTTTTGAACGCACATCCGACTTGATTGTTTGAAAAATATACGCAGTGTATTTCTAGCAAAAAATATAGACAAAAAAGTAGCTAAAGTTAACTTAATCTGATCTTGCAAGTTCAAAACGTGGTCAAGAAAAATCATTTTACAAAACCTCCCACTGTTACACTGTACAAAAGACATCGCCGCCACACCCTCAGGTGTGTTCTTAATCTCTTAAATTAATGGGAGCCTCTAAAATTTACCACAGTAATCTAAATAATTCCAAATATAAAAAATTACAGATTTTGGTTCCAAGCTAACTTAAGTACATTCTAACTGTGTAGAGAAAAAAACTAAAATGATTTACAAAAATTCTACATAAGTGGCCACAATTAATCCCAAACATGAGAGACATCAGGTTTTGATGAGATTCAAGCATGAAGCTCACACATATATACATTTACACCTCAAGCTAAATGACCTCCAGCCCTTCTTATTAACAATTAACTCAAGAGCAAACTCAGTCGGACATACTGGTACGTAACATTATCCTCTCCCCTCCTTTTTAACCATTTCATCTCCCTCTAAGTGAATGTGACTAATTAAACTGTCCAATAAAAAAAAAAAAACTTTTTCAAGATACTAGCAGAGGTCCTATAAATACAAAAAAATGTAGATGAGAACAAGCAATAAAAGGATTTAACATAGCCCAGTCATGAGAATATCTCTTCATTTTAGGCCTAAGCGCACTTACGTTGACATCTAGGAGAGTTGAAATAGCCTGGGGGGCAGGCAGTGGGTCCTACACAGGGAGCGAAAACAAGAGGAACAGCTCAAAGTGCCTGTCAGACTCAACTTTGTTGTGACAAGCTAGAAAATCAACTTACCCACTATGGGGCCTGCAGGCGACTTGGTGGTCGTCAGGTAAGCAGAGTAAGCTGGTTACAAAAGCGATACGAAATAAAGCCAGAAAATGATCACATAACATCATCTTTGTTGGGTCAGAAGTATGACTCAATAAAGATGCAGACTTCTGAAAATGCAAACAAATGTCAGATAACTCCTAAAATTCAGCTGCATACTAAAATATGAATTCCCCTCCAGGATGGATTTTAAAATACTGTTGATTCTGCTTTGTGTGCATTTGGGTTGATGACACCAAGAGACTTGAGATGATCCATGGAAAACATTTCTTAGCTATTAAGCCTTTTGAGTTGTATTAGAGATGCATAAATGGTAGAGAGATTATTCAAGTTTGGAGTAGTTAAAGGAAAAAAAAAAGAAAAACATACAAATGGGTAACTGAAAACAGTATAAAAACAGAGCATTCCTTCTGGTCACCAGAGGCGTGTGTGGATGACAGCTTGTGTTTTTCGAATGGCAGACTTTAAGTTGATTAAATTACAATTTAAACTGCAAAACAAATACAATTTCTTACCATACCATAGCATGTAGTTCTACAGAGATACTAAGACTTTTAAACTAATCCTTCATGGAAAATGTATTTTGAATGTGTTAGCCAACGGAGAAGGACGATGGCAGAAACAGTAAAAACATTAGGGAGGCTTTCAACTAACAACTTAAGCTGTTTAACCCAGAATTCTGCTGATAGTGTTAAGACTGATGTTCTGCTGACCACAAGAGGAGAAAAGAAATTAAAAACAACACAGCAGAAAGAGAGGAGACAGTGCTTTGACTTTACTGATGATTATATATTCACTCTGCACACAGTGCTTTTACTCTCTTCTTTAAATGTGTGGTAATTACCATGTAATTTCAGAGCATCATTTGCTAAACCTTCCCTTCAAATGCTAACCCACAATATGTGCAAATATCGATGTATGCAAAGACTAAAACAGCAGATAAACATCTGAGGGAAGCCAGATTGCCTCCTAATGACTGTCAACATGTTTGGTCTGGTTTGACATGCCTCAGAGGCTGCACATAAATAAAACCACGTAATAAAACGTAAAGAAACTCTTTCACATATGCATGACGATTAAAAGATAAGTTAAGAATCCAAAGAACCTCAGGCAAAATTTGCAGGAGACAGGTCTGCCGTGTGCGAAAGGGCATTAGAAAATGACTATTATGATTGCACGTTTAAGGACGTGTTGAATCCTGACACGTGTTTATGCTGGGGCCTCGCAAACACCATGTGCTCAGTGACAGAGGAAGCACTAGTCGAAGCATCAAAAAAATTACCAACAGAGATGAAAGATTGAGTGTGTTATCTTTACGCCTTTGCCAAGGAAGATCAACTTGATAGTTTGGGGAAAATTCTCCTGCAGATTTCAGTATCTCTGTGGAATGTTGAATTTGTCTCTCCTTGAGACAAGAACAAACTTTTCTCTCGCAGGGAAACTGGTGGAAAATGAAATGCTAAAAAAAAGACTGCCAAGGGCACGATTTTAGCCATAAAAGAAGTGTCTTAAGTTTGACTTGTTAAAACATCATTCTTCCATTTACTGAAGGTCAGTTAGAGGTCTGTGCAAAACATGGACTATAAACTATATTTGGTGAATGCATTCATTTTCAACGCTCAAAGTGAAACCTTAAAGTACTTCTTAATGATATTAAGTGTATTTCCATTTGCAGTTGACACTATTTACTCATACATAGCCCAGATTGATGTGTATAAATGTGTCTTTATTTTTTGACCGATAAATAAGATCTATATAAAAGATGCAGAAAGTATAAAAAAAAAAAAAAAAAAAGCTAAACTCACGAATGCACTCGGGGTAGAGATAATGTCCATCAGCGCAGCGATCGCAGCTTTCTCCTGCAAATTGTGGTTTGCAGATACACCTCCCGGACCCCATCTCACATCCGACTGTAATCCTTTCATCACAGCTACAAGCTAGAGAGAGCCAGAGATTTTTTAATTAAAATAAGCAAACATCATCAAATCTGAACATAAAGTCGTCTTTCACTGCTTTAGCGCAATGTCTCACAGTTAAATCAAGCAATACACAATTATTCACAACCTCTAAAATTTGTTGCAAACCAAGTGTAATATGTATTTATGTATACTTCACAGTGCTGCTGCCCAGTGTTTTATCGTACATTAGAGAGGTTTTTTGTTTAGTTTTTTTTTTCCACAGTGTGGGACTTTAGCTGAGAATATGTGCTTTGGATTAGATTTGGCAAATATTGAGCTTTTCACTACGGTAGATTTGGTATAAAACAGAGCAACAACATGTTGAAAATCACCTGATGCTTGCTGTTAAGTTATTTTCTCTGGGCTGATTTCTATTTGTCGGTAAGAGGCACCTGGCACTAGGACAGATTGTATGGTATTGTGACCTATTGGAAATATACTTTAAATGAAACCAGCATAATTATTCCTAAAAATTTGGTCAAAAAGCGTACACGGGAAATAAAGTCAAGTTATTTTCTAAGCTCTCTGAGTCTCTTACCAGACATGAATTATACAGAAAACCTGCAAGGTGAGCTGAAGCTAAGAAAAAATGAAGGAGGAAGATTCAACATGGTGGAAATGTATAGAAGAAAATGTCCTGATCTTAAACAATTCTTGCCCAAGGTATTCATTGTAAAGGTAGCAATTTAATAAAATAAAAAATTTTCTTAAGGTGGCTTTACAACCATTATTTTTGCAAGCAGTAGCTAAATAACAATAAAGTATTTTTAGTTTAAAAACAAAAGATCCTTACTAACCCTCCACATGGACTCTTGAGTGAAAGAGAACCACTTTATATCCCCCACTTGGCAAAGTCCAAAGACAACTGTCAGCTGTTCTTACTACAAAGAACAGCTACAAAGCATTCCAGTAAAGTAAACAATGGCAAAGCCCAGTTCAGAGATAGTAAAACCTGTGGTGCCAGTGTTGCTGCTCTGTTGCCTTTTGTGACTGTCTGAAACAACACGCTTAAGCCTTTCTTTGAGTAAAACTCTATTTAGGCTTCGTTTGTTACTCTGCAGATCACACGCCGTCATGCATGGACGGTATCTACATTCAACCAGCATTAGCACAGTGTGGAAAACCCTGCTAACGCGTTGCTCTCTGTATCGATCGGAGCCACAGCAAAGAGCGGATGTGAAGAGTAATCTACTGAATCACATGGAGGCCTTGAGATGTGTGTCGTGACAACGTTTGACAAAACCCGGAAAAAACGGCAGCAAGCAACTCAAACAAAAATAAAAGTGTGTTAGAAAAATACATTTACTTTACCCTACACCTGTATTAACTTTTCCTATCTTGTATACTAAATGTTAAAACATTTTAACATTTAGATTTTCAGTTAATGTCACAGGTTTACTGTTTTATTCACTATTCAGTTTTGAGGGGAAAATTAGCCACTGTAAGAAAAGATGCATTAGTTTGAAAATGAAAAGCCAACGAGTTTTAGACCAAACCACACATTTACGCCATTTATTTTATCCCTAACTGCCTCCACACCACTATCTAGTCATTTGTGTGTGAGGACCATTGTGAGGACAGAGGGATGAAAATAACTGGTGGCGCATTCGACATTTTCATGAACAGTCAAACACATAAAAAAAGAAAATAAAATAAAAAACAAGGGCACGAGCAGCAGTGTCACCAAGCAGTGTCACAACCCATGTCAATTTGTATGAAGATATTTGGCAACGGAAATTATCCTAAAAGGTAAACAAATTTAAAGCTATGTTAAGTCAAAAGGTTGAAGAGAATGTTGTTCTCACGTATGCATCCGGTTGGAGACTCGGGAGGCACTCCGAAAGGTCTGTAGAAACCTTCGATGCATCTCTCACAGTTTATTCCTGCAGTGTTGTGCTGAAGAACAAAGGAAGCAAGTGTTGTGCATTGGACAGCTAATTTAAGAAAAATAGTCTGGTTTTTACACTTGAAATCTTCATATTTAATATTTCCATTGGGCGTAAAACTTATTTGAACAACTGGGGCAATGTGCCAAAGAGACATGGATCTAAGCATTCCTCGCCTCACAAATTTGGGAGCTAATTTTCGAGCAAATCGCACAGCATGCTGGTTTTCACTGAGAACTACATCGACAAGTGTGATATTTATTTTCTCTTTTATTTCTTTAACCGATAAAAGGACACACGCATGCGTTGACAAGAATCAGTGTGAACTTGATACACATTTCGTACCTGGCAGCCGACACACACTCCTCCTCCGCTGTACCTGCCGAAGGTGTCCAAACTTGCTCTCCTCTTTTCAACCTCTGGGTCGTAATAACAGTCGGAGGCATGGTTGAAGCACTGGCAGGCTGAGGTGGAAAGCCCCGAGACACACATGCAGACGAACACAAAATCAGAGCATTTATATTTGCCTCCCACTGAATTGCCTCCCACCTGTGTTTAAACTCCTAAAGCTTGTGAAGTTACAAGAGAAATGATAAATGCTAAATTGCTAATAGTGTAATCTCTGGCTGCGTAGCGCGCCTGGGGCTCAATCATTTTCAAGCATTTTTAACGGTAGTCTACTACCGTTATAAGTCCAAATGAATTAATATGTGGCTCCACATAGGCAACACAGTGCCTTGCAAAAGTATTCGTACCCCTTCAACGTTTTGACATTTGACAAGTTACATCCACAAACCTAAATGTATCATATTCAGCTTTTTTGAAAAAAAGACAAACCCGTTGCTTTGGCCTGAAAGTCTGTAGTGTAATGAAAAGACGTAGAATCTGAAAAGTGTGGCATGCATTTGTATTTAGTCCCTGATACCTTACACAACATATAGAATAGCAATAATCACAATAACAATACATGCAACATCGCAATCGCAAAGGACAGCGTGCATGCAATATTTAGTCACCTTTAATATTTCAACCGTTACAACTGGCATACCACAGATGTTAAGTAGATAATAAACAGAGTACATATTTTAATCCCAGCATAAATACAGTTGTCCTGTGAGAGAATATTAGTGAACAAACACTAAGTAAGACACCAGACAGGTTAGATATAGAGCAGTGGATTAGCTTAAATCTCTTATTGAAGAATAGCAAGACGAAAGTTATTTTTGAAAGAAAACAACAAAGTATCCTGTTCAAAGTTTGGAACAATGGATGTGGTGGACAGAGTAAACATGTGCACATGCTCCTAAACTCATCATCCCCACAGTGAAATATGATGATGGCAGCATTTTCATGTTGTGAAAATACTTTTCCCCAGCGACAAAGAAGCTTGTCAGATTTGGTCGATCGAGCAAAATTAAGAGCATTCACAAAAGAAAACCTGTTTGAGGCTGCCAAAAACATAGGTACAGGAAACATAATCCTTTTTTTAAAAAAAAAAGCTGAATAAACAATACTTTTCCAAATTTTAATAAAAAAAAAAAATGAAAATAATAAAAACGATGTTTTATTTTCTTTCTACCTTATAAACTATTTCTAGTACTTTGTGCTGGGCAATCTGATAAAATTAAATAGGTTTGTTGTTGTGAAAGTGAGAAAATATAAAGAAAGCTCAGGGCATGAATACTTTTACAAGGCACTGTATTTTCTAGTGGAAAATATGTCATCAGTCCACTTGAATTAAGATTCCAGCAGAGCCAGGCTCAGATGTCTCTCTGAGACGTGGATCACTTCAGAAATGTTACTATCTAGGCCAACACAGGCCTGCAAAACGTAAAACTCACCAGCCAGCAAGGTAGGCAGACGAAAAGCAGCTATCGTGAGGCTAGTTATTCATCACACAAACAATATGTGGAATGTCCTGTCGAATCTTCACCGACACAGATTACATACAATACCATATCAGGGCATCAGCAACTGGGATTTAATATCAGAGACAAGACGCCACTTCGGCCCACTTCTGGGGCAGTAATTTAAGAGCCGGCAACACGGGGAGGAGCAGAGTGAGATGTGCCTTACATGTTGGACGAAGCGCTGCACAAAAAAAAAAAGAGAAAAAAAAAAAAAACACTCACGCTGACAATCGTTGGGGCTGTCAACAGTTGCAGCACGCCATGGCTTCTGGTTAAAGCCTGGGCAGCAGCGGTCACATGACTCGCCGCAGGTGTTGTGTTGGCACTCACACTGGAGTCTAAAGAAAGAGGACGAGATGGCGGTACATAGTGACTCTGTGATGTTTGACACCTTTGAGACAACAGTTTAAGCTGCATATCGCTGACACATTATCGCCATGAAGTTATGACAACCGTGTTGCCCTTAACACAGAGTCACGTTTGATTTAATTTAAGCTGGAAATGCGACTTATAATCAAATTGTTTTGGCCCCAAACTGGTAAAGTATCAATAATATGGGGAGAGGTAAGATTTCTGAGATGCAATATTAGCATCCACAACAATGGATAGGTTTGGTTTCTAAAGAGCAGTTTCTCCCAAAAGCTGTCAGATGTTGTGACGTACTTGTATTCCTTTTACTTTATAATTTAGACTATTAATTTACAACCTTTTCTGGTTATAAGTAATATGTTAAATTCTTTATTCAGTTATTCAAACTGAATAAGTTATTTACAAACTCACTTTTTTGAGTTTGTAGAACAAAAAGAGCCTCTCGGGAAGGCATAACCACTTATGTTTGATGACATGTTGTCTGAAAATTTCTCACGTTCACTATAGAGCAAGTATTTTTCTAAATCAAATATATATATTATATATTGAGTTAATGAGTGGCTGCTTTTTGGCAACTGAGTAAAATTATAGAGCAGTATTTTACCTACAGTGATCATCCATAGAAGTAGAGTCTTTATTTGTTTTTCACTGCATTTTTCATGGTTGGATCTCTCCATTCTCAGACTCCCTGATTGTGCAACATTTTCTCTTTGATTATTCTGCAGTAAGAAGCATTCCTTCCTAATTATCTCACAGATTTATGTGTTCCACATGTGGGATCTCCTCCCACACTACTTTATGATAATAAAAAGTCTCTACATTGAGCTTCACTATGAAAGGAATAAAGGTTCTTTTTTTTTCTTCCTGCAGCCGTGAATCATTTCTCTTGATTGCATCATTAAAAGATTTGAAAGATGAGGTTTGCCTATTGTGACTGTGGTTTATGCCCCTTTGTTTTCAGCAAAAATCAATTTAGCTAGTTTGGTTTTAAACAGCAGAAATAATAGTCCACATAGACAACTAAGCTATGTTAGCAAATGAACATAAGATTTAAATTTACATTTGACGTTAACAGTTGTGAAAGATGTAAATAAAACAGCTTAAAACGTTTAAAACGTGAGAAGTAAAAAAGATAATTTTATCCCCATAAAAACGACAGTTTTACAGACCTGCTTGGGTTGTCCAGATTCCGACTTACACCGCAGACCTGGGCATGGCCATGGCAAACACAGCGACCACCAATGCTGATGTCTTTAATACTATAAAAATACTATCAGCAAACAAAGAAATGTCAGCACCAGCACCAACAGGTAGATCTGTCACATTTGACAAATTTGAACAGCTCAGGAATTCATGGTATGAGCTGACTTAATATTTCCAATAGATTAAAGCAAAAAAAAAAAAAAATGTTTTCCCTAAGATGACATGTCTTTAAGAAATTTCCTCTTGAACACATCTTAGTGTTCTGTACCAGCCACTTAAAATTGGTACTCTGCTTCTTTTAATAGCCTGCTATCCAGAAGTGCTATATCTCACACTTGCAGACTGAAAGCTTTCCAAACCTGTCCCTATCAAAAAAAAAAAAAATTTCCAAAGAGGACTTGTCACACTCATCCAGACTTAGTTCTCCACAAACCGTAATGGGTGAACAGGGGAGTGTGACTGTGTCAGCAAAAAGGAATCTGGCAGGCAGGAGGTATAAAACTAAACTTTGTCCAAATGGGAAACTAAAGGATGCCAACATGTCACCTTAGTGTCAGGTTGTACGGTTTGTGTCTTACCCTGCGTGTGACAGTGGGGTCTCTCTGGGCCTTGGAGATTAGGTGGCCTAGGAGAGTGCTGGTGCGAAGGAAGCGCAAGCGAATGTTTGTGGCCTTCGTGAAGTCACGGAGCACCGGTGAGTATGTGAAGTTTTTGGAGCCCGGGCGGCCGTTTATCAGAGAAACCACAATCTGGAAAGTACAGCGTTTAATTTAAGAGAATTGTTGTTCAAACTTGTCTGGCATTTGTTGCCAGGATATTTCATGTTTCACCTCTCCATTCTCCAAAGGTATGATCCGCGAATACTCTGTGGTGCAGATCTGGTCGTCATCATTAAAAATACGACTGTTGGGTTGTTTTCCAAATTTCTCAATACACTCCCGTTTTGAATCTAGTGAGGCAAAGAAAAAAAAAAATCAAAATGTTATGGTTAAATTATTGGAATTTTTCATAAATCACAATTGTAGCAGAATACCAAATACTTCACAGGTGTTTAATTATCAGAAATGGATCAGAATGAAACAGGAAACATGGAATCTATGGGTTTCCTGCACCTCTTTTGAATAAGACCATTTTTACAATATTTTGCCCAATTAGTCTTCATCACACATTTTTCCATGGTTGTTAAACAACTCTTATCTTCTAGGTAAAACTAAACTAATTAACAGGTTTTTGTGCAAATAAGCCACATATTAAGAATAATAACCACAAGGGTGTAGCTCAATTTTAATTTTCAGGGATTTTATTTGGAATTATCAATTTATATTCTGCCATATCTTTTTCAGAGAATATTTTAAGTACTACAGGGCAAAATCTCAGAACCATCTGAGATAAGGATAATGAAGTATAATAGGGAATAAATCATTTGAGGTTAAAACATTGCTAAGCTCAGAATAGGCCATACATTTTCAGGAATTTGGATCAAGTGCACTCCAAGTGAAAGGCTGAGAGTGAAAACCTGAAAAAATCTCTTTGTGATAGAGCCGAGAAATAATATATTTCATAAAGCTGAGCTGCAAAGTAAGCAAGCAGAGTTGCGAGCAACATTTTTGTTGGCTTTAAATCTAAAACTGTAGAATATTCCTCCACATATGCATCTTTTATTTCCATGACTATTTTCCCTTCGTAATGACATGCAGGGTTTACTGTAGAACAGTTGCTATAAATGCAGCAACACTGTCAAATTCAAGCCAGCAAGTCTGGGATCCCCAGTTCACTCATTGTTGGGGATCTCATACATAACTGATCTCTTGGCGTCATGGGGACATGCATCGCCTATAATGGACCCAGTTGGTCCTCTTTCTTTTCTGCATATTTGTTTTTTTCTGTAACTGTGTCTCTTATTCTCACCGCCAAGTATAAAAATCTCTTGAGCAGAGCTCACAGACAGCAACCACAAGCCCAGAATGAACAGCACTGATCTCTATTCGCATTCTGACTGTGTCATGTAATTTCTTTCTGCCCACTCCTTACACACAGCTGTCCCGCCTCAGGTTGATTAATTTTTACTCAAAGCAGCACAATAGGTTCGTAAAGCAGGAGCAATGTTTCTTCTCGGTTTTGTCCATGCTCGAGTAACTGGAACAGCACTGAAACATGTTGAATAGAATTATCAAAGAGTCATATCAAAACAGAGCTCTAACGCTCCATCATCAGCCTAGCATTCTAGCAAACTTCTCCACATAAAAATAACGGGTTCAGCTGTATTCATCGAGTCTGAAACCTCAGATGCAGTCTCCAGAACTTTATATGTGTAAATACAATTTTTCAATCCAAATCTACTTTTAAACATATACATGGCATTGATTTTAATGAAGTATTGGCGGGGGACTCTGTAAAAGTAGCTACGTATTCTTAAATAACTAAGATCAGCAACCAAGGTCTCACATTAGAGCCAGGCTTAAGTCATGTATACTAGTCCACTAGAGTCAGTGATCACAGCAGAAAAGGTCTTAGTAAGGGAATAAAAAGTCACATTGACTCTTGCGTTTTGAGGATTTCTTACCTCTTATTCCAACCAGAACAAACCTTTTATAGCTCTGAAAAAATAACTGCAGCTTAATATAATTTGATTTATGTTATGTGGGCTGGTTTTTTAATGCACAATGACGAAATGAGGTAGACCACACATACACACACACGAAAAGTGAAGGGAACAATGACAAGCATTTCCTGTCTTAAATCGTCTTAAGCAGATAATCAGTGTGCATAGATTAAGCCTACACCCCTAATCACACATATATCCTTCTTCACAATTTTTTTTTTTTTACGGCAGACAGTTTAACTTGTCACTGCAAATCTGGGAATTATTAAGATAACAGCCCTCTTTTTGGCTTTTCAGAGGGGTTTGAAAAGGGGCATGGGGTTTGACTGAGCTGCATTACTTGATGGCTTTATAATACTTGCAACACTTTTGCTCTTGCCTTTGTAACACTTTGTAACATATTAAAATACCAACAGGAAAAACATTTAATCCACACAAAATCACTGAGTGTCTTTGATGCAAACTTATGAACAGTTTTTCTTCTGTTGATTTAAAAAGAAAACCTTTTACAGAGAGGAAGTAAAAGTGAGTAAATATCCTGTGAGTCAACTTACATTACAGAAAACCATTTTTTAAACAGAGGGATTTACACTTACGAGCAAAGTACTGCCAAGGGGTAAATGTTCTCCCATTGTCCACAGAGCGCTCCAGCACCCACAGGTCAGGACGAGGTGAATTAGCAAACTTGATTAGGACGTATGCCACATGGAAGAGCTGAAAATCAGAGCACAAAGAGGCGTCTAAACAAAAGGCACTCACTGCTCACCGCTCAGAGCGGATTTTGGCAAAAGCCTCCAGTTTCCTGAGTTGCACTGACTGTACAGAGGAAAGGCTTGGCTTTGGGCTCTACCAGTACTCTTATTTCCGTTCTTGGAAGGAAAACAAGGAGTCCTAGTACAAATTCGTCATAGCTCTTTTAACTTCTCAAACAACAAATGTACAAATAAAAGGCTTGAACTGAAACAGTTTCCGGTCTTGAGAGCGTTGTTTACCTTTAGCATTCAGCCAGAGCTCGGCTTACAGGAAGGAGCACTTATTAGCAAGGAGTGAATGCAACTTCTGCAGGTGCAACCATGCTAGTGAAAAGACACTAGCTAAGCCCACCTGATTCGAGTTTGTTCCCTGAAGTCGTTATCTCAACCCCCATCAAAATATAGAGCCCATGCAAGGGCAGAAGAGGGGGAGTCGGCGATTGTTTCTATCTGACTCCTTATGCTCATTGAAGTGCATTTCGTTTGCATTTCACCAGTATCATTATCAAGCACTGAAAGGGATTGGCTTAAGGTTGATTGGCCATTGTGTAGAAGTCCATTTTGTTTGATCTTCTGGGATTTGGCATTACTTGTTGGAAAGCCCTCCACGTGACACCTGCAGTGTCAACAAAAAGCCTTACCTTCACCTGACCACGCCCCTGTGACGTTCTGCAAGGCCGAGTTGCAGATTGTCTAAATCGGTGGATTGCTTGGCCTCGAAACAGCATGCTCGGTTTTCAGTTGATGAATGGAAAGGCTGTAGGTAAAATGTGGTGCTCTGTCTTAATAAAAGACATCTCTACAGACTGTCTCTTTTGGCAAGGATGAAGGCAGGCCCACACTCGTCTAGCATCCCTCAGCGCCAGAATGAAAAGCCCAGCGGGCATTTGAAATATTCAAGTATCCGTCTCTCCTTGCATGAGGCAAGGAGTTGGGTTAAGACTTCAAAGAAAAAGAAAAGCACGGCAAAGCCTCGGCTGAGGAGTCATTTACTCTTTCACAATTACCCACAATTCTGGATGAATTCCTCTCCCAATCCTGGAAGTGAAGGCCTCAAACTTAAGCCGCTGTTTGGCTGTTGCATTGTGAGCAAGTTCAGGGATCGACTGCTGAACTGTGTGTCCATATTTATCGTCACAATGTGAACTCCAGCTCTTACCAAGTAAATCATCCGGTTCCAAATCAGGAGCAGACCTTTATCAGTCTTGAAGCCCTCTCTGAATCTGACGTCTGAATGGCATGTGTTTTTAAATTAATCAGGGAACATTTCCACCCACATGCAACAGGATGTGCAGATAACTAAAAAAAGACATGAATGGCGCACACGAGAAGTTGTCTAATAATAGAAGAAAGTGACCCACTATTGGTTTGTTTATTTTGCTGTGGACTGAACGGAGATTTAAGTTCACAAGAGCTGTGATGGCATGAAGAGAGGGGTTTGGTGGTAGTAGGATGGAGGAGGGTAGAGAGACAAGGTGGGTAGCAAAGGGGTTGGGGTGGCAAGAGACGTGCTGGCTGGCATGCAGACCCATCTGAAAATACCAAACATAGCAACACATTCCCCCTCTGGTCTAATGACCCCGAAACAAAGCTTGGCACTGCTTGCAGAAGCCCATCACTGACAGCAACACAGGATTGAAAACCTTTCACGACACTTGTTGCTGTAAAGCAGATGACAAAAATAGATATTTTAAGCCACATAAAAATGTACAGAGCTTTGATGACTTAGCTAGTTGAACTTGTTTGTTCCTTTATGTAGCAATATTCCAGAACACTCTTTTTGGAACGTTGTGTGGAAGAAAACATATACGTTGTATATTTAAGGTATTGCGTCATCTGCCTACACACACATACATATGAACCTGAGTGGCAGCCTAGTTTTAATCCATGGAGTTTAACATGATGTCGGCCCAGAAGCAGAGGCTTGTTACAGCTTTACAACCATAGCAGTTTCAACTCTTCTAGGAAGGCTTGCCAAAAGCTTTAGGGCTGTGTTTATAGGAATTTATAGCCAGTCTTCCAGAAGCACATTTGTCAAGTCAGACTTGATTTGATCCTAGTTATTAAAAAAAGGCAGCCAAGTTTAGTGTATTGTCCAAATTGGTTTTAAAAGGTTTCTATCTAAGGAATTGAGTCCTTAACTCTCCAACAAATCCCTCATACTGAGAATACATGGAGCGGCAAGGGACATTTTACTGGAAGAAAAAGTTGAAATCAATAAAGAAACAACAACAAAATCTTAATCGGATTTCCTATTGTTCTTCAAAGAGGATAATGGTTTAAAACACATTTTTCTGACTTTTCAGGTCAGACACTCTAAAACAGAAAGCCCTATAACTCTACTGCTGAAAACAAATTGTTTTTCTTGTCCACAAACCTTTCGATAAATAAAATGCAGAGTCGGTGTGTGGCCTGTGTTATCTGTGCAGGAAACATGAATAAACTCAGAGAATATAAAAAGCGGACAAAACAAATTTAACCTTAAGTTCCTGCGGTGTCCAAAGTCAGCTCTCGAGGGTCAGTATCCTGCCTGTTTTAGTTCTTTTCTTAGTTGAACATACGTAAGCCAAGTGCTATTTCTTTAGCTGGCCCCTACAAACCTTCTGACATGCTCAGAAGGTAGCTGAACCATTTGGATCAACTATTTTGCAAGACATGGGTATATTTTGATTTGTAAAATGGACATCAAAGGCAACATCCACAGATTAAAAAGTAGCGACCCAGAGTGGAGTCTTGGAACCCCAAAGGTGAGAGATGCTGGAGCTTATTGTGAAAAACTCTAACAATTATGGTCAGTCTTCATTTTAATCATAAAAAATCTGAAGTTTTGTGTTAAATGTGTTCCTCCTTCCTAAAGCTAAAACATTACTACATACTGCAAATAGCATTTATACAAGTCCTTTATAAGGATACATAGGATGATCCTCCTGTAGTCTTGGAAGAACGATCCCTGGAGCATGTCCTGGCACGGCCTTGCTTTCTCTCCAACTGTATCCTGCCAATCTAAACACACACTCCTGTCCAGCACATTTGGAGGGGAGGGCCTTGAAATATTGTGATGACATGCCATGCACCCTCAATGGAGGATTCCATTGTCATACAAGACTTTAAACACACTGACAAGTTTGTGGCTAATAGACTTGGAAAACACTTGAGCTGAGCCCCTGTTTACCCAGCATCCACAGCAGCTTTGGCTGTGAGTGTTGCACAAAGAGGTTTAGCGTGAAAAAAGGTCAGGGGGTTAGCTGTGCCAGCCGTAGACGGCCTTCCTCGCCTTTGGTCATGCTCCTTAAATTCCTGACCTTGGTGCGCCACATTACTTCATGTAAGGGGACTGAAGACTTCTCCTTGCATGTTGACACGTAAGAACAAGAGAGCCATCAGTGTCCCCCAAGACCAAACACCATTTTTAAAACTCTACATTAAAATTTTCCTTCCACATTTCATTCATAGCAATGTGAAATTTAGATTTGATACACAACACGCACATGCACCACTCAATAACTCCGCTAACCCTCAACATTTTCTCCTGTGCACGAATTGTCAAATATAAAGCAGAAAATTTACTTCTGACAGATATTCAGTCAGAGTGATGTGTCAAATCTGACAAGTCATATGACCTCCAGCAAACTTATTAGAGGAGCAAAGGACAAGCTGGATCTAAACGAGACCTTGCATTGCCTTTGTCTTACTTACTCTGATCCAGTCATTTTGTTAATATGTTTACTCGAAATACATTTGCCTTCAGCCCCTTTTACAATGACACCACCGAATGAAATGAAGGGAAAATGCAGTGAACTCAACTGCCTACAGATATCCCCCTATTAGATAAATGTCTTCCACCTGTGCATAATTCAATCTTTTGTGCATTAATCAGTGAAGCAGTTAAAAGCCCATGGTAATGGAGGACCTGCACTGATCTGCAGCCCAGGTGGACAAGCTGTTAAATGTACACCGAAGAAACACCTTGGTTAACAAATACTACAAGAAGTTCAAATTAGGGTTTACCACAAGCCTAATCTGTAATTTGTGAAAGTGACGTATGGCCTTCAGATCTTTTCATCGTTTAATAAAAAAAAACAAAAAAAAAACAGTGAAATATGAAAAATATTTTGTAAACACGACCCCTGATCCAAGCTGACTGAGCTTGAGCGACTCTGCAAAGAAGAAAGAACAGAAATTTCGGTGTCTGAGTATACGAGCTGGGAAAGACATACCACAAAAGATCTGCCAGCTGTAATTAAAGCTGTAATGCGTAGGTTCAGGAGGCTAAATATGTTGAACTATTATACAGAAATATCACCAAAATATAGTGAAGTTTCTGAAAGTGACATGACAAAATCTAAGAAAGGTTTAAATTATATGAATGGTTTTGTAAGGTAGTGTAATCTATTTATTTTGGACAAAATGGTCGGCTGTAACATAATCCGAATAGGAATTTTTTAAATCCATCGTTAAGACAATAATTTATGCAACAACTAGTTTTTACTCTATTGTGAAAAGGCAAGACAAAAGCTTTTGTTATCAGCTTTTGTCTAATAACAAAAGATTTTTTTTCTTGCTCACACGGGGAAAAAAAATAGAACTGAAGACACAATTAATCCCTAAATTATGAAAACAAAGTCGGGACATAGTGTTAAGAACTTTGCTGAAATTGTTAATAATCTTGAAAAAAACTTCCCTAAAAGTAATTGCTTTTGATTTAAACAGTAAAAATATAAATACCAACATGTCATTTTAACTTTTTCCTCCATTGTTTTCCAGCAAAAAATAGAAATTTTTCTTGGTTCTTCTCCAAACAAAGGCTTTTATTATGCAAAACAACAACTCAAAAGCAAAATGTTATCTGTTTTTAGTTGTTTGGGACAACTTTGCCTCTGTCCTGGATTACAGGTCTAGACAAACGTTTACCACGCTGGATAATTTTAACATGTTTATTCTAGCGTGACCTTTGGCAAATCAGAAAAGCACAAGAGGTAAAAACAACACAAATTGCTTTCAGTGCAGATATGGTTTGTGACAAAAATTCTCAGTGTCATAGATAGCAAAAGAGTCATAACAACTACAACAAAGTCATCTACTGCCAGGAAGACTGTGACCTAACCTTTGATTGCACTGTGAGACATTATGTACACAAAACAACACATCCATTCGTCTGTTTTCTGTAACTGCTTTGTCCCATTCAGGGTCACTGGGATGGGGGTGGGAGGCTCCTGATGGACGCTGGTTGATTATAAAGGCAACACAAAAGCACATGAGACAAAACAACTAAACACACACACATTCCCTCCCAGGGTCAATTAAGAGTCACCAATTAACCTACCATACATGTTGGAGTGAGGGAGGAAACAGGAAAACATTTAACATACACAGGCAAGACATTGTTCTAAAACACCATGGTAGAGTCGTATGGACATGAAGGAATGGACATAGTCAGCAACAAAATCTGGGTAAGGTGTGGTGTTTAGATTATACTCAATTAATGCTAAGCACCAATAAAATAGCCATACCATCTGTATGTCTCAGCTAAAATAATTTTTTTATATATATTTATATCTTCTATACATGTTTATAATTTAAATGAAGTGTATTGTTTTGCCTGTTCATTCACCATGGGCTCATATAACAAATCTAAACCAGGTAAACTCCACATCTTCAGGTAAACATGTATGCATGGAACATCAAGTATAGCAACAGCAAAAAGTTTACGGGGTTAGGATAGCCCCAATCCTAACCCTACCAGCAATCGCACAGTTGGGCAGGAGTGTTAGCTCGGAGGGGGGTTTAGCTCCTACAAATTCAAAACCCCTGTTCTAATAATCATCAGCTACAAAACCCAAGCAGATTTTTGTATTTATTTATTGTTTTGTTTGGTTAAGACTGTTGCCTTACACATCTCTGGTTAAAGTCTATTCCTCTGTGTCATTGGGAGTTTTTTGTGCTGGTTTCCTTTTACACACCAAAGTTGTGTGAATTAGTTTGATTGATGATTCTGAGTACGTGGGTGTATGGCTGTTTCTCTTGTGTGTCCTTATGTTGATCCTGTGATTGATGGGTGACCTGTTCAGGGTGCTCCCCATCTCATGAACTATGACCCGCAGGACAGGCTCCAAGCCTCCTGTAGCTCCAAACAGAGCAGAAAAAATTACTAACTCAGAGAGCTTCCAGAATGATCCTAAGAGGATGCACTAAGTACGTGTGCCTACTTTCACTGCAGTGCCATCTAAGGAAACAAAGATTTTTTTTTCTCTGATTATTAGACATTATGAAAAGGAAAAAGTATTTTGGCCCAAGATTAGTAAACCCGTCCCCATGTCTTTTTGAGAGAGAATCAAGAATGCTCTTTCTTAGCCCAGGCATTTATTTTTGTCTGTTTTTTTTTTTTTTAGATTTTTAATGCATGAATAAAGACTTGAATAAATACAAAAACGCTGTTGGCATCAAATGCAACTAGTAAATATTTCTACATAGATTAAAAATGAATAAACTTTATTTGCAGTTTAGAACTGAACTGCAGCACATTGACATACAATATACTGCAGCTCAGGTTTTTGTGTTTGAAGACAACGTTATTTTTTCAATCAAGATTTGACATATTTGTCAACATTTTTGAAAAGTTATTAGACATTTTAACAATTTTTCCTTTAATTTTTTTGTTCATGGTTGTAGTTTACAAGTTGTTTTGATTTCCATAACTGAAATGGGAAAATATGTCAAATGTACAAGCGACAAAATGAGCACAAAGCACATGAGTCATCCGACTGTGAAAAGTGATGATGTTCAATTTGGAAATCCAAAATTGGGTTTTGACGCATAACAACATAGTAAGGGGTCTAGTTCAAATTTGTGTTAATGAAGGGAAGATTTATACGGTGATTTATCTAGCAAGTAAGACACCAACAAAAATGTTTCCTGAGAAGCTAACAAATAATAATAAAATGACTATCAAATGAGTACGAAGTCATAGGATCTTCTGACGGAATCCTATGAATACCTTGTAAACAAACAAAAAGCAGTCCAAATTTATACAACTCAACCATAGCTGTTTTTTCCAGCTTGACATGTTCAAAAGAAGCCCAGTTAGGTGAAAACCTATCAAATCTGGCAACACTGGCTCTATAGTGAGTCCAATGTTCACCTAAATCAATACAGTGAAAAAAATTAGCACCAGCAAAAAAAAATCTATGATTCAAAACAGTAAAATTCTTGCAACATTGAGATACATATTGTAATTTCAGCTTTGGTTCTGACCAGCAATGTTATTGTGATGTACATTGATGTGTGTTGGCATGCGTTTTTGTTTTTTTTGCTTTGTAAAATAGTCTACTTCATGTTACCAAGTCATTCAGTGTTTCTGCAAGACACACCACTCAAACTCTAACAGTCTATATGTAGTCAGTTTTCTGTTGTTTGGTCCTAAAACAAAATCTCATCAGGCAATGATAAACATGTGCTGGAAGTTAAAATACTGATTTATATTCAGGCAGCAGCTGCAGCCAGACGTTCTCGCAGTCATTTGGCTCAAACACCAAGAAGAAACAGTTGCAGATGAAGCTAATCTTTGTGGCTTAACATGCCAAGGAAGTGTTTAGAAAGAGCAGTTATTGATTTAACAATATCTGCAGACATCGTCACATGCTTTATATTATGCTCGCAAACAATAAATGTTACAGTTTCAGTGCTGGCTGTTTACTTCATGCTCAAGTGATGTTTAATAAATAGTGCATAGATTGCAACGTGTTCTCTTTTTTTCCGAATTTTAGTTGATTTTTTCTGTAAATCTAAAGTTCCAATTGTTCTCATAACCCCTAGGCAAAAACTGTTTCCAATTCAGAGATTGTTTTCATGAGTGACTTAACTTACGCATCACACATTTTCTGTGTCGATGACCTTAATTGCAAGCGGGCTCATTACACCCTTTTTTCATGTCAACAATAAGCAACCACACCTCCTTTTGGCACATTATGGTTGTTTAAAACTCTCCTGTAAGGTTTATAATGGTTTATAATGGCAGTCTGCAATTTCCGATATGCAATTTTTAAAACTGCAACAAAAAAAAAAAAAAGAAAAGAAAAAAATGAAGATGTGATTCCCTGGATGACAAATCCAATTAAACCAAAGAGTCATTCAGCTCCAAGAGCGTAGTAAAACTACAGCTGAAAACTAGACGGAATGTGAGAAAGCTTCAGCTAGCTTGACGAGAGATCAGAGAGCTCATATCAAAGGAGAAGTGGCAACACTTTCTGCTGGAGTGAATCAGTCTTGCAGACAGAACATTCTGTGGTGGGGTGGAGTGGAAGCACCCCCAACATACCCTCCACACCATGGCCTCTACCCCTCAACCCCCAACTCTGCAACAATGCAATGTACAACTGTTTGTCTGCCTATAACAGGTGGGGCAAAGAAGGGAGACGGAGGGTGTCTGGTATATTTTCTCTGTCTCCATGACAGAATTTATGTGGTAACAACAGAACAGTTGGCTAAAAGTTACAAGAGAAATGCATGTAGGTGTTACAGACGCATAATGATCACACATGTTTCTACTTGTTTGCAGTTTTCTTTTAAAAGCTTTAGCCTGCAGCTGCTCAAGAACTTGCACTTCATTGTTCCCCTGTGTTAAATGCTTTGCTAGTAAATGGTGTGATGTATACAAAGCCATGCAAATTAATATATAGAGCTGGTGTCAATAACTACATTTATTGTTAGATTCTTGGTTAGCAAAATGCTCTTTAAGTTCTTTAACATGCAAAATACATTATTTTCAAGTTACCTAAGCTTTACAGCTTGATAAGGGTGTTGCTATTTAAGCTACACCTTTGTCATAAAGGCAGGGGTGAAAGTAGTTTTAAATTCTTGGGGGTACTGTGACAAAAAAATACAAAAATCAATATATATATATATATATATATATATATATATATATATATATATATATATATATATATATATATATATATATATATATATATATATATATATATATATATATATATATATATATATATATATATATATATAAGCTGGGTATCTCTTGAATTGCTACAAAATAAAGCTGTATTTCTCTCAGCCCACTGGCTGCAATGTTGACACCTTGAGATGCCATGAGACCTAAATTATGAACATCATGGCACGGATGCATCCCAGTTTTCCATGTCTGGAATATAACTATTCATTTTAGATTTTAAACTGGTTCTATTGATCCTGTGTCCAGATAGAGAGATAACCAGTAGCCCAGCATCATGACCTGTTTGTTCTGAAGATCCTGCAGCTTCCACTTTTCTTCCTAACATGGCGCCTCCTCACCCTGACTCTCATACTGATAGGATGAACCACAGAGCTCTGTTAGGTTAAAGCACATCTTCTGAAGTTGGGATATTTTTCTCCTGCGCGCTCCACAAGCCGACCAGAGATTATGTTAAAAACGTTCAGTCCATTACGATATTAGGTTTTCAGGCTTGATATTTATTTTGCGATCATTAATAAGCCTCCCCTGGTTGATTAGTTAATTTTAAACTCCTGCTCTGATGGTAATGGTAATGGAACCGAAATGCACAGAATTGTGCAACACCTTGTTGAAACAATAATCACTGAGGTTATTATTGTTGATGGATCATTAATTTGAACACGTTTTGTTGATATTTTTGTTGTTGTTCTTTAATATAGTTACGAATGTTTTGATAAGGACCCAGAGGAGGACGTTCTGGTCTCAACGCCCTGGCGCCGTTCCGTTTGTTACCTCATGCTGAGCTCGACTCAAAACCCTCAGCGATTGACGTGTTGGAGCCCTGCTCTATAGCACGGACAGTTCAGAAACAATATGAAATGGGAAAAAAGTTATTTAATAACTGATTAAGTCGTGTTTTAGATTGTTCTTGAAAAACGAATCAGTCACAGCTAATTAGTGGGTGTACTCGCGGCTGCACAGTGAACCCATTCATTTTTTTACAGCAGACAGCCGCTCCACTCTCTTGCAGGTACTGTGTACCCCTGCTAAATTTTTTAGGGGTACGCAGTACCCTGCCGTACCCCCTTACTTTCACCCCTGCATATAGGTCTAGGAAAATGGCTATTCTCCTAACAGTTCTCATTGCATCAATGACTGCGTCAGTAGACCTGTGACCAGTGATTAGCACTGCCATCCACCAATTGATGGCAAAGGCCTTGAAAAGGTGAAAAGATACCACATTAACCTCCACAAACTTTTCCACACCGCAGCTCCAGATTTAGGTGGAGCCTCAGCACAACAGACAAACATGAGGCGCTCTTCAGTCCAGGCTGCGAATGATAAGCACACACAGTGGCTGTTTCGGGGGGAGCAGTAAATATCTACTGCGTTGGCTTGCCCTCCTCTTCGGACTGCCCCACTAAACACAGTCACTTACATCACCTCAATCGTCACTGCATCAATATGTCTAACAGCCAATTTGGTCTCTGGGCTGAGCCAGCTGCACTGTACCTGCAAATCCTTGCAACAAGTCACATGTCTATGGCAAGACTGACTGGATTTTCGACACTTGTTTTTGGCTCATGCTCTCATGCTTTTGGCTCAGTCAGGCAGGCAGGCAGGCAATATACATATTTTTTGATTTGCATTTCAGTAAAAACGAGCACTCAAGAGCCGCTAACACTAATAATTGTGCTGGAATTGTACCTGACCCACTGTTTCCTGCTTAGCGACGCTGATGCCGGTAAGTTGTGGGTCAGGGAACGCAGAGCATCTTGTCTCATTCAGCTTGCATCACACATTTACTGATGCCATTTCAAAATTTGAAATATCAACATTGGAAAACCAGAATGTTATTGCAGTTGTAATAACAGCACATACTGTATGTGCACAACATATCAAGACCTTATGCTTATTGAAAGGACCAGTAATTTTTTTTATTATTATTATTATTATTATTCCTTATTTCAACAAATATAGGTTGTTGTTTTGTCTTGTTTTAGCTATCTTTGTTAAAACAAAAATGTGTTTTCTAATACTTACAACTTTGGAAGAGATGCAAATAATGTGCCATCTCTTTACCTTGCTTGTATGTCTTCATAATTGTTTTGTGTTCTGCCCACTTTATCCCCACAAAATTACACCACCTGTCTATTTCTACCCATTTATCCTGTGAAAAGAGAGGGCCAGGTCATTTTCAATGAGGCTTTAGGAGAACCAAAGCTTTGTGACAGCAAGAGAGCACAGAAAGGTTGTCACACAAAACCTGCCTTGGAGGACTCTACGCACAAAAGGGGGCGACAGCCGCAAATAAAACATTCAAGCCAAATTTGGTGGGAGTTGCACCCCTGAGAGAGAGGATTAGGTTCCTGGGGAATGTCTCGAAAATTGAGTTTTTCAAAGCTTTGTGGCGTGGAGATTGCCGGGTTGTGAAAAGAGCCAAGTTTGTTCGACTAACCTGGATGTCAGAATTCCCCTCAAAGTTTATTACACAATCCAGTCAGGGATTTTACAATATTTACATCCTCTAAAGTTGAACCAATGTGCTGCAGCCTTATCATGCTCGACTTTTGTAGGAAATTATTGAATCATAAAAAGAAATTGGCATATTTTGGGATCTAGCCAAAATTCAGAGCCAATAAACGTCCACAGTGAACTTCAAAATGATGTTCATCTTTTACCTTCAGAATGAAACACCAGTAGAACCCAATGAACCTGAATCAACAAGTTTCAATACTACATTTTCAGTTAGTCTTCTGCTTTCATTCAGTGAAACCAATCAGTTTAAACTCATCAAAAGGAGGCATACAGCAGCGAGCCCTGGTATGTTTGCCTCACATGGTCTACTCTGGGTTCACTCAGGCAGATAAGCACGTGTGGTCATGGCTCCTAAAATACATTCCCAAGAATAAAAAAAAAAAACGAGTGAGCGACTGGCAGTCTGAAACAGGGTGTAAATGTTTAGTAGAACAATGGCTTACCTACTGTGCCCTGTAAATAGTTTAACAAGTGCTAAATTTTCCAGGAAAAGGACCAGGCGGTTTGATGCCTGTGCAATGAACTTATTAAATGGTGCACAGATATCTGTTAACCGTCTTTAGATGTGGGGAAATATATAGAGGTAATGAATCCTGCTGTTAGTGAAGTTATTTTTTGTGAATGGGGCTTTTTAAATAAAGGGGAAAAAATTGCATTTCTTTTTAGGTCAGAGACAGAAGACAGAAGTAAACTCTAAGTCTGTGCCAGATAAAACACAAAGTCATTTCCCATTGCATGTAAGAAAAGTAGAAATATTCGTTTTTCAGAAGCTGCCCAACAAACCTCCACAATAATACTTTTCAACAAAGTTTGGTGAGTTGCTGCAATTTCCTCTACAATGCGCAGACTGAGGACCACAGAGGTCACTTCCAGATTGAAGAAGGGATTTGTCATGGGTCATAGGTCAAAGGGCAAGAAGGCAGAAACAGGGAGCAGCTTGCACGCTCACATTGGCATTTATAAAGAACCATTCAAATTGAAGGAAGTTAAAAGATGGATCCTGTCACAGGACGAACTTGCTGTGGCACAGAAAAATATTCTAAGCTGATTTCTGAAAAGTTCACATTATTTTTTTAGAGATATTTTAATTTTATATGTTGCTTTGTAAATCAAAAATGCAAAAACGGTCTTACCCAGATTTCTCTAACTATTTTTTTAACAAGTACCTCCACAGTGAAAACCATATATTCCAAATGCCATCAGTACACACATTTTGATTGATGGATATAGGATAATTATGTGTCCTGTTTTTACTAAAAAGTAGAAATTTCCAAGTTCAAAATTGGAAAAATGTTTAGGTAAGAACATGTGAAAGTCAACATCTTCTCACCAGGCTAAAACTAAATAATCCAATATGGCTGCCCACATATAATTCTTAGTGATAATTTCATAAAAATAACTATCTTTGTTGCTGCAGTGTACGAAAGGACAAAAAGCAGAAATGTACATTGTTGTAACTTTTAAAGCTAATGGTAGTTATCCAAGTCAGTGACTTTGTTTTCAAAGTTGTATTTTTTTTCAATTTTTTTTTCCATCAATTTCAAAGTTGTATTTAACATGCTTAAACCAATCTGTCATTCCCAGATTGGTTTACTATCATCCAACGCAGTTTGTACTACAGGTTCTTGAATTATTGTCCTCAGTTACTGATGAAGCAAAGATCAATGTGCTTGGACAACTCATCTTTATGGTGTTGATTAATTTCACACCACAATCAGCTCCTTCATATTTACATGCAAATAATCATTAACTAAATTTTATCTGACAACCAGTTAAGAAAGCCAGTAGCAAACAGTAGATGTTCTCTGAGTGAAGGCAGATTTTTCCTTACAGTGGTGTTTAGCAGAGCAGCTCAAAATATTTTGCACTAAACTCAACTGATACTTGATAGAGTTGTTTGTCTTACACTGAGTATTTGCTTTGGACATTTCCTTTTGTCTTTTTAGCTGCTCCTGTGACCATATAAAAGCCTGAGGTATAGGAATTTTGACAATGCAGGATTTCTGCCACTGTATTATAAGCCTGGCGGGCCACCAGGCTTTACTTGTGCCCCCACCAGGCTAAGCATTGCTTATTTATTTAAGCCTTTTTAAAATGTATGCAATTTTTAAGACATTGTAGTTGGTGTTCAGGTATTAATTTTCCAATCTTTCAATAACACATAATTATCAAGGAATATTTTCAAATTTCCTGTCAATTTTAAACATTTTTAACTCAAAAACACAACGGTTTACTATCAACCAACACAGTTTGTACTACAAGTTCTTGAGTTATTATCCTCAGTTACTGATGAAGTTACTGGTGGTTGTGGGACTGCCCTAGCCCACAACCACCAGTCATTGCAAGGTTTCCAACATAAAAAAAAACACATACATCCATATGTAAATCATGAGATTGCTGTAAAATTCTTATCACCAACAGTCAGTCATTTATTGGGTATTCAAGGGCTAGGTTATAGATGAAATGTTCCACAATATGACAGAAATTTCAGACCTGCAGGCAGCATTACAGGGCACAAATATCAGAGAAAAGAAAGAACATTAATATCTGTCAAATTATTACAAGGCAACTGTCCAAACTTTTTTCCCTAAAGCAAGAGCTCGAAGCTCCTTGAGGTAACTCAGGACAAGTTCTACAATCAGGATCAGAGATGTAAGTACACACCTGAATAGTATTTCAGAGCAACCCATACCAGCGTAACTGAGATATACAAGGGTTACTCAAATATGTCATTATGAAAAAAATCTACTGAGTTCAGATTTGGATAAGATTATTTCAGCTGTGATTTTGGCAGCATGTGCTTCAAACGACCTATTTTGAAACAAAGAAACCGGAAACAGCATTGTCAAAAAAAAAAAAAAAAAACACCTTTCTTTGAACCGCATACATTTTAACATAAACATGGCCTCTACCACCATCTTACGTATCTGCTTGGAGCTTTACAGAGACCAGCTGAACAGCCACCTGCATTTGTCTTGAAAGGAAACCACAGCACCTATTCAGGTCTGTCTGGCCCACACATTTTCATTAAACACATCATTTATCCTGTGGGTTTCAAAAGAATCTACAAAGCTATCAAAGAACCACAGAGAACAGACAGACATTTGACAGCGTTCTTAGATAGCTTGTGAGCCAGTGGAAAGGGTAGTTAAGCCTCCAGGTAAATTATTGAATATTCAAAGTTTTGTCACAAAGAACTGTAGTTCATCATTTTGAAGTTGAAGTAAAAGTTAAACATGGTTATTCAAATGGTTTACAAAAGAAAATCTGAAAAATGCATCAGTGCTCAGCATGTTTTACTCTTCTACCGCTAAATAAAATCCAGTGTAATGAACTGCCTCCAGAAATCACCTTATAAGGAGATAATTATATGTACATAGTGTAATCTTATTAAGTCCAGTTGAAATCATAAACGCGCCACATCACGAAGCCCAAAGAACACATTAGAGGGGATAGGGTTAAAATGTGGAGAAGCTGAAAGTATAATATCTACGTTAGTATTACTTTATTATGGAAGTCAGCTCAAATCTTCATCTAAAAATGTAGAGAGTATAGCAAAACTGCAAACCCACCAAAGCACCGCTGCCCACCTGAACTGACAAGCTGGAATAAGGAGAATATTAATCTTAGAAACAGCCAAGTAGACCATAGTAACTCTGGAGAAAGTGAAAATAGACTCAAAGTGGAAGATTATTAACAACTATGAACTGAACACTTCTTCAACAAGTTCAGTGAAACCAGTCAGGGTTAAGAAGAGGATGGATGATGCTAATGACAATAATGTAGCACATGCAGTAAAATCCCAATAAAATACACTGACACCTGTGGTTGCAACACAATAAAAATGTGGTAAGACACTGAAGAATTCAGAAGCCTGTTCATTAAGACATCCTGCCTACTTTAAATCAACTTTGACATCTCCCAAGTCTGATGTTTCAAACAATGATTATTTTTTCTTCTCACAACATTTGAACAATATAACAGAATAGGTGGCAATATGAGTGTTGCTCAATGCGTTTAAAAAGTGGCAGTTATATATATATTTTTGGTTATGATCAATGATGGGGATGAGTGTTGCGCAGGGCAGGAGGTAGTCACAATCACTGATCGAGTCACACTCTTTTTTTAGCACACTATAATGCAGTAATGTTGCCTTCTCTGCTCCCAAATAAACTGAGCATTACCTCGTATTAAAGTCAGACATCTCTAAAGGCCCTGCATGTGTCCATCCTTTTGTCAGGGCACACTATATTTAGCAGCGCAGGGTTTAAGCACAGCTCACGCTGGCTAAAAACAGAAGACAGAAAAGCCCGCACCCATTGTCAGACATGGTGTCCACAGGGAGGCCAAAGGTGTAGAGGGGTGGGGGGGCCTTTGCAGCTTGTCCAAAACCAGTCAATGCTCCCTTGTCCACCTACACATCTGAAATCCGATTCTGCATGCTTCTGATTTCTAATCCAGAGACAGCAATCCTTTCTTTCCTCACAGCAAATAAGCGAGGGTGAGGGGGCAGTTTTACGGGCCGCTAGCCAACCTCCTGTCAGAGACACGGGTTGTGATGGAGGCAAATTCTCCAGCCAAAGGGGCGTGAATCTGATTCCTGGCAGGAATCCAGCCGCAAAGCATGATTACTGCTTGCTGAGGTGATGAAGCTCCCACTGAAAACATAATCATGTAACACCTGATGGAATACCTGCAGCACAAACACACTGCATGTTCAAAAACAAAGAGCGAACTGGGAAACAGGAACAAAAACACTGTAAATATCCATTTAGACGGACAGATGCAAGTAAAGCTGCTTTGCACAGACGCTACAGCTCCTATTTTCTGCAGTGCCGAAAAGTCCAACAAGCTTGCAGACTTGTCCACCCCTGTTATTATCCACACACAGCAGGACACAGCTAAAAAAACAAATGTTTGTGCACATGATAATCTTACCTGCCCAAGGTCCAGGGTAACATTTACTTCATTGTAGACCGTTCCCCTGGAGAGAGGCGGGCTCTGCCACCACCGCTCTGTCCCATCAATTGCATTGGTCACCGGGTGGGCTTTGTTTGGATCCAAAGAGTTGCAGTAGTCACAAAACTGACCCTGAGAACAATTTTTTTTTTTTTTGTCATTTAAGGGCCAGGAAAAGCCAACACATCAACTTCACAAATGAGGTGGAGAGTATTAATCATGTGGATCAGGAATTCCTAAGAGTGGAATTCCTGTGAGAACTCTGGAGATCTGCTGAAAGAGACTTCCTCTAGTAAATGTGGGAAACTATAGTGTAAAAGTATTTCTGGCAGTTGTACAAGTTGGTCAGGGCAAGGAAAGGCTGGTGTAATAAAGGCTACCATGCTTGTCTTTACAATTTGAATTGAGCAATAATAATACTACTAATCGTAATATTAATTATTTTATTTGTGTCATTTCACAAAAACAAACACTACACATAGATATATAGAGTTATTTTATTCCCTTACCTGTATATTTTGAGTAGGGAGACCCAGAGTTGGTCCTCCGACAAGCTTACAGTACAAATCAACTCTCGGTGCGCCAGTTTCATCCTGGCCGCAGGTTGCTGTTGCAGATATTCTGGAGCCCTCTGCCAGGTTGAAGTACGGCGGATTCAAACTGAACCCCGTCAAGTCATTGGAAGTCTCTTGGCCGTCCGCGTCCCTGAGAAGCGTTGTCCAAAAGGTCAAGAGCAGCACAGCCCGGAGATGAGCTCCTATCCTCCGCCGCGGAGCGTTCTCCATCAGAGATCCTTGTAGATGCTGAGCCCAACCCGCCGCCTGAGTGGAGGAGCTCTCGTCATCTGGAGCTGTCCATGAAATGTATTCCCCTTTTTTTTTCTTTTTTTTTTTTTACTCGAGAAGATATTTCAGTGGATCTGCGCCTTCGCTAATTTTAGAGTCTGACAATGCCTGAAGTTTATGTCCCACTCCTGGAGGTGTGCCCTCTTTTCCGGCGCATATCCGCAAAAGAAACGAGGCGAGTTTTCCTAGTTCCGAAATAAAGTGAAGCGTGTCGCTGAGGCAGAGCTCTCAGGTGTCAGGCTCTGCGAGCTCAACTCCTCAGTGCGCCGTGAGCGAGCTGGGGCCAAAGGTCTGTCGGCACAATTAGCACTGCCTTCACTCCCTCACCACAGACACGTGTTTCTGTTTTCTTATGGCTCCGTAACAAGCTTACCTTCACTTGTTCATATGCTTGCCTACTGGTTGGAGATTATAAGGCAGCACTTCAGCTCAGAAGTTTATTTTATCATCGGAATTAATGTCCGATAGATAGATAGATAGATAGATAGATAGATAGATAGATAGATAGATAGATAGATAGATAGATAGATAGATAGATAGATAGATAGATAGATAGATAGATAGATAGATAGATAGATAGATAGATAGATAGATAGATAGATAGATAGATAGATAGATAGATAGATAGATAGATAGATAGATAGATAGATAGATAGATTTGTTCCAAAATTGAAAGAGTGATACGTGTTTTCAAACCCAATACATTGGACCACCATGGTGGTGGCAGCATCATTCTGTTGTTGCCAGGGTAACATTCACGTCCTCAAAGTGGATGAGATTGAAACAAGGAGGACCGTCTATAAGTAGTTCACTTAATACTACTGAACAGCTAGACAGTTGAAATTGGACAATATTGGGTGCTCCAAAATGTGAATTATCCCAAACATATCAAGTGAACTAACACTGTGCTTACATGTCCCTGTTCTCATTGCTGTTGACCATACCATTTGTAGATAAAAGTTTGCTCTGCGTCAAAAAGAGCAAGCTAGAGTTTAGCTGATGGCTGAAGCCATGAAGCTTCTAACTTGGCAGATAAATTTATGGAAATATTAGTGGGGTCCAACGTCAATCTCTGAGCCAGAGACAAACTGACAACTGTTCTTTAAAAATCCACTATAGTCATTCATGCCAGCCTTGAATGTATGTAAGGTGTGGACCAGACCGATTTAACTATATAAATAATAAAACATTGGAAGATAGTCCTGCTGGTCACAGCTTTAAGAGTGTGACATTTAAAACACATCTCTATGATAATATTTGTTTTGGTCTCACTTGTTCATTTTACATTTTGCAGTTAGAAACAGATTGTAGAAACGGTGATTTAGTAGGGAGAAAAAACAGGCAACCTCTCCCGACCACACTAAGGGACAAAGGTGTAAAGAAAATGGATGGATGGATGGATGGATGGATGGATGGATGGATGGATGGATGGATGGATGGATGGATGGATGGATGGATGGATGGATGGATGGATGGAAAAAACAGGCAGACGTGTGAAGCATATCATACCAAAGTTATATGATGGCGTCCTCTAGTGGAGTAGCTTGTCATTACATTGTCTCAAGTTTAGAACTTAGTTTCAGTTCGTCCTTAGTCGCAATGTATTTAGGTCACAGTAAAAAGAGCTTTTGTTCACGTAAAAAAACAAAACAAATGACATGATTTTTTTTCTGCTATTTGTCAAAATGAATACATGAAAGCAACTTTAAAATATGTTGGGACTTTAATAGAAACCTAATAACTTTCGTTTAGAACTTGCACATCAACAACAAATGAGTTTCACAGTGTGACTCATTGACAGGAGTGTTCTCGGGTCCAAGCATTTCTACCATTCTTCTTACGGGGCAACCGGACTGAACGCATTATGTCAGCGACGGGGCAGCGATGAGCAAACAGGAACTGTTCAGCGACCAAAGAAGATTTGCTGGGATTAGTTTATCAATCTGTTCTACTTAAATGGTCCACTCCACATGGAGCCAACAAATCTCCAGGTAGGATGGATAACTTTCTGAACGACTGGTCCGGGACAGCTTCCTGGTTTCATGTTGACGTCTGCGTGGTTGACAGAATATAAAATCCAACTATTGTTCTCTTGGTTAATCTGTTTCTTGTGCTAATGTATAACAGAAGTTGTATTTTATTGGTGCTATGTTGTGGCTCCACTGCAGTTTTCTGACAGACCAAAATTAGTTAGTTTTTGTTTTGTTTGTTTTTTTTCCACATCAGGCTGACAGATTAGGATATGGGATCTGATACAGCTACTTTGATGTACTCAGACAGTGTTTTATGATGGCAACACTTTTACTCGTGGCTATCTATTCTACACAGAAAATCTCTGTATCGCTGCTACGCTAGCTGTGAGCTACATTCTTCCTTGTGCTTATTTCTCCACACTGTTCAACTAGTTCAACGCTGTTCAGTCAGAGGCATATTTAGAAATATTTCTTGGCGTTTAGACATGAAGTCACTCCCACTGCAATCCAGCTTTGCTTGTTAGTTTGTTTTCTCAAATTTTCTTTGCTCAAAGCTCAAGTTCAGTCAGCTTGGATTCATGTAAACATCATTTTTTTTCCAAGTCTTGTAACAGATTCCCAGTTAAATGAAGGACTGGTTTCTAACTGGCTTATTCTAACCTATAGCGGGCAATAAAGTTCATTTACACTTTATTGAAATTAATTTAAAAGTAATAATAAATATTTTTTGAAAATTCATTGTAGCAATAGATTGCAAGGCTGTGATTGCATGTCACTGCACTCTAAGCGTTGCAAACACAAACATCGCTCTGTTATATATTGTACAAAACTGATTGTCAGATTAACTTGTGACATATATATTTTAAAAAAACTAAAGCTAATAAACCCGATGGTTATTTTAATTTTTCGAGTGTGCAAACATGTTGTGTAGTTGCAATAAATCAGTGGTAAACATTCATATCATTGCCAATTTCATCTTTTGATCTAAACTATTCCATGAATAGGCCGGGAAATCTTTTTATCATTCCATTGTTCTGGCTGATGAAAATCCTCCATACATGATAGTGCCGCCACCACAAATCACTGTGGCCGTTGTGTTCTAACGGAAATTGTGTTGTATTAGTTTTCCATACATAGTGATTTTATCCCAAAAAAAAAGAGTTTTGGTGTCATTCTTCCACAGGCTTGCAGTGTCCCGTGCATGACTTCTGGCTAACTGAATACGAGACTTCTTTTGGCATTTTCTTGGACAAAAAGTCCAAACCCATCACCCAGAGATGGTTTGGACGAGCACAGAGAAAGGATAGTGGATAATATCGGAAAAAGGAGTTTGAATATGAAGCTGCCAGGGAAGAGGAAAACAGGAGGATACCAAGTAGTTTTGAAAGAGGATATATTAGAAGTGCACCAATTACTTTTTTCTGGCCAAACACAATTTTTAAAAAGTCTGACCTGCTAATTTTAATACTGATTTTTTAAATGACTAACTCAATCAGTGCACTCCTATGATATATAGAGGGGTCAGTGAGACAGAAGATAAATAAGGATAAGGTGAAAAGGAGAACCAAAATCCACAGTGACAACTCCAAAAGGATAAGCTAAAAGATTTATAATGACTGAAAGAAATTGCATCTTTTACATTACAAAATATAGTGTGATTAATCTCTTGCTCTTTCAGAAAGCTATTGCTGTAGCACAGAAAGCTTCACAGGAAGACCAGGCTGGAAACTATGAGGAGGCCATTCAATCCTACCAACACGCCGTCAAGTATTTTCTTCACATTTTGAAACGTGCGTTGAAATTGTGGGATGCAGACATAATTGATGCCACAAAAACATTACTATATTACTGGCATACTATGTAGATCATACTTAATTCGTTAATCCTACTAATTGATTGATGCTTGTATTGTATTGTACATTAGGTAACAATACAACAAAAGATATTTCATGACAAGTGTTCTCTTTTTGTGATGCTTATTTGAATTTCGTTTGCTCTTTTCAGGAGAACCTCAAGGGAAAGATGGCAACCAGAAGATTAGAGATACATGTAAACAGTATCTGGACAGAGTGGAACACCTACAAGAGTATCTAGAGAATAAAGAGGTCATTACATCGCATTTTATTTCATGTAGACATTATTGTCTGCGACGAAGAAGTACAAACTATGTTTTGTTTTGGTGTTAGGAGGAATGAGTATTGTTAAATTTACCTCGCATGAGGTAAGAACATTAACCTGTACACCTCCTGTCTCCGAGCTCCACGTTTAGTGTTTCACTCCAGCTAACAATAAAATTAGAAGAAAACAGAATAGATTCTTGTTTGGTTTAGAATTTCACCTAACTACCGCTAGAAAGTAAATACTTGCATTTTTGAAGGAGAATGTTCGCAAATTATCACTTATCTTCAATCTGCTGTTGTAAAATAAAATGGGATTGTTTTGTTTTCCTCTCCAAAAAGGAAAGGGCGTTGTTGGAGCGACGTCTTGACGTCATCACATTCCGTGCACGCGAACATCGACTTTTCAATGCGGAAGTAGCTTCCCTGATCTGACTCCAGGCGATCTGACAAACGAAAACAATTCGGCTCTAAACCTCGATTATCGAGCTGGCAGTTTACATGTGCGGCTGAAATTTGACGTAGAGTGTTTAAAATTATTTTTTCCTCACTGTTGTGGCGTTTTTGTGGGGTATCGAGCCAGTGATTTAGCCCTTATGGCCAACAATAATTTACAGGTAAGTGTTGCGACCAACCCTTGAGCTTCGCTCCGGCAACCTTTCGAAAAAAAGTTTTTTAAGCCTAAATATCTCTACTTAAACTATTAATAATATTGTAATCCAGAAATGTGAGGTGATATTTAAACTTTTTGCAAGATATTGATCCTTTTAAATATGTACAAAGTGTGTAACGCTTGTAACAATAGAGGCTAATTAGCATTGCTAGCTAAATTAGCTGACAGGTCGGTGGTTAATTTGTGATGAATAAAGTGTCCAGCTGTGGCTGACATCATTTTTATGTGTTTTCTGCGACGTTTCTGGCACTGAAGTCTGTTTTAATGCGATTGTTGAGCTTTTACTAACTCTAAAGGAAGCTAATGAGGTTATCTAGACAAGCTAACAGGTTTTATGTGGCCTCATAATACATGCGTTTGATCGGAGAACATACTGGATCATTTTAATTTCGATAAAGAAAGTTATATATGTATATATATTTCCCTTATGGCCAACATACGTGTATATATGTGTGTAGTTTATTTTTTTCCCGTTTAGCAACGAAAAGGAAATAAAACAAAAACTTTGAAAGTTCGTCACAGGATCCTATTATGTGTGTTATGTTGCCTAATAAGACAGCTATAGCCGAAAATCTGATCTAAGGAGATTATGACAGTGTGTTTATAAAGTTTACCTACACAATAAGTCAAGTCATGTTTAAATCCTTTTTAGTATCATGTTAATTTCTGCTTAATTTACAGTTGTTTTTATATATATATATATATATATATATATATATAATAAATCTGCAATGTTTTTCTTTTAACATCAGTACAAACAGCTGCTGTTATAATTAAAATTGTTTTGTTCTCTGTTATTTCAGAAAGCGATTGATCTCGCCAGCAAGGCAGCTCAGGAGGATAAAGCTCAGAACTTCGATGAGGCACTGCGTCTCTATCAGGCTGCTGTTCAGTACTTTCTTCATGTGGTAAAATGTGAGAGAACATGTTAACAAAATTAATAACTGCTTAGCAGGTCAGGAGTCACAGCTTGACAATTACCTATTTTAGCTGCCAGTGTTCTGGAAAATGTTGTATTTTATATTGGACAAAAGATAATTTAGTATAAAAATAAGTCCTTTCAGTTTTAATATAAAAATCTGGGTTGCAGAACAAAAAATAGAAGTGGAAAACATCTTGACTGTGTTGAGACTAATTTAATCCTTACAGTATTTATGGAAAATGAAGATACATTTACTCCTCTTTTTTATGTTACCTGTATCAGCTTGTTGCTATATAATTTTTGTCAAATATTATGTGCTATGAAATGCTAATCTTAGGAGATTCAGATTCCAGGCTCACACACCAAACTGACATTTTGTTATTGCATTAACAGTAATTATCTAGAATCTTCACATAGTTTTCTCAAAGAAATTGTGGTTATTTGACCACATGTGTAATAGCTACATTTGATCTAAGGTTGTAATATATCCAATTCCATAAGAGCTGACTGGCCCAAAAGGGATCAGAATTAATATTAAATTCTTAGGGAAATTATACAGAATTTCATTAAACATTATGATGGGCAATGGCTCAAGTAAACATATATAATACTGGAGTATAAAAGAAGGACATGGTAATATGTTGGTATATAAAATCTAGGTATGAATTGGTCATACCCAGCCAAAAATATTTTTTTTCCAGACACTAAGAATATATATATATTTTTCTTTTCTCATACCAAAGTCTGAACTTCATTATTTTCCTATCTTTTCTGTGAACCTCTGACAGATGAGGCCCAAGGAGACAAAGCAAAACAGAGCATCCGGGCAAAGTGTGCAGAGTACCTGGACAGAGCAGAGAAGCTGAAGGAGTATCTGAAGAAGAAAGACAAAGCTCCTCCTGCTAAGCCTGTCAAAGAGTCGCAGTCCGATGACAAAGGGTGTGTTAATGGGCGTGATCTATGGCTCTCTGTGCGTCTTCTGTTGTGGTATTCATGTACATTGTTGGAGAGGACAGTTTCCACTCATGAATATAAGAATGTGATCAAAGCTAACTTGGATTTATAATACTTATGCTGTTGTGCCCAGGAATGAAAGTGATGAGGGGGATGATCCAGAGAAAAAGAAATTCCAAAATCAACTCTCAGGTTTGTTCTGAACAAAAAAACCCAAAAAGAACCATTTTGTTTCTGGACAAACATTATATTTATACTTTCTGGTAATAATTTTATACAATTCCTTTACAGGTGCAATCGTTATGGAGAAGCCTAACATCAAATGGGATGATGTTGCTGGTTTAGAGGGAGCCAAGGAGGCTTTAAAAGAGGCTGTTATTCTTCCAATCAAATTCCCCCACCTTTTCACAGGTATACGTTATTTGAAAAGATGTTTGTCTCATTAGTTGTCTGTTGAATAATTAATGATTTCATTATAGTAATTTGTAGTCTTAATTAGTTCTTTATGTAACTGTCAGGAAAGAGAACTCCATGGAGGGGGATCTTGCTCTTTGGGCCTCCTGGTACAGGAAAGTCGTACCTAGCTAAGGCTGTGGCAACAGAGGCGAACAACTCAACCTTCTTCTCAATCTCTTCATCGGACCTTGTCTCCAAATGGCTGGGAGAGAGTGAGAAGTGAGTTGTAGACATAGTAACTCATAAAGTAAAAAGGATTCATTTGACAAATTATAACAAATAGGGTAATCTAGAAATTGCCTAAAAGAAGTTGCTGTTTAAGTGTCTAAAACACCTCATTTCACTTTGCAGGTTGGTGAAGAATCTTTTCAGCCTTGCGAGGGAGAATAAGCCTTCAATCATCTTTATTGATGAGATTGACTCGTTGTGCGGTTCTAGGAGTGAAAACGAGAGTGAAGCTGCTCGCCGAATTAAAACAGAGTTCCTGGTTCAAATGCAGGGTGAGTGTAAACAGTCACTGCTGTTATCAATGATTAATAAACAGAGATTATGATGAGTATTTGTCAGTGTGATATAATTATAAACTCAGATTTTTTAACGTTACGTAAAATGCCTTTGTTACAGTCGAGCCTCTCGAGTTAATCTGGTCACTATTCAAAAAATGCTTCATCTATTTTCCTTTCAAAAGATTTTAAGCATTTGCTTTTTCATTTCCGTTAATGCTACAAGTTTCAAGAAAGTTATGCAAAGCAGCCTCGTTTTATTTTTTTCTCCTTTTTTGCTAAAGACACGTGTCTTCTTTGCTAATGTAACCAGCAAAAGCAGTGAAAAGGAAAAAGGGGAAGTAAGAATTTCGCTCTCTCCCTTTCTGGATGAATGAGCTGCTGAAATCTGTGCCAGCTATTTTTGTGAAATGACTGTAGGCTGGCAAGCTTTATCTTAATTCTAAACATGAGTTTACAGATATATGGTTAAGACAAAAACAAACAAAAAAAATTAGGAGTTACTTGCCAAATAAAAAATGTCTTTAAATTCTGAAACAATATTGAAGGTCCTATTTGTTGTTTTGATATAAAATGTCTCCCTGGTTTGTTGTTTATTCCTCGTTTTTATTTTAAAAATGGGGTGTGATGGCCAAAATTTTAAAAGTCTAAAGTCTAAGCAAGTTCCAATAATTTAAACATTGTTCAAAATTGAATTACAATGTAAATTTAAAAGACGTTTTAAAATAATGACTTACTTCTTTTGAATATGGACACTACTTTGTTTAACAAGTTTCTAATCTGTTTTATTTGAAGCTTCAGCTTTAAATAAAACAGCTGGAGCGCTTATAAACTCCAGAACTAACACTGAAATTGCAATAAATTCCTAAATGTGGGAGAAACCAGGCATTTACATACAACGTAGAATAAGATAGCCTGAATAATAAATAAGTCAAAATGTTTTTTGTTTTAGCTTATTATTTATGCTGTCATCAAGCTAATTACTTTTTTTGCTTAATATAAAGTTGTTGGTTTTTTTCCAGATATTTTTATTTTCTTCAGTTAGAGATTTTTACGCACTAAGATAACTCTGCCTTTAAATAACCTTGGAAAGCCCAGATGGTGATGTGATGGCTCTGTGAGATTTTGATTAATTGGTTCATTCAAAACAATTTAACTAAATGCAGGCAATCCTGTAGATGGATTTTATGATAAATCTTCCTGCTCTGATGAAAGAGAAGTCCAAAATAATCTCGCTAAATATCAGGAAGAGAATTGTTGACCTCCCCAAGTCTGTCATCTTTGAGTACAATTTTTCAAGATCCCTGAAGTTGCCAAGTTCACAGCCATGTATGTGCAAATCATTGTGTTCCAGTATATACCACATGTGTAGGTCCAATGATTGCTCTTCTTCAGGAAAGAATTTCTGTGTACCAGAAATGACTGTTTTGGTGTGCATCAACCCCAGAACAAAAGCAAAACACTCAGATTGTTGAAGCGATTGTCACTATTCAAAGTTAAACTAGTCCCATATGGACTTGAGCTGAAGGGCCACTTGAGGAGGAAGAAGTCATTTCTCATGAGCAGCATAAAACGCCTAATTACAGTTTGCAAAGAGCTTCAATTTTGGAAACGTTCTGTGATCTGATGAAACTAAAATTCGAGTGTCTGGTCATAATGAGGATTGGTACATTCGGAAGTAGGACATACGAAAAATTGAGAACTGCAAACGCGGGAGTGGCGTCCATCTGCAAAGTATGAGGGGTGATTGCATCTGGAAAATGGATCTGAAGACATCAGCAGGGAAGTTGTATGTGGCTTTGATCTGCTTTATTGAAGTCTTTGTCTGCCTTACAGGTGTGGGTAATGACAATGAGGGAGTGCTAGTGCTGGGAGCCACAAACATCCCCTGGACTCTAGACTCTGCCATTAGAAGACGGTAAATGTTGCAAGATGTTCTAAAGTTATGTAATATCCGGTTTTCATCATCCTATTCTCAGCGCAAATAAATAATAATTTCAGATTTGAGAAGAGGATCTACATACCGCTGCCTGAGGAGCACGCCCGCTCCTTCATGTTCACACTCAATCTGGGCTCGACCCCCAACAGTCTCACTGAATCAGACTTTGCAGCTCTGGGGAAGAAGACAGATGGTTACTCAGGAGCAGACATCAGCATCATCGTCAGAGACGCTCTAATGCAGCCTGTTCGAAAGGTCCAGTCAGCAACCCACTTCAAACGGGTATGTCTTCATAAGGCTCCTGTAAGGTTTAATCCAACTACATAACACATTAAAAATAAGCTCACAATCTTTCTATTAACATAAGGTACGAGGTCAATCCAGAACTGATCCAAAAGTTGTCATTGATGACCTTTTGACTCCATGCTCTCCTGGTGATCCCAACGCAATTGAAATGACCTGGATGGAGGTCCCTGGAGAGAAGCTTTTGGAACCAGTGGTGTCCATGGTAAGAAGACTACTACAAATGTGTTGATTGGTGATGCACTAATCAATCATCTAGATTGGAATTTGTCAATTTGTTTGGATTTGCTCTGAGCAGTAGTCAGCACGTCCAGTGTTGTCGTTTTCCTGTTTGGAAAATGCATCAATGCCGAGAAGTCCACCAATATTAGAAGAGATGACAATCGTCAGCATGGATCTGGTTGCACTTTTTTGAGTTCAGTTTAAAGCACATTAAGGTTAAAGATGATTGCTTTGCATAAATGAGATAATATTGTCATTCTTCGATTTCTGATACCAAAACTATCATTAAGCATCTTCTATTTTATGTTTTGTATCAGTAGAACGCTGAATTGGTAAGTCAGATGACAAAGAAACTGGGAATTGGTATTGGCTGGAGACGGTCTGGTATAGATGTGCAACTCTCCCTTAAAAAGACAATCTGATATCTACATAGACTTGGAAACACACAACTCAAGGGTTGTTTAATTTATTATACAGAGCGTTGTTTATTGTGGTAACTCAGTGTGGTTTAAATAGTTTACAATGTAACTAGTTCTATAAATGGGCATTTACTTTACCAGCTGCTGCATGAATATAGTCCTATAATAAAAAAACAAGACCAGGGCAATTTAGATACTTTACTGCTCGAGTACAGAGGGAGGTGCTTTTGCGTTTGCTGAAAAAAATGCTGGCGAGTTCATATTGCAAAGTTGATCATTCAAAACAATCTAACAGGGCATGTGTTCGCATGATCAAAAATGAAGTCCTACTTAGGCATCTCTACACTCCTAATAAAAGGACTTATTTTGAACCACTTTTTCTTCCTCCTCCTCTTAGCCTGACATGCTGAGGTCTCTGTCCAACACAAAGCCAACGGTCAACGAACAGGACTTGGAGAAACTGAAAAAATTTACAGAAGACTTCGGACAGGAAGGCTAGATCGGATCCAAAGACCCAAACCAAAGCAATGAAAGTGTGACTGTGTCTTTACTGTCTTTGACCCTTTTTTCTCTGTCTGTCTCATCCTTATTCTCTAAGCCCCATGGGTTATCTAAGTACACACTTAAAAAGGGTGGAAGATTATTATTAGGTTTTTTATTTCAATTCCAGTCCAAAGAAACTCAAAAGCTTGCTACATATAGTTGTCTTGCTTAAACGTAAAAGAGCCCCCATTGGAAACTTCGGAATTTAATTTGTTGTAAGTACTAGAGCCCTTAAGTATTTATAATCAGAATATTAAAACAGGTTTCAGAAACCTATAAGACATACACCTTTATTGCGAGTTGGGTACTTCAAACTAGAACTTGCAATTGTGTTTTGGTTTTACAGACTACTTCCTACTCCATTATTATTTTTCATAAACCCTATTTTAATAAGGTAATTTGTACGTTTTGTACCCTATCCTGTAGATCAATGCGTAAGCCTTGCACAGTCTAAATCAAAGACGTTATCTTCATATGTTAGGTTTTGGAAGTGAAACGTCCTTGTCTGAGAGTGGTTGTGATTATAAAATTTTAAGACGGACTTAGATGCAAAAGCCTGGATGAATATTTTTTTTGATGCAGTTTTGAAGGAAATTAGTTGCAGGTAAAAATATGTTTAGTCATTCATTATTTAAAATTAACATGGGCCTTAAAAAGTATCACCACTGTGGGTAAACCAGCATTATTTCCTCATTCCTGAAGGACCTAAAGCTTTGAATTATTTCACAACTCAGTAAGGCTTTCTTTCTATAAACAACTGTACATATTCATTTATACTGAAAAGCTTTGCTGATGATTTTTGAAAGCTTAAGAAAAATTTAGGCCTTACATTGGAATACAATATATTTGATTTAAGCAAGATTGAGAGGTGAAATGTGGACATTGATGGCTCAGATAAGAGGACCTTGTGTACGTAACAGAAATGACTTGCATTTTTGAGCTTACACTTCAAATAACCGTAAATGGCAGTTTGCACCATGTGCCTTTCAGAAAAAATTGCCTGTTTTTTTTATTGGTTTATTACTAAATTAAGTCATACTTCTAATATATATCAAGTGCTTTGTCACTACAACTAAGAAATGTACAATGTATGCATTTCAACGATGCTCTTTTAGAGATTGTATACAAATGTACTCTGTTGCTGTTGAGATGTGAAAACTATCTCCTGTAATTTTTTTTAAGGGGGATGTCTTATTTTACAGTGTATGTCTACACATTTATGTAACCAACTCTTGGGCCTTTTCTTGCGAGAAGAGGTGCATACAATGTTTTCTTTCTCATTTCTTTAGTGTAAATAAAAGTTACAGCTATACTAAATTGTGTTTTTATTTAATGCACTGCAAAAGGAATTTGTCAAATTTGTAGATTTAAAAGCTACATTTTGCGCTCCTTCTCAAAAAGTAACACTGCTGTGATATTGCACAGATAAATCGGCACCAATATCTTTAAGGAAATCGGCAATCTGCCGATACATGAGAAACCTTAGAAAGTTCTGAAAATCAGCCACTGTCCCCCTTTTGCTCTTCTGAGAGAGGCTTGACTGACAGACATTCCCATCAGGTCATTTCTGCACTCAATAGTTACTCCTGTTAGATTTTCTGACAACAAAAAACGGTATCCGTATGTTAGGCTCTTTAAGTATCGGTGATAGGCCAGACAGTGCACCACTACTTCATTTTACACTGATGTGAAATAAATTTTATTTTCATCCTAGTCTGTCGGAACCTTACGGTCACTCTCCCTGGTTTCAAGCTGAAGTTCAAAGTTCCTTAATGATGCGTTGCATTGTGGGAATTGCTGTCTCTGAACTCAGGAGCCAGTGTTGAAACATTCACTTTAGGACTACAAGTACCAAGTATGACCGTTTACCGTACACAGTTCGGTTTGTTTTAGTTTCTACGGACAGCGCTTTGTCGTAAGTGACTAAAGTCCAGAACGGCTCGTTAACCTGGTAGTTATAAGTCTTTGACCAGCTGCCAAAACCTGGAGCGACCCCTCCCCAGAGGTCTGCCCTTCACCAGCTCCCCCTCCCAGAGCCGCCTCTTGCCTCATAGCTGTTATAACGGAGCGGAGAAATTGGCCTGCTAGCTAGCAAGCAAGCTAAGGTTTCACCCATGTCCTCTGAGGAAGCGTTCAGTTCACCGATTGCAGATTGGCTCTACGTCCATTCTTGGTGGCTCCTTTTACCTTTCATTATGTTTCTTGTCGTCGCTGCCTTCATTGTTGCTTTTGTGTTATTGCTGTACATGATATCGCCTCTCATAAGCCCCAAACCTCTGAAGCTGAACGGGGCCCACGTCGTGGTGAGTACCTCTACTTCGTTAACGGTAGTTAACGTCCACTCTTTCATTGAGGGTGCAGCCGCCTTCAGGCTGTAGCATCAGTTTAACACAGTACATAAAACTTATTTTCTGAGTAGAGTGCTTTAACGTTTCGACTTGTTTCTTCTGATTCCCATATATTTTTTTGGGGGGGGGGGAATTATGGAACGACACGCCCACGACAAACAGGGTTATTACGTAGAATAGAAAACTATCCTTGGGGTTAAATATTTCCCACGTCTGTATATCAATCAATCAATCAATCAAATTTTATTTGTATAGCACATTTCAGCAGCAAGGCATTTCAAAGTGCTTTACATAATTAAAATAAAAACAGCACGTGACAGATTCTTTGATTTGATTTTTCAGGCGAAATTTTGGCTTTTTTTATTTATATATAGATATATTTTTTACAAGGATTGATTTTAATATTGCATATTTTATCATTGTTGCTCCAATATCAATTCATGGTTATAGAGTCACTGACAAGTTAAAAGGGGGAAAAAAAGAGAGAAATTGCGTGAATAAGCCTAATTCCTGCATTAAAGCATACGTTCTTAAAAAAGATGTATAGATCATTCTGATGTCATAATTTTCTTTAGTTTTGTGTTTTGTGTTTATTGTAACCAAGGAAAACATTTTCTAGCCTTTTTTTCTGCCAGCTGACCGGCTGTACCGAGTAACAGGTGGTACTGCATAACTATATTCTTTATAACTCTAAAACCTCAGTCATTCTGACACTTCCATGATCATTTAGTGGATTCATTTGGTAGTTTAGTTTTTTAAGCAAAGTTTTAGCACTGGCTTGCTTTAAAGCCACTAACCATCCTATACCTACTACTAACAGAGAGATCTTGCTAATAACTTGGCGAGATTCAAAAGGGAAATGTCACTGGCTTTTATTCCTCTAGGTCTGCTCTCAGAGTAGGTGTGGTTTAGATCCCTAACAAGCTCTGAAAGTTATGTTTTTCCTAATCAATATATTCCAAACAGAATGGGGAAAAAAATCAAACAGTGAAGCATGTATTGTCACATGATTTGCGGAAATATTAGAGGAATAAATCGTCTGTTGGTAAATGTTCTGTTGCCAATGTCTAGAATATATATTGAGCAGTAACTCTGTCCGTTTGGAATGACCTTTCTGATTATTGCCCAGTAAATAACCTACAGTTCATTTAAATGAAAGTCTATAAAGATTCCCCTTTCATCACTTTGAGGTTTGCTGTGAATACTCTGCTGCTACATCTTCTCAGCATCCCTGATCCTTTGCATGTTGCTGCTGTATTGATCAGGTGACAGGAGGCTCCAGTGGGATTGGGAAAAGCATCGCAGTTGAGTGCTACAGACAAGGAGCATTCATCACTCTGGTCGCTCGAGACGAGGTCAGTGCAAACATTTAACCAGTCCTTCCAGTCCTCCACAAGCTGTTATTACAGTCAACTCTCTTAGTGTTTTTTTTTTGTTTTGTTTTGTTTTTGTTTTACGTCAAACCCTGCACAAGTGAAGGTGAATTTATTCCATGTCAGGTGAACGATCATGTGCAAAAGTTTGCTTTAGTTTCTGTTTGACGCTTGGTGATCATGTGATATAATTATTGTTCTTGAAATATGTTGTTTGATTCGCTTGGTCCAGTGTGAGCTAATACATATGAACGGTATTACAGTTGCTTTACACTCATTTATTTCAAAAGCAATATGTTTTTAGAATAGATTAATTACATACAGCATTTCTTTCAGGAGAAATTACTAAGTGCAAAGAAAGAGGTGGAAAAATTTGCCATCAACGACAAGCAGGTATTTTTACCTTTTAAAAATCCACCTTACGGTCTGGTCGTTTTCATCATGTTCATTCAGAACCTCACATCTGATTGACTTTTTAAATCTCGTTCTCTGTTCAGGTGGTGCTCTGCGTATCAGTGGATGTTTCCAGTGACTACACGCAGGTGGAAAATGTGATAAAACAGGTAATGTTACCCCCTTCACTTTGATAGGACATATCAGATTCTCTAAATAATTTAGAGTAGTGTTATAAAAGTGGGATTTTGTTGCTATGCAGGCTCAGGAGAAGCTCGGGCCTGTTGACATGCTTATAAACTGCGCTGGAACGTCCATTTCTGCAAAGTTTGAGGAAATGGAGGTGGAGCGCTTCAAGGTGAGTGCCAGCGACTTCTAATCTTAAGAGGTTAATAGGATCTTTTAAAACGTACTAATTGTAGGTAATATTGCATATTTTATACATTGAAAGCAAAGTGAACTGTGTGGTTGAGCAATTCTGAGCAGAAAATTTCCTTTTTTTTAAGTGCCTGACTTAGAGTAGTCGTTTTCTATTCTGATTCTTTTATTCCTGTTTAGAAGGATACTTGGTGTTGCTAAACCATTCAGTAACATAGATCTATAAATAGTTCAAGCAACAACAAAAAAAACTCATAAAAGAAGCATTTGAATAAATCCTAATATTGTCTTGTTATTTTATAAAGAAGTAAATCACTACAGCTGTTAATTGAACACTTACAAGTATATTTAAATTGTGAAATGCACTTCAGTACTGTCCGTCCTCCTGCATTAGATGTGAACTTTGGCCTTACGTTGTGCAGGAAATGATAGACCTGAACTACCTGGGCAGCGTTTATCCAACACGAGCTGTGATAACCACCATGAAGGAGCGAAGAATGGGCCGCATCATGTTCGTGTCATCCCAGGCGGGTCAGATCGGCCTGTTTGGGTACACCGCCTACTCTGCATCCAAGTTTGCTCTGCGTGGCTTGGCAGAGGCACTGCAGATGGAGGTTCGTTTGCTTGTCTCCCCCCCCACTGATTTTTCTCTTCACACCTATCAGACACACAGCAGCTGAAATTATCTGCAAAATACAGGTAGTTGAAATATGCAAATAGTTTTGCATATTTTTAGAACTGTTTTAGGGGATGATTCTTATGTTAATGGAGGAGGGGTGTCAAAATGACTCCCAGCATAAAAAAAATGAGGGTGGGGGAGGTTGTTTATTATGAAAGGCTATTACTGTCATTTATATTCTGGTCATGCTGCTATTGATTTCCAGGTAAAGCCCTACAATATCTATGTGACTTTGGCATTCCCACCCGACACGGACACTCCACTACTGGCTGAAGAGAACAAATCAAAGGTGCCTTAATCTTAAATCTTAATCTGGGCTAAAGATCTGGTTACAGACACATAGTTCCACTGAATAGTTTGTGGTATTTATTTATGGATTAGCATATATTTTTTAATTTAGCTACTAAAGGGACAGTAATTTCTTAATTTCTCACAGCTTTTGCTTTTCATTCTTTCCCTTCCAAGCCTTTAGAGACCAAATTGATCTCTGAAACCTCTGGAGTTTGGCAGCCTGACCAAGTGGCCAAAATCTTTGTCAGGGATGGGGTGGTAAGAAAATCCTTTCAGCTACTGTTGATTCAACTTTAAAATGTATATTTTGTTGAAGTTTAAGCTTTTTTTTTTTTTTTTTTGTCTTTGCAGCAAGGAAACTTTAACAGCTCAGTTGGCCCAGATGGTTACATGCTATCAGCTCTCACCTGTGGAATGTCACCTGTCACCTCCATCACAGAAGGCCTCCAGCAGGTACAAACATACACACACAGGTGCTGCTCAGTAACTTGAAATTTTTTCTCAGATGTAGATTTATTTGAGTAATTAAATTCAAAAAGTTTTTTTTTTTTTTATATCTAGTATAGATGAATTACAAACTGATGTATATGTAGCGTTTTTTTCTGTTAGTTTTGGATTATGGCTTATATCTAATAAAAACCCACAGTAAAGTTTTTAAGGAAATTAGACTAAAAAGTGGTTTAAAATAATTTTTTATACATAAATGTTGGCCTACACCGGCATGTCTTACTGAGGAAAAGGGTTTTGAACCATTGAGTGACAAACCAATGGTCTTCTTTTCCTTTTTAGATTAGTGCCTACAAGAAACAGGACAATTGTAGCACGATTTATGACTCTGCCCCAAACCTTCACAGACTTCTGAAGGTTGCAGTCATCCCTCTTGCTTTTGCTTCTATTGTTCTACCACACTTTTTCCTTCCACTCACTTTTCCAGTAATAAATTTGAATACAGCAGCACATGAACAGCCATCTTCTTTACCCTCCTTATGAGGAGTGTCAGCATGACAACCGTCAAGTCAGCAGCACTTTTCCCCACGATGGTGCAAGCCATATTATGACCATAAACATAACATGTTAATATTTTCGATTGCTTGGGTCTCATTAGCTTTAAGCCATAGTTGGCAGAAATAAATAAAACGTATAACACACACACTTGTGTGTCGAATGTAAATTATGTACGAGTCTCAATTCCCGAATTCAGCTACTGAAATAAATTGTTCAGTGATGTTCTAATGTATCGAGATGCGATTAAAACATGACCTCCAGCATGCCAGTTTGCTGTACGTGTGGTTCTAACTTTGAATGTTCACACAGATTGTCACAATGGGGTTGTTTCGGAGCATCGCCCTCTTCTACCTGGGGAGCTTTGACAGCATCGTACGCCGCTGCATGATTCAGAGGGAGCAATCGAAAGAAGCCGACAAGAGGGAGTAACCGCAGCCTTAAAGTCCTCACAGCCCAGTACTGCTCCTCTTCCTCTGCAGCTTTGTCCTCCGTCTTTTCAAATGTACACAGTTGGGGTGGGAATGCACATGCAAGCCAAACGTTTGATATCATTTATGAAAGAAACAGAAAAAAAACATAGTGTATTATGTTTACTTTCTGGTGACATCACTTCTCCTTAAAGTTTAAGTTTTACATTCTGTGCCCTCTTTGAACAGGGAATACCTTTGTTTAAATGTGAATTCCTCGTTTTAGGAATGGAAAGGAGAAGGGGCAGACTAAACATTGCAGTTTTTATAATACGTGATTCCTTTGAAGCACTGAGTCACACTAGTGCTTTTTTTTCTTTTTTTTTTTTCTCCCTCCTTGCATACAGAAGCAGAAGACAGCTTGACTAGTTGTACCAAATAAGGTTTAAAATTCCTTCCTACTGCGAGCTATAATGTAAAACAAAGTAAGCTTACACTTTCAGTCGTCTTGTTACATTATATCACACAAGTATCTCCACTTTATACTGAGAATTTTACAGTTTTCACTAAATAGGTTTTGTACCTCAAGTCTTTGCAGGCAAAGCGCCTTCCCTTTTTGACTGAATGACCTCTGACTGGAACTCTGTGGGGGGGGTTTTGCCGTATGATGTTTTGTCTTTGTGCTTTGTGTGTGTACTAAGCTGTGAAGTGATATAACTGTATTCTTTATTAATATCTGAGTGAGAGGGGTTTTTTTTGTTTGTTTTTCAATATTTCTGATTTTGGAAATGTAAAATACATCCTTTTCAAATTATATTGATGTCTACATTTTAAATGCAGTGAGGGTAACAAAAAAACAACAAAACAATAATTGTGGGTGAACTGTGTGCATGAATGAGTGTGTTTTTACTGTGACTGAGCCAGGGACGGAAAAGCCATTTCATTTAATCTTCTCGATTATTAAGACACTAAATCTTTTCTTTATCATTCCAGCTTGGAAAAAAAGCTTCTTCTTTTTTTTCTTGCGAGTTGAAGCCATGAAGTCGTAGGTAGGGCGAAGGGAGAAAAGCCAGCACATGATTTCACCTTTCACCTGCACAAGCTCGTACACTTGTGCAGGTGCACCCCTACTCTGCACCACTGCACCCCTACTCTGATTTATCATTAGTTTTTGTGCGTGTCGATGCATCCGAGTTTGGATCCTGTCGGGATTCGCTGTCTGTTGGGTTGTCGTTGAGTCAGGTCAAGACTCGACTCGCTGGTTCGAGTCCTGTCTCTTTAGGTCCACTGACAGCAAAGAGATTTGTTTTTACACAAAGTCCAAAATATCACTCAGACAGGCAGCGCCCATGTGAGTTTGGACCAGTAGTTCCATGGTCGGTTCTAAATTTCCATCTGGTCTCTGTCAAGCCTTGAGTAAACTTCTGTCTTTCCTACTCTTTCAAGCTACAGAGACTTAAGAAATGCCTCATAGACTCTCACAGTCTTCCTTTAGCCCATTCTAAAACGAATGTACCTTCATGCCAACATTCCAATCAGGCTTTTGGATTATTATTATTTTTAGATCCAACATTTGAATGCCAAAAGATGTTAAATCTATGTTGCTGCTCTGTTGATCGTCGGCTGCAGAAACCATGGAGTAGGGCTACTTGAGTCATCCTGAGCCTTAAGAGGTGACAACTGATAAGTCTGAAGCTATGAGTAGGACAGATCTAGCAGTGTGACTTAATCCACATATAATTATTTTTGTTGCCTGTAAAATTACATTTTTTTTAACCCTCTGTATTTTATCAGTTTCTATTCTTTTCATGATGAAAAAAAAAGCCTTATTCAATCCAAGATATGAACGTGGGAATGAATGACTCTTGTTTGATGATGTTCTCATTTGATATTGGTTTAAAGGCATTCTGCCCTACACCCGGGAGATCATTTCATTATCCTGCATGTATTTGCTTTATAAAGTTCTCCTTTCCGCACCCCAAACCCCTCAAGGTAGCAACACATAGTGAAACATGTAGCTTATGTAGAAGCAGTTTTGTTTGAACACCTTTAAGCTATGCAAATAAAGCCTATGCTTACAGTATGTTTGAACATCGGTGAAAACTGAAGCTTTAGTCTCCCCAGCTCCTCAATAGTGTTATCAGTATGTTCCTAATCAGTTTAAGAATATTGAACATGAAAGTAATTCTGCACACTCTTGTGTTTTGCTCTTTTTTTTTTTTTCCCCTTTTTTTGTTTCTGCCAAAATGATTTAACACCTTCACCTTGTGTGCCATTGAAAGAAGTTTTCAAAAGTGGAACGCTCTTATGTCTTATTTTCTTACATGATAAAATAAATAATTGTATCGGGAAAAAAAAGACTAATTGCCTAAGTGTTTTAGTTTTATTTCTTGTTCCGAGTATTGCAGTAAGACTTTAGTAACAGTGCTGGAGTAGATCTATGTGGGTTTAAGAGATTGTACATGGTACAGTGCTTTGCAAAAGTTGAAATACTTCTTGGAACAAAAGCAGGGCATATTAGTGAAGTGGAAGTAACATTAAATATGATTTTTTTTATTATTCAAAATAATATAGTAGAATGTTTTGCCTATTCCTTTTTGCAAGCTATTTATAGCCCAAATAAATTGGATGAGGAACATTTGTAAACAGAAGTCTTGCTACAAAATCTTAATTGAAATTGGGTCTGGACTTTGACTGGACCATTCTAACACATTAAAATGTTTTTTATCTGAACCATCTCTGGCTGTAGTATTAGGTGCACTGTCCTGCTGGGAGGTAAACTTCTGCTATGGTCTCATCTTTTATAATGCCTTACAGGTTGGCTGTCCTGTATTGACATGCGTACCAGCAACCATTTTCTCATTCTCTCTGACCAGCTTCAATGTCCATTCTGAAGAAAAGCACGGCCACAACACGACGCCTCAACCACCATGTCTCTCCATGGGGGAAGGTGTGTTCAGGGTAATGTGCAGTGTTAGCTTTCTGCCATACAGAGGTTTTCATGTAGGCCATGAAGTTGTTTTTTGGTCTCGTCTAACTAGAAATTGCAAATATGTTTTTTTAATGACTTTTCCAGCAGTGGCAGTAGTCTCTTGTCTTAAATGAAGGCCTTTTTTTTTTTTTTTAAGAGTGAATGTCTTATACTTGTCTCTATCAAAAGATTCTCCCACCTGGGCTGTACATCTCTGCAGTTCCTCTAAAGTTACCATATTTGTACCATTTTCAGATGGATTGGTAAACGGTTCCCAAGAGTAGCAATTGATTGTAACAGAATAGCGGTTTCACTTTTAAACAGCTATTATATTTGATATTTATGGAGTGTTTTCTGGTCATCATTGCCAATGTTGTCCAAAAACAACAACAAAAACTCAGGTCTTCACCTAAACTGCTTTTTTAAAAAGTACATATAGATCAACTTTATTTAGAATAGTTGACTTCTGAAGTTGATTGGTTGCTCTAATGTAGGTTTTTCATAATAAAATTGAGTTGTATACAAATTAACGCTTCAATTTCCAGATTTTATTTACTTTTTTTAGGATTATTATCCTTTTACACTCTGTCGTGCTCTACTTAAGTTGTGGTTAAGTACATAAAACTGCAATAACAAACATTTTAAGCTCGTAAAAGTGCCTAGAAGTGCAAAAGTTCAACATTCTCGTAAGCGTAGCTATATGGGGCCAAATGTTTAGTAAATTATTTCAACCACAAGGGGGAGAACGGACTTGATGAAAAGAAAGCTGAACGGTTTTCTCGTGCACCATTTTAAAAATGAAAGGAATGTGTTCTTACGGAAAGTTGGCTTTTAATGGCGTAAATACATTTATAGTGCAATACTTGTACAAACGCTGGCTACAAAAAAAAAAAAAAGGGTTTTCCCCCCTTCAACGTCGGAGACTCTGAGCTGACGTCAGTGAGAGAGAGCGGCCCACTGGTGGTGGGCTGGAGCTGCTGCTGATATGTGGAGTGATCGCTGAAGAGGACCCAGTCCGACCTTGTCTGACTCACAGCCCCGCGTCTGCTCGGCTTGTAGCGGGGTTAATATCCGTTGAGCCGCCGTGGATCCCCCTTCAGGCGCGCACAACTTTGACTTTCATTCATATATTTTTCTAATCGCTGCTCATCTACGCCTGGGGGATGTGCACGGGAACAAGCAAACTACTCCAAGCTCTTCCGCATATTGGATCTCTCCCCAGCAGTGTCCCTGCAAGGATTCGGGAAAAGAAGGCTCCTGCTCAAACGGAACCGGGGATTTTTTTTTTTTTTTTTTTTTTTTTGAGATCCAAATCCGTTTTTTTATTTTTGTCTCAAATTAATTTTCTGAGTTCATTAAATTTTTTATTTTTTTTTCGCCTGTAGAGTGGAATAATTAATTGCGTTGCTTAGATCTCAACATAAACCCAGATTTAGACGAGGCTTTGCAGTGGGGTTGAACAGCACCGCACAATTTCGATCAGAATGCATTCTATTTAGGGCACGCTCTGATTTTACACCAAGTGTCACATTTAGGGATGGCGAACGACTACAACCGCAATATTGTGGAAAACTACATCTGCCATAAACTCTCCAAAAGGGGATACGTGTGGGGATTTAACGGAGTTCCGGACGACGACGCTGCTGCTAATAACGGAGGTTTAGGTGACCATTCACCGACTTTGGTTCGGCGCTGCCACGATGCAGGACCGGGGCCCGACAGCGACAGCGACCCCCACCGCCTCTGCAGGCGGATCTCGCAGTCCGACCCGTACGCAGACATCCACCGGGTCCTGCGCGACGCCGGGGACGAACTCGAGAAACTGTACCAGTTGGACTTCGTGGAGATGTCGCAGCAGCTGTACCTCACCAGAGACACGGCGAGGACGAGGTTCGCCGAGGTCATAAACGAACTGTTCCGGGACGGCGTGAACTGGGGTCGGATTATCGCTTTCTTCGAGTTCGGAAGCACGGTGTGCGTGGAGTGCGCGTCCAAAGAGGAGATGACGTCGCAGGTGGACAACATCGCGGAGTGGATGACGGAATATTTAAATGGACCCCTTGACAGCTGGATACAAGATAACGGGGGATGGGTAGGTCTGATTCAGCCTCTTAAGCGCTTTGCAGATTTGTTGCAACGGATGCGCAAAAGTCCTCTTTTAGGTCTGAGTGCGTGGGTTTGAAACCGGGCACGGGCTGAGATCACAGTGGGCGCTCTGTGGCTTTATTTACGGCTCAGAACCGAAAGTACACGTGAGATCGGTCATTAATAAAATCATCCTCAAAGATGTGCATGTGACGCACCTCAACGCGAGCGCTGCCTTTCCCGTTCGAGCTGCTGATTGGATGACCACGTTGGCAGTTAAAAGTCTTCGCGTCCAATAAGAATTAAGGGTTAGGTCACACCTCCCCACGCTCTGAGATAAGTCCCTCCCTTTAGACTCAACAGCCAGTTGTAGACGGACAGCTGTCAGGAAGAAGAAGACGAAGAAGAAGAAGCAGAAGAAGAAGAAAGAAGAAAAGGTCTAAATGAAAATTTGGGGAAGTAAAAGCTGGTTTAGAATTTAACGAGTCTGACTATGCTGTAATTTTTATTTTGAAAGAAGAGCTACACTGTAGCTGCCTTACAAACCAATACCCAAGTGAAAAGAACAAGGCTAAAAGTGTTGTGCAACAAAACCAAACCGACAAAATGGTGAAGAAGTGAAACGACTCGCGACTCTTTGGAACATGTGCGAGATGGTGCATGAGAGAGGGCAGTGGTTTAGACAGACGAAATGAAGCTCGCCTGTTAAAAGACAAAATAGAAGCAAATCCTATTAATTTTGAATTAAAATAGAAGCTAATGAAAATAAGCAAAATTGTAAAAATATGCTTATGGTTGCTTGTGCCAACGTTAAGCATTGAGTGGCAACATTTTTTTTTTTTAATCATTCATCATTGAGAGACAGAAGATGCCCTTATTCCAAAAAGAAGCATCTGCATTCAAAGATAAAGCAAATTTCTACAAAACATCAAGTGGCAACTGGTACAAATAAAAATAAAAAAGTTCTGGTCTACAAATGGATCCTCCGTTGTACACGTCTGATGAGGGCAGGACTAGCCTAGCTTGCCCATTTTCAATCCCAGCGGCATAATGGTAGAACTCTGTTTTTCACAAATAACAAGTAGGTTTTACAAAGTTTCTTAAGGAAATACTTTGGCCATCAGGAGCATGTGGTCCAGCACCTGTAACGCCTCATTTCTGCCCTTGCATGCTGCCATGTATTGCCTTAGAATGTGTTTCCTGCAGGGTGAAGAGCACCAGACACATGTCAGCGCACTGCGAGCTTCTGGTTAATGTGTGAAAGCCTTTGGGCATCACTGACTGCGTTAGGTTGTCGAAGCACTACTAAAGGGCACATGAACCTACTAAACGCTGACCTTCCCGCGTAGACGCACACACTCTGAGAGAAACCTGTTGGAACTGTACAACATCACGTTTGAGAAAAATGTTTTGCAAACTGTCCTGCGGTTTCTGTGTGAAAAGTGCAGAATATGCAACTTCTACATTGCCATTAAACCAAACTGTAATGAACGAGCCTTTAATTAGTGGAGTTGCTCGTTATAAGAACATAACATTTGTGCTACGTGGCCGTAATAGCTGGAAGCTATGGTAAATGGGATATATACATATACATGTGAATGTGTGCATGAAAGAGAGAGAGAAAGAGAGTTTGTTTGAAGATGAGCGGCATCAATGATTCATATCGAACGTTTCATCTCAAAGGATAGGACCGTTTAACATTCCCCTTGTGTCTGTCTTGCCCCTGGAGGTGACAGGTTTTGCCAAATATCAAAGGCAGGCAGTAGAGGGAGGGCCCTGCAGGAACAGAGAGCTAATCTGCAGCCACTGTGTTTAACATGCAGTCCTCTGTTGTGCATTGAGGTTTTCTTTTTCTTTTTCTTTTTTAGACCTGTGTCTTAAAGCCTAGAGCTGCATAGATGCCTGCCTACAATCCCTGGAGTGTGTGCCCACTGTACAATAATGTAGGTCATCATAGTCTGTGTTTTACAGCTGGGTGGAGATGACTGTGACTGCATCAGCTGGGCTGGGAAAGAAAATAGCATCCTGTAATCCACAGGATTATTTAGGGATTGTTATTATGGCACATGTGTGGAGTTAGGGTCGGTTTGAGAGGTTTTATTCTAATTTTTAAAAAAATTTTTAAAAACGGACCTTAAATATGTTCAACTGAAGCTCGATTTGACATCCTAGATAGATCATTGCTGATGTGGATTTGTATTTATTTGAATGCTGGGAATTCCCTGAGGTGTTTGTTTTGGTTATAACATGTCCTATAATAACCAAGACACACTCTGTGCTCTTGATGAGGTCTGTGAAATCTGGCTCCATCTTTACTTATTTTTTGCTTGCTTGTTATAATGCTGAATGCAAGAAGTCCCTGTGTTACTTTTCCCATTACAGATTCGTATTTCAAGGCCTATATGTTGCACTAAAGACTGGAACTTGGCATCGGTCACTGCCTAGTCTTAAATGACTTTGAGTCCAAAAATCATGATTGAGGACATCCTTTGTTTTCATGCCGTCTCAATCCAATGTGATCCTAATGCTAGAGAAAATGCTGAAAATGCTATTTCTATTTTCATTTTTACAAAATCAGTAAATCTTTTTTGCTCTGTGCTATATAGAGCAATCCGGTTGAATCAGCTGTAGTACTTTAGATTTTAGAGCTTGAGATTTGAACAAGACAGCATTAAATTTGGTTCACAGTTCCTAAAAACTGTGAAATAGTACATTTATTTGTCACCAACAGAAAGTTACAAATAGGATGGTAACTTCACCATTGATAAGCTGCAGCAGTGTTTGGTAATATTTTCTCACAGAGCTTACAAATCATTTATATCTGATGTTTCTCTTTTGTTAAAGTTGTGTAAAGATTAAGGGAAATTATTGACTGATTTTCATAAGTTATGAACATTACTACAATTTTGTGTTGTTTTAACTGTCAACACAGTGGAACAACAAAGAACTACTTCCTTTCTTACTTCAAAATAAAAGTCTCAAATAGACACGAGTGTCAGGCTTAAGCCCCTTTTCTCTGCTTCTCATAATAATAGCTTACACTTATTCTAACAAAGTCATACAAGCATTTTGCATTAAGTGAGAAAGAACTATGTAAGATAGACAATATATTATTGGTAAGTAAAATTCATAAATTACTTTTATAGTTTTGTTTTTTTTTTTACATAAAACTCAAAGCACATACTTTTCTTTGTTTATTGTGTTGAGTCATAAAATCAGCTGCTTAAACGGGCAACACGGTGAAGTCTTTTTTTCACGGTAGGATATGCTTGAACACCCTCAGAGGAAAAAGGATGTGACCTCAGTCTCCTTACGATGTGGGCAGAACAATGGCTTCCACTGTGAGAAAATAATCTAGCATTTGTGTTGGAGCCGATGTGCTTACGTTTAATCTGATGTTGGGGTTTCGCTGGGGGGAGATGACCTAATTGTGAGGAGTGTCACTCGGTGGTGAGGTACACACAGGGTCAGTTTTATCCACCATCTGCCAGGTGAACCTTGCACTGTGTTTTTGCTCTGTATAAAGCGTTTATACATCTTCCAAACAATGAAGACATTCAGTAAACATGGTTAAATGCCTGTTTAGACAGGTTGTACTTATGGTCACATTCAGTCTGGTGTGCTACTGTGTAGAAAATGTGAATGTTGTGTTTGCCATCTTCCACAAATAAAGGTGTGGAACCAATCAACACATTATGGCATTTTAAAAATACAAAAGTGGTGTTGAAATAGCTTTCAACAGCTTTCTGTTTCTTGTTGTTTTGAAAAGCTGCATCAAAAAATAGAAATGCCCACTAATCGTTGTTAAGTCTGCACACAGGAGTGAGTCAGATGTAGCTTTCATTGAACTAAAACGTGTCCCTTGGAAGTGACAAGCACTCTCTGTGTTTGTTGAACCCCGTTGAGGGCGAAATTGCTCCCATTCTGCCCTGATTACTTCCCACACCCCAGAATTTGAAACAAGGTCCCTTTCTTTGTCCCAAATATTTAGTTAAAATTTTGACCTTTGGTTGGAGGGAAATTGCATGTTCCAATTTGAGCTCCGGCTGCACACCTGTGTTTATTTACAGGCAGTAAATACCGAGTGATTGAACAAAGCAGCCGAAGACAGCATCCGAGTCCAGAAATTACATGCCTGACCTGAGACGTTTGACTGGCTGCAGGGGCACGCGTGTGCACACACATGCATGCGGACACATACGCTCACACACACAAACACACACACTGCTATGTGCCAAAATGAGCCTTAAGAGGAAAACAGCAGTTTCACAACAGTTAACTGTAAGCAGCTCAGATTAAGAAAATGTGTTTAGTTCCTGATGGGAAATTGCTCAGTGCTGATGTTATGACATTTTTTTCTGTTGTATTTTGCTATGCTCCAAGATGCAAGTGTCTTTTGGTCTACTTGTGAAAAATGACGATCGATGTACAATGGTAGGCACCATTGTCAAGTCAATCAATCTGCAGGGGAGGCGCGCTTATGGGTTTAAATGAGGCTTCCACCACAAAATTTTGCACTGATAGGTAATTAATTATTCTAAATATTGTGGTGATATTCTAACTGTTTTATTATTACATGTTGAGATCCAGTGCCTTGCTTCTTGTGTTCCATTCATAGCTTGTGCCAAACTGCAAATAGTCCCTTCTTGTGTAGATTGAGATTAAATTTCATGCTGGTGGATTCTTTTTTTTTTTTTTTTTACTAATCAGGAGACTTTGAAAGGTAGTTGTTTGCCCTGGATTTTAGTAAGAGGTATCAGACTAAATGTTTGCAATACGTTTTAGATTTATATTTGTAAAAAAAAAATTTGAGAACCATGAAACGTTTTCCTTCCACGTCACATTTCTTGAAGTTGGTGTTTCTCATAAAATGCATTCAAGTCTTTGGTTGCAATGCAACAAAGTGTGGAAATCTTCAAAGGGTATGAATAAATTTGCAAAGCTCTGCATCTGTGTTTAGATGTTCCTTCTCATTTGATCTGAAACACACCAAGATCAGATGTCTTACCAGGTGGCCTGTTTCTGCCTTTTAAATTCCCTGCGTTACAGGTATGTGTCTGTGTTTGTCTGTTAAGAGTAGACAATATAAGCCTGGGCTGGGTCCATCCTGTGGGGGATTCCCTGAGCAACAATCTGCTCAGTGGTGGGTGGGACCCGCATGTTGCTATGGTATAGTGGGCCTCTTGCCGCACCCCGTTGTTGAGGCTATGTGGGACAGAGAGGAAGTCATTAATCTCTATATAGGTGATGTGCTGGCAGAGGGGAGACAAAACCCAAACAAAATAAATCATAAAAGAAACATACGAGGAAAGGTAGAAATATAAAATTCCACGCTGAGATCTCTCTTCTTCCCAGAGCTGCAGAGCCAGTCTGTTTAACACAAGTCAATACTAATAAAGGCTGCAGCCATGAATTGTTCTAGGCGATACCTAGCTGTGCTTTGAACTTTTTTTCCTTAGAAAAAAAGAAAGAAAAAAAAAAGCATTGTTCAGACAATGAAAGGCCTGCTACATCTGAAGACTTATGTTTTCCAGTGTAATGAGCTCTCTAAGTCATGATTGATCCATCCGTTCTAAGCTACAAATCTTCTCTTCTCCCCCTGCGCACTGTCACAGTCGGTTCATCAGTCTGGACCAGCTTTATTAGTAGGATGCACACAATCTTCTTGTTTTTACCCATCTGAGCTGAGAACTAAATAAATACTCAAGACAATGTCAATTAGTGCTATTTCCTACCCAACTATTAAGTCGGCTTGCTTTACTATATATGTTGACAACTCTGTGCTTGGAGAGTCTGACAACATTTAGTTTCTCCGGTTCAATTTCGACTCTCTTTCTTGCGCACCGCAAGAGAGCTCAATGTGGCAAGAGGGAGCCAAGATTTCCCCCTGTGCGGTACCCCTCTTGCTGCGCAGGCCTTGGTCGCTCACCATCTGCCACTGTGTTTACACCCATCAGCTCGGCAACTGTAACCTCAGAAACGTTTCCTACAGAGGCAGGCTGCTCTGGGCTCTAACTGTTCCAATCGGTCTGACAAGAATACCTTCTTCCAGTAGCAGGCGTCTAGAAATCTCTCAGAGATCTACTGGATGCACAAAGACCTTTTATGCCAGCCTTCAGCTCTGTGTGTGGAATGCATACAAAAGCAGGGTTAACCCTTTACTGTAAGTCCTGAGAGCACCGAAGAGATTGCTTCACTTGCAGCGGGGAGCGAGTGCAAAGTTATTTTACAGTTTTGGAGTAAAAGAACATCAATGTTCTTGTTGTTGTGAAATGTTTTTCACTTTTGCACATTTTGTCATATTGCAGCAGCAGACTCCAATGCATTTATGTAGTTCTCTTTCCTTGACTTTCTAACTTGACCTACTCTTTTAACCATAGATTTTTTTAATGATGCTTAGCTTGTATCTCCGCAGGTCATTTGTAGATTTTCAGGATGGCTCAACATCATCATTATACTGTAGACATACATCTACATCTTTTCCTTTACTGCACTTTGTGTTTTCACTGAAATAGTTGGTATTTCACTGAATCTATCCTTTCCTTGACTAAAAAAAACATTTTGTTACTGGCTGCAGCATAAACCAGTTGCATAATCAAACTCTTGCTGTACAGATGGATATGTTTTCCATATTGATGTGTACATGGAAATGTACAACCTTTCTTCTTGAAACATGCAATACTGTTTGGACATTGCAATCAAGAAGTTTTGTTTTAATTATATCAGTTCATGGAGCATGGTTCCAAATTCATCTGATTTCATTTTTTATTTATAGCTAGACTGCAGAAAAGACATTCCTAAGATGAACCTGGGGAGGGAGGCGACTTTTATTCATACAGGTTTTTTTTAGGTTACTATTCCTATTGGCTGGATGTTCTTGAAGGTTCTATGCATTCGCATATGTTCTGTCTGGTCTTTATAAGAGATCTATAAGCATCTCTAAATAGGCTTTTGTCTTCCAGACCAAGATCTTGACCTTAAATTTCCTTACTGATATTTCTTAAACAAAGATGAATAATTTCTCTTAAATGTATCAAAAACTTCTTCTGAAAAGTAAAGTAGATGTTCAACAGATGTGTTCTCTCTACTGATGGAAGTTCACTCACCTCTGAATGCTGAATGCTTGAAGTGGCCCCAGCAAGTGGACTAGTCTGACCTATTTTCTGGAAACATCAGCTAATAATTATCTGACCACTTGGGGCAGAGTGCTTTGTGTGTTGAACCGTTAGTCTTTAATCCCCAGTCGGTCAGGTGATCATTAAGTGTTGGAGTAAATTGGTGATATTCTTACACTTAACAGCCTTCATTTACTTACATGTGCAATCTACAAAACAGGAGCGGATCACATTCTTCATAGACCTGCCATAGGGTATTGTAGGTCTCGATGTTTCAGAAAATGTGGTTTATTATTCAAGTTTAAAGGCAAGTAAGGGTATATCTTTGGATATGCCAACATCTGTGGCAGGATAAGAAACAGCATGGCAGCAGCTTTTTACAATTTGAACTGAGTTTGTCTTTTTTTTATTGGCTCCATGGTAGTTGACACATAGCCAGAATGTCTGGGTTTTAAATCTCAGATGGTTTAAGTCTTTGGTGGACTGTTATGTTCCTCCAACACAAATGTGGTTTTCTCCAGATCCTCAGGTTTGTTCCAAAGTTCAAAAACACTTGTTAGGTTAACTAGTGATTCTCAAGTGACTTCAGGAGTAAGTCTGCCTGTTTCTTTTTCTTGTGTGTTGGTTCTATGATGCCATCAAGATCCATTAAGGGTTTAAGTCCCCTTTTGGCCATTAACTGCTTTGATAGGCTCCAACTCTCACAACTCTGAACAGGACAAAGCGACTGTAGAAAATAGATGAATAGAATCATTTTCATGACCACAATTTTGTTAGTCACTCTATATTATTGTGAAAAATTGCTGAAAAATATTTTAGACCATGCAAACACGCTGTCTCTCCAAAACAAAACTCGCTGTTTGACCATGCAGTTGAGTGGAACAACGGGTCAAACAGGCAGCTTGATTTCTTCAAATCATCCTCATATTATGCTTGTGCTTCTGCGTCATATTTTTGCTTCATCTTTCTCATTCCACACATGCCGAGCGTTTCGTGAACGTTCCAAAAGTGCAGGAATCACTGCTGAGCGTGAAAAACGCCCAAACAACTCGATTATCTAAAAAAACACTGGGCTGTCACAGTCGCTGTGATAAAGTGATGTGGGTTTTGTTTTTTTATTTCCATGACCTCGCCTTTCCCCTGAGAAACCTCCACCCCATCCTGTTGCGTGCTTATTTCTGGGCCTCCTCTGGAGAACTGGAGGAATGTCTGTTGGGGAACAGCGATTGTAAATAAATAATGGAGATGTAATAAAGGTTTTTCTTTTCTGAAGGCTCAGTGAAAGGTTTAAGCCACTTTTGTTATTTATTTATTTTTTTAACCAGATATTCCTGTCGGTTGTGCGTACTTTTAAGAATCCTTGCTGATGCAAGGAGTTTTTGAATATTTGAAGTTTGAGCAAAAATCCCCTTGTTATTAATTATGGGTCTCAGATAAGATTTACGATTGATGAATTATGTAGATAAATTTATGTAATTCTATTTCCTTTAAAATATTGCAACCGAGTAGCCTTATGCTTTCCGGTTTTACAAAGAGCGCACATGCCTGAGCTATTTAAAAGCCCCTCTGTACCACTCAAAGCACACACTAATGAATAATATATGGAATAGACAAGCCCAGGCACTAAATGCATCTATTCACAAGTGGAACTATAAAGTCTGCCTACACCTCAGATGGGGTATTGCGTTATCTTTTTTTAGTCCCTTTACCTGTGACTGTCTCACTCCACAACTTTGAGGATGTTCATATTTACACACAGGCCTCATGCCTGAACAAACGACACACTAATACCCGAGACGTGACTCTCAGTGTCAGGTGATGCTCCAGATTCTTGAAAAATGCAGGGACATGTGAGAGGCCTCTAAATATAGCTGCATTACCATCACTTCTCCTGTGTGGTCCTGTAATTGTCATGTTGCACACAAACCCCTGACCTGTTTGCATCCGTGCTATCTTTCCTGCTCACATAACAAACCTGCCACTGATCTGCATTAAAAAAAAAAAAGTCCCACTGAGCAATTTGAGACAGCAGATAAAAGAGTTTTTTTCACCTTTCCTGTCAGTGCTGGAGCTGGATAATGAGCCGCCTACTGAGACACTAGTTGACTTTGCCACAAGGCACGCCCTTGTATTGTGCAGCATATCAATATAGGGCAAGGTTAAACTGTTCCTCCCATTCTTTCACTATTGTTGATCATCTTAGGACAAAGCGCTAAAAGTATTTATTTATTTATTTATTTATTTTTTATATAAAGCACCGTGATGGGAATATGAACTCCAGCTCTTGGAATCTTACAGAAACATTTTTCTTTGCAAACCGAAAGCATTTTTATGGGCTAGCATAGTACAGTTCAGATTACAGTTATCAGTTATGTGAAATGTTTGCAGCTGAAAAGCAATTGACATGTTAACTATTTAATAACATCAATTATTTTATTCACTATAAACATATTTTTCTCTTATGCTGATGACATACTGCAGCTCTTAAGTCATACACTTTTTGATAAGGACAAAAAGGCAAAATTTCACACTGAATTCAAATCATACAGCATCAGAGATCCTCCACCGGGCCTAACAAGTGATATGAGGGGATTTCATATATATACAACAAAGTCCAAAATTATTCATACCCTTGGCAGATTTTCTTTTTCACTTAAGAAGCTCATTGTTCATATGAATTCAAACAGAACCTCTCAATAGAAAATAGAACTATATCTCTCTCTTCTTTTTTTTACATCAAAAATGGCATGTTAAAAAATAATGTTTGGTCCTCTTAAACATCAATGGACTGTTATTAGAGCAATCAACTCCTCATAATTTCTGACCAGCTTGCTGCATGTTTCCATTGATATGTTAATCATTTATCTTGGGTGAAGAGCTCTAAGTCTTTGTGGTTGAAAAGTCTGCTAGCTTTCGCCCTGATCTTCAGCTCCATCCAAAGAGTTTAGCAGAATCAAGTTGGGACTCTGGCTAGTCCTACCTGAAATGGTAATAACAGTTCAAGTTAGAAGACATATGTTTGTGGTTGTTTATATAGTTAAAAGTTTACTATAAGACTAAATCTACAAGGGCTATGGACAACGACTTGAGATGCTTGGAGATATTTTTTTCTCACCTTACTGTGAGTGGTGGCCAGACAAACCTCCAGCCTTGTATGCTGAAGTTCCAGTTATCTTAAGCTCAATAATTATTGCCCTGACTGTAGACATAAGCAGTTTATATGAGAATTACAGGATGGACAGACAGGCAGGGATTTAAAATGAGCAAAATTGACTCGTCAGAGTTTGCATTAAGAGTTGCAATCTGGACAGTGATGCGGTATTTAGCACAGTTGCCTTGCAGCGAGAAAGTCCTAGACTCAAATCTAGCTCTCCTTCTGCATGGAGTTTGTTCTCCTTGTGCATGTGTGGCTCCTCTCTGGTTCCCCAGCTTTCTTCAGCAGTCCCAAAACATGCATGTGAAGTTAATTGGTTGCTCTGAGGTATCTGGGTGTGTGTGTCTGTGTTCATGACTGCATTCAGAACAATCTTACCTGATTTGCTGCCTAGATAAGTGGGTTAATATTAAGGTAATGAGTTTATGTGATGAAAACAAGCAAACATTATTATGTTTGCCATTTATTTCTTTAATAATAATTTTAAAAAACTCTTTGTACTTAGATGAGGTCATGCTATCTGGTAAGATGGAACAGCAGAACCACCAGTCCTACAAAATTAAATCACATCTAACATCTAAGGAATTTGCATCCATATCAGCAGTGTGAAAACGAGGCTTTGTAGAAGCTGGTGATGGAGATTTCTTGGATGTAATGTTTCCCAGAAGTCATAGTGTGTATCTCTGCAGCAAATCTTTTCACTCAAGAGTGGTTTAAACCAGAGTGAGTACGTGTTTTTAAACCAAAGCAGCCTTAAGGTCCAGAGAACTCATAAGTTGCCTCAATCCTTCAATAGTCCATTGATGAATGCATCCTGGACAGTACAACCTAAATCTTTGGCAGAAAATCACCTATTTGGGAAAATATGTTAATACGATGAAGCTTCTTTAACGAGTTGCATGAGACAAACACTGAGCATGAGGAAACCTCAACACTACCAGGACGAAAGAATAGAAAAAAGTTGAATAATGATAAGTACAGAGAGAGAGAGAGAGACCTTATTGTGTTTCTAAAGATTTTTCTACCCATTGAATACGACTGAACTTTATTAGCGTGGTGTGCTAACATGCTATGCTAACATGCTATCAACATGTTTTTCAGCTGATCACGTCCAGCATATGTGAGTAAATCTGACAAAAAAGGCTAATTTGTGATTCACATATTAAAGTAACATTTTAATAATCACTCTTCTATTTCTGGAAGAAACAGAAAAAGTGATTACAGTAATAGACGAGATTTTTTCAGATGCGTCACATTGTTGCATCTTAACTGGTCTAAATTTACAGTATTTTGAACTTAAGTTCACCCAAACACAGTCAGAAAGACAGAAACAAATTCTGCTTTTAAAGTCCTTGTTGAACCATTAGATTTATTGTTATAGAATAGATCGCCATTCGCCTATTTTTAAATTTTGTTTATTTCGGGTCTTTCAGTTCTATTTCTATTTCTACAAAGGAACGTTAAACAAAAACAACAATAAAATAAAATATTAAAATACTTGAGTGAATATAAAGAACATTTTATTTTCATTCATCTCTACACGATTATTTTTGTGTAAAGAGAGAAAGTAAATGATGTTCAATACATTAACAAAGTGAAAAAAAGGTTTTCATCATCTTAACAATAAAAAAAAAAACATGAAGGTTTTTTTAAGAATTAGTATTTTTATAGTATGGACTACAAGTGCCACCAGGCCTGTACATTGATTGAATATTGATTAAATGTTTAAAGCTCCTATGTCCATAATGTTGCAGTCTGCAACATTTTGCTTTAGTAAAATACCAGGATTAGAATAGATGTTTGTCAGGACAGATACTCAACCTTACATCATCCATATCAGTATGAAGGTCAAATAATGCTGAACGAGATGTTGATGTCAGTTTTCTGAGAAATGAATGTCCAAACAAGTTCATTGAGAGGTGAGAGTGAGCGACGCAATCAGACTCCTGAGCCGTGTTTTTGCAAATGTGCATAATTGGGCGGTTGGAAAATGACTAAGCTAGTCTGAGGTATTTCAAACGGTTGCGAGAGTATACCGTTTGCTCTTAAAAGAATATAGTTTGGGTTTGAAAACGTGCATCTGAGCACACCTCAGAACATCTGTAGCCGGGTTGGAAGACAAAGCCAAAATAAGGATGATGCACCGAGACAACTTAGCTGAAATCCACCAAAAACTAAACATGATTTAATACAGCATTTTAGTTTTACCTTTATTCAGGTTAAGACAATCGGAGATTGATAAAGTTGTAGGAAAGAGAGTTAATTACAGATTTATACTAAAAGAGGGAAAACCAGAATAACTGTGATAACTAAACTGTAATGTACTCGCTTATTCTTCATGTTGCTTTAATTTTTGATAAAAAAAAAAAAAGTTTATGAAGTCTGAATTTCCGATGTTCTTATTCTTCTAAATATTATTGTTATTTGTTATTAGCCCTTGGTGCAAAAAACTGTGCAACTAAAAGAGAGAGAGCAGAAAGTCCACGTTTGCAGCCACTCGCTCAACGTTTCATGTGAAAAAAAACAACAACAAAAAAAAAAACGGCACATCTTTAAAGTAAAACTGCCATCTTCTGCATGGATGACTACTAATCTGGTGAGGAAATATATTTTTGTGATTTGATTAGAATAACCCTTTAAATTTTATAAATTGCACACCACACACATACAGGCAGACAAACACAGAAGCGGATGCAGTAGTGCAAATCAATTATTTGCTGTCCACAGAATAGCTATGTATGCACACACACACACATTCGCACGCGGGCACGTGCACACACACATCAACAGTGTGAACACAGAAGCGGATGTGGCGGTGTGAATCAATAATGCTCTGTTGTCACAGGGTGACATGTGAGCCATGGCAGGGAGCAGATGGCCCCGGGGTGCCTAGCTTCCTGTTAGCTGTGCCATTCGGCCTCAGCGCAAACACACACACTTGCACACGCGCACACACACACACACACACACACACACACACACACACACACACACACACACACACACACACACACACACACACACACACACACACACACACACACACACACACACACACACATCCTCTGGGATTTCCCAGTGCAACTAGCCACAGCACTGGCCATTAACAAACAGAATGCCATTATTGGCTCCTCTCCATACATACTCTGCTGCCCCCCCAATCACCCCAAGCCCCTCTCTGGAATAAAAAAATAAAAAACAGTGACAAGAGCCAGATGATAGTAAGTAGGTTTCTCTTCTCATCGCTGGAGGTCTGGAGTAAATAATTCTCTGCTCCCCCTCCCCGATGTGATTTTGTTTTTTTGGCTACAGAGCAAATACCCCACAGGAAATCGGATCTGTTCCTCTCAGCACTGAGTGAGGTCAGCCGCTGCTCAGATATCACTCTGTCTATGTTGTATTGATTGAGTGCTTCCGACGTTTGGTGTCAGGGTCCTTGAGCAAAGACTCAATTAACAGCCAACCAGTGACCATGCAGGTCGCGTACAAAATTCAGCCTGCAGTTAAAGTCGACTTTGTGGGACTTTATTTTATGGGACGCTTTTCATGCTTGGGCTGTCGTTCAAGCTGGTGCTGCATGGCCGGAAAAGCTTCCACCGCCCTGCTGAAGAAAATCATCCCTGAAGCATGATGCTGCCACCGCCGTGATTTACAATTAAGATGTCGTAATTGGCGTGCAGTCGCTTTCATTCTCACATTCTCATAAAGGACAGAAAGTTACATTTGGTTCTCATCTGACCAGAGCACCTTCTTATATAAGTGTGCCGTGTCCACCAGCCATGTAGCCTTGTGTTATGCCTTTCTATCACCAGTAGGTTTCTTTGTGACATTCTTTCATGAAGTCCAGATGTGAGGGGAACAACACTTGACGTTTTCCAGTGAACTGATTCTCCTGTGGATCTTCCAATTTTTGGATGAAAGATAGAGCAGTCGTTTATGAGATGTTCAAAGCTTCACAGATACTCACAACTTTATTCCTCTCCTGTCGGATGTGTGTCTTGATGTTCATCATCACTAATGTTTCTTAGTTGTTCTGTGAAAACCACTGAGGATAAAAAGCAAAGACAGACTCTGGTTGCTGATTAGGGAACTTCTTAAGGCCGTGTGTTGTGCTAGATTTATTTTGGGTGGTGTCAGAGTAAAAGGGGGGTTGACACAAAAAGTGCCACAGTGTTCACATTTTTATTTGCTAAAAAACCATGTGCAGTTTTCCCTCCACTTTCAGTTATGCTCCACTTTGGGTTGGTCTGTTACATAAATAAATAAAATACCGTGAAGTTTATCATTATAACATGACAATAGGTGTAAAAAAATATATATAAGGGATATAAGTGATGCCTTCTCGGCGAGGGTGAAATATGGTGTTGCCAGGGTTTTTTTTATTTTACCCTAACATGCAGTCTTCCCCAATGGGGAGAACTTTAATTGGTTGTTGGGCTGTCATAGAAATAATGACAGATACCTCAAAGAAAATGTGGATCTAAAAGCAGAAGGACTGACAGTGAATCTTTTTTCTTCTAAGAGCTTGTCATTTCTTTTATTTAGGGTTGTGTATCAGTCATTTTATGTCAGATCGGATTTTTTTTTTTTTTTTTTATAACGTCAGTATTCATGTCAGGCGCCGTTTAGCTTTATTGGGGGATTTTTTTGACTTCTGTCTAGACAAGGCGCATGTCTGTAAATCTAACCACCAGAGCGTTAATCAACTCTGCAAATGATCCTATAAAAGGCCCTTTTTTTTTAATCTTTCACGTTTCAAGAGGCTATGTGGTAAAAAGGCTTCAAAGAGTGACACCAGTAAATGTACTTCTCAAGCTTTAAAATCCACAGCATTTCAATACGCTGATGTTAAAAGAAGACTCCAGCTGGCGCTGTGTCACATTTTTCAGTTCGTTTGTGCGAACCCATTTTCTGATACCGGCAACCTGACCTTCAGGGAATCCAGGTTTCAATTAAATGAGTCTACATTCCTGCATTCCGGGGTGGAAAAGAGGGAGAAAAATATTCCTGCCTGAAATGGATGGACTTTAGAAGGAGCCTTTGATCAGGAGGTACAGCTAACAGGGCCGTGGAGTCGGGGGGAAGGCGGGAGAGACGGAAGGGCAGGCAATAACTAAAGGCTTATGAAGTTATAAACCTTATTGCCAGGTCGAGACTGATGGCTGCTTTCATAGAAGAAAAAGTTGAATGGTTGACAATGGGGCTGACTGAGTAAATGATTATGATTTAATTTGAGTTAATGTTGAAATGAAAGTCAAAAATTAATACTAGAAACTTTGGATGAAAGTTGCTTGTTAAAGTCATCTGACTCGAGCATCATCTGATCCTCAGCTGATCCATCTGCTGACTAAAAAGCAGATAGACATACTCGTGAAACATCCACATGGGTGTTGCACAGCATAAAGTAAAAATAAGCAGGTAAGCATGTAGTCGAAACCAACTGTTTGCATGAACTGCATAAAACGACAAGGTTTTTGTCTCACAGTCTTATATTTTAGATCAGACAAGATTACCTACATTATTTCTATTTGGAAAACGCCATATTTGGACTCTTTATGTACACCCTTAGTATTTTGGACAAACTTTTTGTGCGGGCTTCATAACTCCGGTTTGTAGGGCGGACGGCTCACACACACCTTTAGAGATCTGACCCATTTGTCTGTTTGGAAGATTTATTTATGCCATCACTTTATTTTTATATTTGATGTCAGCAGATGTTTCCTCAATATTTCCTCATGCTGTTTTTGCCTCATGATGCCATCTATTTTGCGAACCACACCAGTCCACCCGACAATACGGTGCCGCCACGCCCGAACTTAACAGTTGGGTTTGCAAACTTTCCCTTATTCCCTCCAAATGTAATTGTGATCATAACGGCCAAACATTTCAACTTTTTATTTATTTTTTGCTTCATCAGACAAAAGACATCTCCGTGATATGAAAACTAGAATCTGTCTTTTTTTTTTTTGTTGGTTTTAGAGTAAAGGCTTTTTCCTCTTCAATTGACCTTTCGATCAATGTCGATACTCGTCCGCAACACAAAAGCCGTATCTGAACAGAATAATGACTGGACAGGTATTTTTTTTATAATGTACTGTCTCAACTTTGTATTTGAGTACATTTTACTGTGAAAAGTAGAGTTTGGGTCTCATTGTCTGAGTACAACCGGGCTGCTCAGTAGTCTCTGATAACATTTTTCCAAGCTCGAGCAAGATAGAGATGTTCTTTTTCAACAGAAGTGACACAGACCTCATTTGCTTTCTGCACATTTTCCCACTGGACGATCACTGTCACAACAGACAAGCTAATTGTAATTCATCAGGTAGGATGTGCTTGTTTCCTTTTGGTCTTTGCACGCAGACAAGGAAGGTCACACGGCTCCGAGCAAGCCAGCCTGTTCAAACAATTCGACCGTTTTCAAAGCCTTTTGCACAACAGACGCAGCCCTCTGCAAGGCCTCCGAGTCACATTGAACTGGAAATAGACGGGAGGAAAAATGGCATTCGTCTCTGCGTCAAACCGTTGCTTCACTGAAGAGAAATAAACCTCAACTGGACTGATTTTATTACATAATCGTAACTTGTGGCATAAAGCTGAGCTTTTTGCTGGCTTTCTCGGCCCGGGTGACTAAAGCTCACTGTGCAGTTGTTTGTCTCTGCACATCAATGCATTCCTGAGATTCCTCTCCCCCAGCCTAGATGAAAATCAGCTGGTTGCCTAAGAGAGGTCAATGAACTTTTCCCCAGTATTCCCAGCCTTTTACAAAGGAAAAGAGGGGGAAATCTGAGAACCTCTTCTAGAAGAGGCAACAGTCAATCCTAGAACAGACTGGGGGTACATGCTTGGATTTCTCATTTGGAGAAAGGCTCTCCGAGAATATCCGTCCCCGCCTCCTCTTTCTTTTAACATTACCTCATTCCTATGGAAGTTAGAGAAGTTTTGTCATGCATTTCGCAACCGCAGTCCGACTGTGAGAAAGCTTTCTATCTTGTCTCTCAGCACCATGTCCGTTTTTTTTTTATCTGTCACGAAAACAGGAATAGACACCAAATAAAGTCTCAAGAATCTCATATCTGTATGTGGCGTTGCATCATCTGTTTGTCAGATATGTCATATGCCTTAGGATGTGTGTGTCAGAATTGACACACACAATTCTGACACACACAAAATTGTGTGTGTCAGAATTGGTAGCTTTCATTATCGAAAGCTACCGAGTTCAATATCAACGCTGATCCTACAGTGGTGACTGTTGATGTCAGATCAATGAAAGGGGATTTCTACAGTCATTTACAAAGTGAAAGTTTATGTGCTTGTGAAAACCAGACGAGATATTTGGGAATTTCCCCAAACTCGATCATCATAGGATGTTCATGCCAAGGAATGGCTTTGCAGTGATCTCAGGTGAAGAAAAAAAATAACTACATCTTAGATGCAACAGTTAAATGCCCAAGTGAGTTAAATTCCCAAGTGAGTTGTGTTAAACAAAAAAAAATTAAAAATACGCTGAACATGTATGGCTTGTTTTTAAGGATTGTAAGAGGAACATAGATTATTTGCAAAATGACAACCAAACAAATATTCTATTTAGTTACATTATAGCAATCATATAATGAGTTTGGGTTAATCATCATTGCTTAACTTAGTTCTAATCATAACTGATTAGTTCTTGAAATTAAAGAATGACGTGACAGAGGAAGACAGGGCTGCATGCAGCAGCCGTAAACACTCTTGTTTTGCAAAAAAAAGGGCCCTTCTGTGTGGCATTTGAATATTCTCTCTGTGTGTTTGTGGGTTTCCCCTGGGTACTCCGACCTTCTCCCACCGTCCAAAAACAAGGATGTCAGGCTAATCAGCCTCTCTATATTGCCTTTAGTTGTGCATGCTTAGTTCTGAAGGCCTGTTGACTAGTCCAGGGTAAATTCATTGAGATATATTAAATGATGGATAGAAGAATACATGTTAAAGGACAGTTATTTCTTGTTGATCCTCAAGTGGAAATTAATTAAAGTCAGATTTTGCCTTAAAAATGATACAGATATAATTTTATTTGAAACAAATTTATGTAGATTTGCTTTTGCAATGCAACTTCAAAAAACAATATTCTAAATAGGACATGCATTGTACACAAAGTACGCACAAATGTATCCATAAAATCAAATGCCATTAATCAGTCATTCAGTCTGAAACGCCACCATTTCCAAAATGGCAAAGCCTAAAATAATCATTTCAGCTTCTTGTCTTCCTGAACAATAAATGTAAATGTTATAATATAAACATTTTTCCATGAATCCCGTGTTACTGCTAAATAATATTAATTAAAGCTTTGTACATTTTGAGTAAAAAGCCTCAGCGTCACCTGAACTCCAAATCAGTCGAATGACTGAAAAATTATCAAAATATCCTTCTTCAAAACTTGTTAGAAACAGGAAATGTTACGACTTTTATGACACACTGATTCTCATCTATTGTGGAAAACAATATCCTCATCTTTATCCGTCCAATGAAGAAACTTCGACCTGATAAGATTTAATTTCCCTGCACTGCGTTTGCCTCAATTTCACTGTATCATTGGTCCATAAGCTCAGACCAGAACAACAGCGTTTGCCTCAATGCACAATGTTGCTTTTTATTTAGAGCTAGAGAGTAAAATCACCTCACTCCATTTGTCAAGCAAGGTGGTGAAAGGTTCATGATCTGGCTCCAATTCACCTTGCAGAGTTGACAATGAACTCCTCTGTGTGCCAAGACATTCTGCAGTCAGTCTAAACAACAGCAGGAGCTTCAGTTACTTTCTAACATACCTGTCTGACACAGAAAACCTAAGAACCGCAAGAAGTTTGACTCAGTTTTAACACCGACTTTAATTCCAGAGTTTGTCGGAGAAAGCAGCTTTTGTCTGTGACTTTGTGGAACATTTTCAATGACCTCCGCCCGTTCCTCTCTTGACTTCAAAGGCGTTCCTGCGGGAGTCGTACCTCTTACGCACGATTGTTTTCGCCGACATTATCAGACATCTGAGATCGTCTATCTGCCCCTGTCCCAGAGTGTGGTCTCGCTCATTTACATGGGCGCACAGAAGAACCTGAAACCGGGCCCCTGTGTATTCGAGTCACACAAACCGCTCAAATACCTAGCTTTCATTTCGCAGATGACTTTCCAAGACCTCTCCTGTATGAAAGAGGAGACAATGGGAGGCGAGCTTTGATGTTAGGGTACTTTCTCCTCTCCTGACAAGATTAATCCTCACCTGGATGATGTTACATTTACCTTTGTAGGGGAAATTACAGGGACTATTCAGGGGGAAAAAAGCAAATAAGTCTAATTTCTGTAAGAGTAACTGTTGCTGGTTGTATTACAGATTCCTTGTGTCGTCTCCCTTGAATTTTTGTATATTTAGTCCCATTAAAAGCTCTAATCCTAATGCTTTTTAGGTCAACTTACATGTGATTGAACAACACAAAGTAGAAAAGGAAGGAAGAAAGGAAAGAAGGAATGAAAGATGAGTCAAGTCGTTTGTATAGTAAATGTCAGCAACATCATAAAAACACAAGAAATGCATAGCATTACATTCATAAAAGCCTCTGCTGTTGCAAGAGAGAAAGAACATATTTCATGGATAGTTATTCATCCTCATTTTTCTCCCTCTAAATAAAATCCAATTTAACCAATTGCCTTCAAAATGTCGCCTAGTTTGCAAGTAAATTTTGGACCTGAATATTATTTGATGTTGGTACAAATCAAGCCACAGTCAAAAGAAAGCTCTGTAATAAACAAACATGTTGGTGGCAGTGTATCATACTGTGGGAATGTTTTTTTTTTCTTCAGCAGGGATGGGGAAGCTGGTCAGAGATGACAGCAAGGCAGAAGGAGTGAAATACAGTCTGGGGGAAAAAACCAGGTAGAGCATAAATAAAAGACTTGATGGCATCTTCCGCAAGGACAACGTCCTTGAAATGTCCCAGTCAAAGTCCAGAATGAGCCGAGTTTGAGCTATTTTTCCAAAGGACGGTTGGAATGCAAACCCGAAGGGCGTGCAGCTGTGACATCAATGAAATGTAGTTGTACAGGGTTTATTACTTCCACCTCACCAGTAAGAACTTTGTGTTGCTCTCCACACGAAACCACAAAGAAATTCGGCACACGTTTGCAGGTGTGATGTGACAAAACGGAGAAAATGTTCCTTCACATATGAACACTCTTGCGAGGCACTCCCTGCGAGTCTCGGGTGATTTGATTCAAAACAAATAAAAAGTCTCTTAGCTACAGCGTCCGCCAAACTGTAGCTCTGCCTCTATCCACCCCCTCTTTTCATGGAATTAGTATGACTACATGCTTGGCTCGAGTCTTTCCCTGGCTACATACACACACTCTGATCTGACTATACTTGGGTTGGCTTGGTTCTAAACCAGACAATGATGTCATTTGTGCAGCGCTTGGTACAGGAAGTGACTTCACACTGGCTGAACTGTTGAGGTTCCTTCAACAAAGACTGTCTTGCCTGACTGAGAAACCTCTTAAGGCTGAGTAATCCAGTTACATCAGATCTACTACTAAACATGTCATTTCTATCAAAGAACTCTGTGTTTTATTGTACGAACACTCACAAGACCCCTCTGTTATTGGTGGTGCTCCCACACATCCCAGTCATGACTCCATATACAGTAGCTGTTTTTGGCTCGCGCTCCTACGTCTATTTCTGGAGACGTGGCTGTGTGGTCTTGAGGGTCAGCGGATCCTACTTTTAAGGCCTGAGGCTGCGGGCCGCCTTATGGCAGGAAACGAGCCCCTCCTCTGGATTGTGTTTGTTACTGGAGAAGCAATAGGCCACCTGGGAAATCTGCTGGTTCCCACGGTCTCCATCTACGGTTCCTGTCAGGCAGAGAGCAGCTCAGCTGAAGGGGCTCCCAGGCTTTCTTCATTTGCCAAAATGAGATGGGCTTTGTTGTGTGTGTGTGTTTTTTTTTTTCTATAAGCGGCAAACCAAAGCTGATAAAGCAGCTCTGATGTGGAGAAGTTTTAACTGGGAGTGTAATCATTAACTTCTTTTCTTCCACTCAAATGTTTCAGGGCAGTTCGAAAGGGCCACTTTCAATTACAAAGTGGCTCTTTAAACAAGTGCTCCTTTTTACATTCCCGGTTGCAACATGTGAACAAAACTGACCAGTCTGGAAAGTGTCCCCCCCCCCTCTTTATTCACATGAAAATGACAAGCTTTTTTTTTTTCCCTTCCCCTGTTACACTCAGATTAAAGGCTACAATCTCAGATGAGGTCCTCACCCAGCCTTCAAGTGGCAGACATCCTGTCTGTACTGGAAAGCCACTCATGCACTTTAGAGCACACCAGCATCCACGCAAACACATGATGACTCAGCTGCCCTTTTCCACCCTCCCTCTGCTCTTGGACGTCATCTGTGGCCTTTTAAATGGACCGAACAGGAGGAGGTGAGAGGTGTTTTATTAGATTGGGAAGCCCTGAACAAGGAGCTTTGATGAAACTTCTCCGTATTTATAGCAGCGCAGCAGTTGCTCCGCTGTTGACTCCCTTCCTGTTCCAAGGTAGCCGGATAGGCGGACATCCACTGAGGAGGAAACATCCTCTTTTAGCTGCCATGTGTATTTTTGGGGCATTTCCCCCCCCCCCTCCTTTTGTTGACAAAAAGGAGGAGGTGTGGAGGATATCGGATTGATTGCAGAAGGAACTGAGTCAGGGAGATTTATAGAGGGGGAAAAAAACTATTGTTTATTTGTAGTTTATCCTCTTCTTTGACATCTCGGCCATCTAGAATGGACTGATAATAAATCCTGAGCTTTAATGAAGATCACAGGGAAACCAGGAGAGCAGACTGAACAAAGTCTATGCAGTTTATTTCCCTCCAAGCAAGGCATTCATTTCTTGCTGCCAAAGATGTTGAGTTAAAAATCAGCACACTTAACAAAAATTGATTAGCTCACGACTTTGAGGTCCAAGCATGTGCATTGAAGATATCTATCATATGGTAGTGCTCCACAAATTGGAGTACTTAACTTTGTCGTTAACAGTATAAATAAAACAAAGACGATACAGCCTCTTTACAAGCATCTATACCCCTGCACCTTTCCAAATTGAAACGGACATTAATGTATCTAGTAGAGATTTTCTGTTACAGACTAACACAAGTGACACATGTTTATGGACTGGATGGAAAAGGATACAAATAAAATCCTAAATGTGAGCCAGACATTTTTTCTCAGGTTGTCCAAGTCAGTGGTTTGTAGAACTGCCTTCTGTTTTTTTTTTCTGTCAGAGGTCTTGGAAAGTCATGCTGTTTTCCTGACATCTGTCCAAAAAGTACAGTGGCTCTGGTTGCCTTTACTGTGTTGGGATTGGATTTTTTTTTTCTACAAGGGGGAAGAATAGTGAACAATTGCCTCAATTGCACAAGTTAAAACTCAGAATTGCAACAGCTACTTCTGTTAGTTTACGTATAGCAACAAATGTGTATGCAATGCGTGAGAAGTAATATTTGTTGAACCACTTTAAAACCACGTCTTTACCAGCTTTGCACATCAGACGGTTGATTTTTTTGTATTCTTTTTTACTAAGTAAGCGACTTCTGAATGTAATTGATTGGACAGGACTTTATTTATTCTGTATATGCAGCAGAAGTCATCAGGTCAGGACTCGAACCTGTGACAGGACTAAGGGTCTTGCTTTAACTCTGTGCCATTGCAGACCCTCCAACAAATGTATATTTTCAGAAGAAATGTGAAAACCATGCATATTTTTTTGTTCTTACTTTTGACAAATATTCACAACTTTGTGTTTATTTCCAAAAGGCTAAAGCGTGTGATACCTTTACAATATGCTCTATGGATCCAGAGTAAAAAACAGAGTCGCGCGTGTGTGTGTGTGTGTGTATGTGTGTGTGTGTAAGGTTACTACTCCTGTTTATCTGGCAGCTACAGACAATGAATAATGGAGACAATAAAAAGCATGCAGTGTCATAAGGAGTGTGGGTGATTTACTGGCGATCGTGTTTCATGTTCCAGCGGTGCAAGCTCTCTCCCATGGGAGAGCGAGCTGTTTTGTAAACACACAAATGCTGCCGCCGCTGACGCACATTTGAATATTTATGAGCCTTTAGGGTTGCATCCAAACGTCAAAAAAGCTTCTCCTTTTACGTCTGAATGTAATGACTGTTGGGAGTGTGAAACCTGAGTTTGCAGAGAAACTCAAGAAGCCAGAAAACTAACAAGGTTTTCCATTCCTTATGGTTCACGTCATGGTCTCTCGCTCTCTCTATTTTTTTTTCCTTTGCAAAGGCTATTATTACTTTTATTCTTTCACATGAGGAGAGGTTGGTGCCTTTGTCGAGTGTTAACAGCCTCCAGCACTTCCAAAAAGGATGTGGAGATTCAATGCAAAACATATTGTTTTGGACACCTGTGACTGGAGTGTATACATTGTTACTGTTCCATGTTTTATATTTGATGGGGTGGCTGCTGAGACATTCTTTAACATAATTAATTTGTGACTTTGTAGAGGCTAAAATAAAAATATAATCATGTCACCACGAGCAGCTATTCAGGTAATCCGAATATTAAGGGAAATATCATTAAGTGCACATTAACAACTGTGAAATATGCGTTTGCATAAAGGAAACAAGTAAACAAAACAAGCACTTGGCTGTTTTTACTTATGTGCATAAAATGCAAGGTAATCGCCTACCACAAAGTGTGAAAACAAAAGCAAAGTGTAAAATAAAAAACTGAAGAAGTCCTGGTTAAATATGTAGATGGTTTTTATCCAGCTGTGGGTTGAGAGATAAAGGCGGACATCCCTCTTTATGAGACATTTCTAAGAACTAATTTATCCTAAATCCAACAATGTTACTCAATTGTCGACCACTACTCAAACACAAAGTTGTGTTTGTTGTTGGTTTGAAAGTTTGTGATCCAAACGGAAGGTCATGGCTTAAAGCGCCAACAGAACCTCATCGTCTGTGAAAAGCAAAGAGGAGACCCGCATGAAGTTCTGTCCATGATTACCTCAAATAGTATCTGTGATGAGGGTTCCTACTGGACTCATTGGAGAAGTGACCTTTGCTATGTGAAGAAAATTCTCACACAGCTCTTGCTCTGGTCGTAAAAGGACTGGGTGGCTTGTAAAATGGACCCCGTAATCCAGCAGCACCTCCAACAAAATACATGGGGACTCGGTTCTACGCCCTCTCAATAAAATGTTTGGATCGCATGTTCAGATCTCCATGACAACCTTTAGATCGCACTGAATCGATTCACCTTGCGTTTACAACTTGCACCGAGTTGTAAACCCAGTGAACATGTTGCAGTTTCATTTATTCCTTCTTCCATTTCATACCCAGGAACCTGAACAGTGATGGATCAGTCCCTTTTTCATTGTTGTTAAATATTGTTGATGAAAGATGAAGATGGAAAGACATTAAATGTCCAGAGTCGCCCAAATGACCAGCACGCTCTCAGAAAGTCTTTAGTGGTAACGATTTAATTATTTAATGATTTCCAAAAAATGTCACAGTCTGAATTTAACAAATAATTTTCAAAATATTTGGTGCAACTTTAAAAAAAACCCAAACAAACAGGCGCAGGAAACTGAGGTTTTGAACCCCATCAGTTTCTATGAAAAATTGCTTTCTTGCATTTTTTGTTTTGTCGAACCAAGGTAAAATCAAATGAAAAAAAATTACCATGCCAATCAGGCGATTAGTTAATGGTCATATCCTGCTAAACTGAGCTCCTGTATTAGCATTGTCCTGTGGTTTGATCCGTTAACGTTCTTTGCACAGACGATGTGTTGTGCTCCCCAGTGCACTTTGTCACCATTTGGCTGTCTGACCATTGTTTCCACGGATTGCAGTATTGTCACAGGTCAGCGAAGGGCTCTCTGTCCGCTGCTGCAAGCTGTTTTGTGGCTGCTGACACAAGGGGATTCATCGGGTAATGAGTGTTGCAACAAACTCCATCGTCATCTCAAATTTTTATCTGGAGCCAGTCTGTGAAGGGCTCCCTGGGGAATTGGTTTTATTTGACCTTTCTCAGACAAGCAGCAGCTGACAAATCACCCCTCTAGTGAGGGATTTCGTTCTTTTTTTTTTTTGTAAATGTGGATATGCTATTGAGATGAAGCTAAATGTATTAATAGATATGTCGATCTGAACTTATGAATTATAAGGACATTAATGCTTTCCTGGCATTTTCCCCCCTTTTATGCCCCTTTTTGGAGCTTCAAAAGGGAGTTTTGTTTGACTCTAATTAGGTGAGAAGAAGTCTGCAAGAAGCTCATTAAAAAAAAAAATCAAAGAGGTGCCGTGGGAGGCAGCATGTGCAATATCGGCCTATAAGTGTCCTGCTATGTGAATGGATTGAAAATAAACAGAACATGCGGGGTAGCCTGGTACAGTGGCGGATATAGCAGCGAAGCCACAACAGGCTCCCTAATTACAAACTGAACTTTAACCCACATCCCTTTCACTCCGTCTCCTCCAGCCCACAGAAACGTCACAAAACAGAGATGGCCACCTAATCATTTTAACAGCATGGGCAAATTACTGCTTGTGTGTGTGCGAGTGTGTTTTTATTTAACAGAGCTAACAAGCGCGCAAGATGAATCATTATTATCCGAACAGGTTGAGGGATTACTTTCAAAAGCACAGCGAACACCCCACAGGAACAGGCAAATGTTTGGTATTCCTGTCGCCCCGTGAGACAGCATGCGACCAATCCGAGGAAGCCGGCGGAAGAAAATCCCTTTGTGTCCACGAGGAAGACACCAAACAAAACCCAGAGGTGTCGAGCATGTGAAAAACAAATCAGAGGTTAAAGGACGAGATCTGTCCCGCTGGTGGGAAAAGCAAATTGCGCGCGGAGCTTCCAGTCTGGGTAACCATGACACACGAGCGGCCTGTTTCCCGCCTGCGGAGAAGTGTGGGGACCCCGTCAACTCCTCACAGTTACGTCCATATGAGTGTCTCAGAGGGTTTCGTCTTGTGTGAAGAAAGGGGCGGGATACGAACCTGGGAAGACATTTTTCTTCTTGGCTTCTTGCTCTCTGTTGGCTGGCTGTGACCTTTTAAAAGCCACTGATCCAAAAAAAAAAAAAAAAAAAAGAAGAAGATTCTGAAAGGCTGCTGTTTGGACTCTCTATCCCAAACGCACACCTGCTGCTGCTGAAGCTAGCGGGGCTTTGCCGCGGGAGCTTTTGTCGTAATGCAGATGCATTGTCCTGTTCGTGTCCCTGTCAAATTTCAGCGCGCTGTTCTCCACCTGCTTATCGCTGCTTTTTTTTTTTTTTCTTTTCCAAAGGTTTGCATTAACATAATGCCCTTCGGTGCAGCAGGAGGAACAGGGACGGAGGAGAAAGGGAGAAAGCTTCACGGTTTGTTTAGCTCCTTTCTCACATGGTTGCTGGAAACATTGGCGTCTGGGTGAAAAAAAAAAAAAAAAGTTCCAGGAGCTGAAGTGGAGCATGTCTCGGTCCCATGATACTCACCTGACATCCCCTCCCCTTCTCCTCTGCCTCAGCTTCTTCTTCTCTCCCCGGTGATAGTTTGGAGTCATTACCATCCACGCCCTTCTGGGGCTTTATTCACACTCCCATCACATCTCTTGTGAACCCCTTTCTATAATTGGCCTTCTTTTGTTTTGGATTTAAATAGAATCTATGGCGACTGTCTGGGGCCTCTCAAGGACATTCATCATGAGCTTGCTATTTTGTTGAGCCGAACTGGTGGTCAGTCACATGCACACATGCTGGATATGAGTTGTGTCCTCAGTTGAGTGTCATTTTAGTGAAGTAGGTGGGAAAAATGTTTCTGAACTGAAGGTGGAAACCTAAGATTATCTTCTAATGGATTTAAAATGTGCATAATTTGGATTAAAATGTTGATATTTTCACCTAAACTGGAATCATATAACCTAAACAAAACGCTCAATTTTATGCTTGACAAAATGATCTGAAAAGTGAAACATCCGTCAGTCCAACCAACCAAATAAATAAATAAATGGGCATATGATTCTGTGTCAAATATAACAATAAAAATATGTTACATTCATAAAAACTACCAATCGTTTAACTATTTGCTAACTTGTAAATTATTCAAAGTCCTTCAGTGCTTTTTATAACAATTCTGCCTTGAAATTGAGTGGCTTAGTAAATCTTTACATTTTTTTTAAATTCTTTTATTTGTTCTTTTTTTTTTTCTACTGAAAAAGTCTACCTGGAGTTAACTGTACTTGTCTTAAAGACATACAATTCAATATTCCAATTTCCACAAGCAGCGACACCAACCAGTCTGCAAGTTTGTGAATTTTTTTACCTTTAAAGTATGGCAGCATTGTTCTTGTAAGGAGGGCTTTGTAACTTTTTGCCGCTTTGAATGGATGAAACGTCGATGTGTAACAGTGGTGCGCCATCAGTTTGAAGCTGAATGGTTAGCAGTTTGAACTAAAGTAACCCCTCATGTATTGATGACTGCTGAATAACTCCGTTCCCTCTCTGGGTGTTAACACGCTGACATTGGTATTTTGCTTGGGTAATTAAAAAGACCCTGTTGCAGTTAAAGACACCAGAGGGCCTAAGCTTGCAGGATTCTGCTGATTCTTCCTCCCTTGTGTCATCAGACCCCGGCCTCAGGAATGCCACAGAATGGGAAGGGAAACAGGAAATACTTTTGTCTCCCCACAGCACTTCAGTCTCCTTTTATTAGTGTAGCGTGTTCTTTTTTTATTTCGTTCTAAGAAATCCTGTGATGCAGGCGTAATGAATGAACCTTCTTGAATAGGGGCAAAAGGGGGGGACAAAGAAAAAAAAAAGTTCTCCCAAGCAGCATAGAACATAATCACTGTGAGCAAACTGACGCGATTATATTGACAAACAAATTCCCACGGGAACTAACGCAGCAATTGTTGCAAAGAATCAAACTTAACAATTCACCATTGTTCACAGACAGGTCAAATTACAGCTGAAAAAGAGAGACATCAGATCCACTCAGATGCATGGCTTGGCCATGTAGCGATTCATGTGGTCGGCCTTGTGACAAAAGAAAGAATACTGAATGGGTGCTTCTGGCATTTCCTCCCTTAAACCTCTGAAATGTAGCCTATTGTACTTTGGTTAAAGATAATCTGCCTTGGAGTGTGTGTCGGACAGCAGAGAGCTTAGCACCATTACTTCCTGTCCAGCTGTTCCTGCCGTCACCGCTCATGAGCAGACGTCTGTATTTCCTCATCTGAGACATGCTGCTGAGGCATCCGCTCCCCACACACACACACACACACACGCTCTTAATTTGCAGCCTGCCTCTTTAAACCCCACAGAGTAACAATATATTTTTATGCCGGGGGTGTTATATTGTGGTGACTCCCATGTTTGGCTTGGCTGGAGCCTGCTTCTGGGTATCTCTCTTGGAGCCTGAGCGTAGGCGGGTGTAATGGATCTCTCTTCAACATGGGTGTAATAACACTCTATTTCCACCCATGTCTGGTAGCGGCAGGGGATTTACCTTTTAAAGGGTAATTCTGAAAAACAAAATAAAGAAATGTGTCTCGCCTACCTTTGGTGCCATTCGTACAAGGACGTTTTGCTTTCCCTGATTATGATGACTTCTGTTTTGCACAAAAGAATTGAATGAAGCGCCAAAAACGGCAAAAATGCCGTCACAAACTTTTTAGAGAGGCATTATGTATTTTCCAAGCGTATAGTCCAGTCAAGGAACTGTGTTACCTTCAGTTGTTGGGAAAATGCTTAAAATATATTTCCTCACTGATGTGCATTTTTCTTTTTTGCAGCTGTATTTAAGTTTGCAACTGGACCAAAGACGATGACAGCATGCATTGCCTCATGCATTGGTGAAAGTCTTTCATTGTGCATCCGGATTAACCTTCGTATTCTGTTTGTTTCTCTTCCAGGATGCGTTTGTGGAACTGTACGACAGACAAAAGGAGTCGGTCTTCAGCTGCTACTGGCCGTCCATCAAGACTGTCTTTGGCCTGGCTGCGCTCGGAGCGGCCAGCGTCACCATCGGAGCGTACCTTGCACAAAAGTGAACAGTATCTCTCTCTCTCTCCATCTCCTGACTCCTCCAGGCTCAACTTTATTTCTCAGCACCGTCCTCCTCCTCCTCCTCCTTTTTTGTTTTTATTTCTTGCGCCTCCTGTTTTCAAAGATGCCCCTGACCCCCTCAGAGACAACCTTCAGACTGATTCTGGCCCTCTTCAAAGCCTCTTCTGTGAACGCTTCTTTTCCTCATGCCCCCTTCTGTCAGAACAGACACGAATCAAAAAAACAGCAGAGGGAACCAGAGGCGCGGTCCGTAGACGCGTTGGAGGAGCAAGAAAACCAAGCTGACTGCGGCTGAGGAGGAACGAGGAATGCACGTCTTTTTATTTCATTTCTTGCCTGCTTCTGTACTAGTTTATTGCATGAACGTTTGAATGGTAGAGTATAGACACAAGCAAGGTGTGCGGAAGTGTGGGACCTGTGTTAGGAGGGCTCGGTGATGAAGACGCAGCAGACCCCAACCCCTCCCCCCCCCAACCTTGCTATAGGATGAAGGACCCTGTCTGAGCTGCGGACTCCAGTTACCTCCCTACAGCCGTCCTTCAAAGAACTTCTGCAGAACAGCTGCTCAGAGTGTGTAATGGAAACAGCTCACTGCAGCCAGCACAGCATGTGTCTACTGTTTTCACTTCTCACACAGCTCAGGTGAACACATTGCACCACTATTACTCTCTCTCTCTTTCTCTCTCTCTTTCTCTCTCTCTCTCTTTCTCTCTCTGGGTCTGTAATGGAGGAAAAGGAAGCCTGAGCTCAGCTCAGCTGAAAGCTCCTTGATTTTTGTGCTGGGTTTTTATTTTTCTTGCATGCCAAACCAAATAAGGAGGTGTGCGTGCGTGTTTGTGTGTGTGTGTGTTTTCAAGGAGCATAAAATAAAGCGTGACGGTATGTTGCCGAGTGTCCTGAGGGAAACGTGCAGCCGAGCGCACAGAGAGAATCAGTTAGAGGTACAATAAATGTTGCTTTCTTGGGCCTCCGATGTCTAACCAGACAATTTTAAGAGCTCATTCCCTCAAGCGGTGTAATGTGAAGTAGACCACCCGCTCTGTTAGAGTTATAGCTTTACTATTAGCACAAACAACTCTAAGAGTTTTGTGACTGCTCGTGGTTCTCCTCACAGAGTCCTCTCGGGGTCCGATTGTCTGGTCCGGTCTCGCCCAGGTTTCAGGCGACACGTGTGTCCCCCCCAGTTGCTGCCGCCCCGCAGTAACTCAATAATGAATCCGTTCTGACACAGACAGCTGTTGACGTGGACTGACTGAGAAATGTTCTCGCGTGGCCACATGTGACTGGGCGGAAATCAAGTCAGCAGCATTTCGGTCGTGGACTCCTGGTCGTTGGAACCTGAGCTGTTTCCCCCCACCGCCCCCCTTTTTCTGTCCGTCCTCCGAAAGCATCCGGGGGATTGATTTTTATTCCTTTCAGCCTGTTTTATTGATGTTCGTCTTGTGTTGCAGTCTGATGGAAAATTCCAAGTCCCCAAAATATTTTGGTTGGACGCGTCTTCCCAGCCTTTTAATGGAGTGGGAATTTCAATTTTCTGTCTTAGAAAATCTCCAGTTTCTTTGTTGCATGGATGAAAGTCAACCGTAACACAATAGATGCCCATGATGTGTAACTGTATTTATAATACGACAGGCTATAGAGAAGAAATAACAATGAATAAAGCTACATTTCTTTAATTTATTTCAAGGTACAAGATTACAGACTTTCAGAATAAAACTAGTCACTTTTATTTTCCTTTTTCTATGGAATCACACTGTAAACTACATAGTTTCCTGGCTGCTAATATAACAAAGTGTAGAAATTAATCTTTGTGTTGCGTTGATGTCGGCTTCGAGGCTGCTATACTGTCAAGATTAAAACTATTCCTCACAGCTTAAACTGCCACAACTTCACAGTATACATGTGTAGAGAGCTGGAAACCAAAGTAAACTTGTACTGGTCTTTAATTTAAAACGTATCTGACAGAGAATACTGTGTGCCGTGCAAAACTTTTTTCACATTTTGTCAGAATAAAGTCAGTTTTTTTTTTTTTTTTTTTTGTGGGATTTTATGGGATAGACCAAGACAGAGTAGTGCAGAACAGGATATGTAACATTTAAAAAAAGAAAAGAAAAAGAATAATCTAAACTGCGGTGTGTGTGAAATTAAACTCCTTTTACTCTGATGCCAACAAATAAAATACAGTGTAATGTCAGCAGCTGTTCTGTGAACAAACATCACGGAAATCAAGAAACACACCAGATAGGTCAAAGGTTAAAATGTGGAGCACTTTTAAGCACGGTTAGCTTATAAGACAGCATTCAAAGCACTGAACGCATCATAAAGCACTTCGCAGTTCATCATCTGAAAACAGAAGGAGTTTGACGTGAGTGCAAACCTACAAAGATATGGAAGAGCATTAAGCAGGAAGGCACTGAAGAGGCTCACTGTGTGTAAGAGCTGCCGTCAGAGCATCTGTTAGCTGTCCATGCTAAAAACGCTGCCTTTGAGGTAGAGTGGCAAGTCAAAAGTCACTGTTGTAAGTAAGCCATGAGAAATTGTGTGTAAAGTTCTGCTGCGTACAGGAAACGGAAAACATGCGGAAGATGAGACCAAAACTAAACTTCAACAGCATGTGACAGAAAATGCACATCATCTTTTCTTTGTCAAGCTACAGGTGAAGCTACTTGGAGTTGATGGCAAGCTGGATGGAGCTAGTGTATATCAATCCTGGAGGAAAGCAGGTTAATACCGGGTCAGACGTTCACTCTCCAGCAGAACGGCGACACTAAAAGTTGCAGTCAGACCTGGGATGAAATAGTTTAGGTCATGCAAGACGCTATGACGTCAAAACAATAGCATTAAACATCAGAGTGGAAATGTTATCCCCACGGTGAAACATGCCGGGGTCGCTGCATCTGTACTAAGGTTCTTTGACTGAGCTTGAGCTATGTTAAAAAAGGATAAATGGCCAAATAGTAAGATTTTACATGTGGAAAGCTGGTAGAGAGACGAGCTGAAAAGTACCTATTACTGCTGGGGAATACAAATGCACAGGACGCTTTGAAAACCATGCATCATTTTTCCTCCACTTCCCAATTATGCTCTACTTTGTGTTGGTCTGTCACACAAAATCCCAATAAAATCCATAGAAGTTTGTGGCTGTAATTTTGTCAGAATGTGAAAAAATAATAACAATAATAATTCAACGCATAGGAATGCTTTTTGCAAGGCAGTGTGTCTTCAGTTCACTGAGAGGTTTCTGTGTAGTGTAACTGTACTATAGCCGCTTCACTTTCATCAGCTTCGTGCTCACACAATAACTAATGTGTAAAATGTCAAATGCCAGACCTAAACCTCCTCCTTTTTAACCGCCACGGCTCACAGAGTGATGCGTGTGTTTGTATGAGACAGAGGGCGATTCCTGCGCAGGAATAGGAAGAACTTTAACAGCAATATACTGTAATTTTTATAACCTCTGTGCATATATGAATGTAGCACTCTTGTCGCTGTCCTGTTTCATTGTCTATAATCTATACAAAAAAAAAAAAACCTGTAGCACTTATTAAAAGAGAAAGTGAATCGTGTTCCTGTTGTTTACTGCTATATCCACAATAAGCTAGTGGGATCATATTGTTCCTAATAAATCAGATTTCTCCAGCAGATGCGGTCTCGAGCTCCGTGTTGTGTTTGTCTTTATTGATTCTCAGCTGCCTCTCGGAGCCAAGTCAACAAGGCAGAGAGAGAATAAGAGATGCTCAAAGGTGAGGAGCGGCGCATCAGCTACACTCTTTTGATTATCTGTTACATCTATCACAGCCCTGCGTGAGCCTGATCGTGTCAAGGCGACTGTCTCCTTGTGAAGGACTGCAGCAGCAGCAGCAGCAGCAGCAGCAGAAGAAGCAGCAGCAGACATCAAAGCTGTCCCCAAACGCTGCTGCACTTGTCAGCCTTCCCCTCCTCGGCTGCTAAACACCAGAGTGCAGAGATACCCCCCCCAACCCTCTCTCTCTCTCCCGCCTCCCCTTCACAAATGCCCCCGGGCCAGGTTTTTGTACGCCCTCTTGCCTCTGCTCTGATCACACTTGTCTTCAAAGGCTGCGGACCCTCTCGCTGCTCGCTGGAATCTGTGCAGATCATGATGCAGTAAAACCTAATGTTGAAAGAGTCAAGTGGGCACAAGAAAATGAGGCCCAAGCAGAGATTGAAAAAAAAAAAAAAAAAAAACTGTGATGGGTGTGTGTGTGTGCGTGTGTGTGCGTGCGTGTGCTTGTGTGTGCGCGCAGAAATATCCCCGAGGAGACCAACAGCAGAGGAAAGTTCATTTGGAGTGAAGACGCCCCTCTCCCGCCTTCCATCCCTCCTCCACCTCCTCTCCGGCTCTCACCATGCATATAAAATGCATGACTCGCTCTGAAGAAGAATTTTAAATCAGGTCCTGGACTTTCAAAAGCGAGTCCGGTGTGGGTGTGGATGGTGAATGTCTGGGTATAGAAAGTGAAAAAGATGGGCAGTGAAGAGGAGGAAGATGTGGAGGTTGCAGAGAAGCTTGCCCCCCCCCCACCCCCCCTCCCATCCCTGCCTCTTCTGCTTTAGGGCTACAAGGTGTGAAGGAGGCTTTCCCAGAGCTCGATATCACAGGGGAGATTGGGAGATCAAAGCAGATTGTCAGGAGGAAGCCTGGTCCAGTTTTACCCCTCATTTGGTAGTCCATCAGATCCTCGCTGCCTTCCTCACTTAAGAGGCCAAATTAACAGCTTTAAAAACTTCCTGCGCAGATTTCTTTAAATAGGTTTAAGACACGCCAACACACAACTTGAAAATCATTAAAAATAATACTGAAATGTAAATACCGAAAGCGAAAGACGTTTCCCTACACCAAGATAGGATCAGCTACAGAGGCAAGTTTAGCTGCTGAAGGTGTGTACTACAGTGTCACCTTGTGGCTGCTGCTACACACACATGCGCACACACACACACACACACACACAAGCTTGCATTGTTTTCATATTATGACTTTGTATTGACTTCCATAAATTTTAGTAACTGTATTTATGTCCAACCATAATCAGTGTATTCCAAGCCTTAGCCAAAACGTGTTAGACGTTAGATGAAATGCTGTCACTAGCATGCTGACTCTGACTAGCATGTTGACTAACATTGACTAAACTTAGTCAATTTTTATCAAGTGTATTCAAAATCATTTTAGCTAAAACTTTATCCCTCACGCCATCACTCTAATGTGGTCCAAGTAAATTAATTAATGTAATATGCAAATAGCAATGTATCAGCTAATAAATAGTAAATGAAAATCTGCTAAAATGCTAACATAAGCAAGAGGGCTATCACTAGGATGTTGACAATGTATTAAATCTAGCATGGAAGCTTTAGCTTGTAAGCTAAAATGTTTTTGTTACTTAAACAGATAATTGTCAGGTTGGCCAACATTAATTCACTGTAGAAACATTTGCTTTTAAGTCACAAATTGCTTAAAATGTAGTGGAATAAGCAACTAAGTTGCTGGCTAAAATATGTTATAATGGGATTTCAACTAGCAACTTAATAATTTCAATGTGTTGAGGTTTAGCCTTCATATTAAAACATGTATAATATCCTAATAGATCAGGGTTACCTTTACCCTAGTCTCTGGTATACAGTCTTCCTTTATACCAGAGGTTCCTGCCTTTTCCTTATGAAACACCAATTTATATCTTTAAAGGTGCAATATTACATTTCACTTATAAGTCTAAAGTATTGCCTCACATATACAAGAAGCATCAATTCTATTAGATCACAAACAGAAAATAGGATTGATGTGAAGCCTTTTTTTCTGCAGCATTTTGAATGAGTTTCAACTTCATACAACCTAAACCTATCTGTACAGCTTCTTTTCTACTGTAGGTTACAAACCCTTTCAATCTTTTAAAATACATGATTGGCTAAATTATTTGGGTTAAATTCCGATACTAGTCTATGATGGTTGTTTCTTCTTTAAGCCTCACAAATTCTATCGGCTCTTTTTTGAAGCTTAAACTAAACACTTGCATTGTTCGCATTAGAATAGAGTAAATTATGACAAAAACTACATAAATGTTCAGTTTATTTTTATTCAGAACATACAGTCAGCTTGGCACTGTTAAAAGCATAGTCGAAACATGCACCAATGTTTAAGATTACCAGACAGGATCCATACAAGGAATTTTCTGTCTTCATGTGAAATTAACTCGGATGACAAGAAAAAAAAAAAAAAAAAAAAAAGAAGTATTTCCCTGCCCGTAGGGTTTTGGGTCCAGGGTTTAAACCGAACCTCCAACCCTAAGGTTTGGACTTCTTCAAACCAATATGAAAAAACTGAAATAAACAGAAGTAATATGTCTAATGGTTAGTATTATACCTCTAAACCAGTTTCCCAATCCCTGTCCACAGGCATCACTATCCTGCTTATTTTAGATGTATCCATGTTCCATAACACCTGATTGACAGCCACTCTTAACCACTACACCACATGATGCTCTAAAACTTTACATTTCATGCAACCATCAGAATTCTATAACATATTTGTAGAAAAAAAAAATGGTAAAAAATTAACTTGTTGAATTGAAATAAAAATTGTCTGTTTAACAGCCCCAGTCCAGCAGCATAATAGCCGCCAGTCCTTGGTTTAATCTGGAGGACTACGTGCCACGAGGAGGGCTGAGAGCTCAACGGCTTACGCTTTGGTAAAGACTCCTCTGCTGTCTGTAGCTGGCGAAGCCTTGGCTCTGTGAGAGAGATGAGGATCCTGATCTCACATGATAATCGGCAGGAGAGAGATGACTGGGGAGGGGGGAAGTCTGTGTGGGGTGTCTGCCAGCTCCAACTCCCTGGCATCAACACCTAAACCGTGTTCAAGCTGTGAAAAGAGAAAACTCTGAGAACACACAGCGTGACATGTGTGTCTCCCATTAGTTTTTGGAGGCTGGTTAAAAGTTTCTCAACATGAAAAGCTTAGGTTATTGGTGCAGATGACTGTACGTAAAACAAAAATAATTTAAAATCAGATTTGGTTAAAATGTAAGAATATAAAAATAAAGGCCATTCAAAACTAAAGAGTACTATTCAATTTTTTTCAATGTAATTTCAAACAAAACGATTGTACTTTTTAGTTTGTACACATTTGATGTTAATTTTCTCTGTATAGAACATCTATAATACTTACAGTCTGAACGCAGGAGACAGACACCAGTCCACCACCGCAACAGTATAAGGTTAAGCACAGATAAAATACATAGACTGATGTCCATTAGAACTTGCGATGTTACCAAGGATTTAAAATTTCTGCTCCCAGTAACTAAATACAGAAATCAGTAATGCAGGAAAATGACTCGGCTTTAGAGTACATTCAGTGTCTGTTTATTTTTCTGCAGCCAGAAAAATAGAAAAAGTAAAACAAAGAACATTCATTCTGCTGAAGTGTAGTTTGTCATGCTTTGCACATTTACAGTACATGTTGATTCAATACAAAGTTTCTCTGTATTAGACATATTGCCACAATATATTTACAAAAATAACATTAAAACTGAAGTATCTTTAGACTCGTTAACACATTCATAAAAATAAAGCTTTCTGTGACATGGTTTCTGAGAACAATCTCATTTACAGAAGACGGAGATGAGTCCTGTTGAAATCCAGATGAAACACACAAGCACGTTTGTGTGAAGCCTCCAAACAACTGGGGATACACTGTAAAAATGTCTTCAAACCCCTAAAAATACATTTTCAATCTTATATTTTCATTACAAAAAAAAAAAAGCACTCTGAAGTCATGCCGACAGCGAGAAACCAAACCAATGCTCCAAAAATGTTACACTTCCTCTTCTTGTCTGATTTTCCAGAAATCCTTTCATTAAAACAAGTTTTTTAATAACCCAACTAAATGAAAGACAGCCTCTGGAGCGTGGGGTTGAAAATGTCAGCTGTGTTTTTCTTTATTGCAGCAACATGCTGAAACTACAGCTTTCATTTGAAACCGTAAACTCAAAAAGGACCACAGTGAAGTGGGGCGCGAGGGACGCAAAAAGGCACGGATAATTGGGCGTTGAGCGAAGTTATGTTGGCACTGGCCATTATTCTCCTAATGACAGCAGTCGTCCAATCTCTGTGGGTAGAAATATAGCTTCACAACTGAAATGAGTTGCTTTACGGATGCTGAAGTGTGACTTTAAATCTGACGAGAGCTGCATGACTGTAACTAGTTGAAACCCAGACCCATCAGAAAACATCCTCCACTTCCCCCATACGGTATGCATGTGTTTGCATATACTTTATAATATATCTTTAATGTGTTTGCATCTGATCAGTGTTTAAACAAACTGGAAGAAAGTAAAGAAAACTCATTCGTCAGTGCAAAAAAAAAAAAAATCCACTTCACTCAGCTGCATCAGGCCTTTCAGAGCCGCTACAGCCCCGCTGATGGTGACGGTCTCCAGGACTTCCACGCCGGCTTCGCACAATCAAACCTTAAACGTAAGTTCACTCACTTCCATTACAAAAGCTGATGCACCACAAACTCATTCAGTAAGATTCTCCTCCTTACAGGCATCTGCAACGAAAACAGCAGAGTAAAGTCAATCACTGCGTCAGGCATCCTTTTGCAAACAGTTAAAACTTGTTTTCACAAATTAAGAGCTGTGTAGGAATCGTGCACCAGGATGTCAAAAGTAATATGCATTTAAATGTTAGACACACCAGTCAGGCAAAACATTAAAACTGCTAGAGTAATATTGTTACAACAGTGGTCGACAGATGTGCTATATACTTGGTGGTCTGACTTCTCTCAGAACACCATCGGGATGCTGAAGACATTTTGAAATTTTGAAACTGGAATAAGCTTTTCGTTCTTTGTTGTGTTTTTGGGGAAAGTACTTGCTTGGTCCCTATGTTATGTTTGGGCAACATGTTTCTGCACAGATAAACAGGGTGGGGTTCTGCAAAACTAGACCTTTGGGGAGAGAAGACATGTTTGAGTTAAGCGACCCTGACTTTTATCAGCTGGAACTTTATTACCCAGAACACCTGAACCCTCCAACCCTCTGGGTTCATGTAAATTAGGCCTTGACTACAAGTGTTACTCCTATGCAGCCAATGTCTAGCAAGAGTGTTGCAGTTTGTGTGTCGCTAACATGATAATAAAAACCTGCAATTTTCAGCAATAAGACTATGAACGTCTATAACTTGGGAGAAGTCAGTCCAAGCTCTGACTGGTTTATGTATTTCATGAATTTTCTGACAGATTTGTAAGGAATTGAAGCGGAATTGAAGCGGGATAAAAACCTGGACGTCTACAGCCGAGACTTCTGATTCTTTCACATCTGTTACGCCGGGAAACTCATCACATTATATTTATAGTCATTCTGCACATTCCTAAAGAATTATACTTTTATTTATGTGATTTGGAAGATAAATTTGATAAAATATTCTAACAAGGTATTGATATTATACTGCTTGGGCTCTGCTCCCTCTGGCTGCCCAGACGACCAAAAGTAGACATCTCATTTAAAATATGTTGAAGTTAAAAGTCCAAAGAATATATAAAACTGTAGATGGGGTTAAATTGGGGTAGCTGGAACAGCAAAAAAACAAAAATGCTACCAAACAGAAATGTTACAACCCTTCTTTAAAAAATCTCCACTCTAAAGCTCCAGGGCAATAAACATTACCACCCTGGGGCTGTTTTCAGCCAACCTAGTCAGTCTTTAACTGCGGCAGATGTGGTGTAAAGACAGATTTGGGAAGTGGGCTTTAAAATGGATTCTGAAAACTACCATGGTTCCTAAAAAAATATGTCAGAAAGGAAAACTTGGCTAGAGGTGTCCCAAATTTCTGGTGTATGAAAACTAAAATCCAAAACAATGAAAGACTCATATGTTCCCACTAAACCCAAGATAAGAAAACAACGTTTACAGAGGAGTAAAATTTTAAAAGCACAACCATAATAGATTAAACATATAAATACATTTAAACGGTAAGCAGTAACACTGTACAATAGGTCTGATTACACCAAACCTTTCACCCTTAGTGGAGGCCCAAACGCCGCAGTCGGTTGTAAGAACAGTCGATGGATACTGTGTCGAATTTATGAATTAATGAGTGCCTGTGTGTACATTTTCTTCGAAGTGCATCCCACCAATTCTGATCTGCTGGGGGTTTAAGGCCCAGACCCAGAGCTGCCCTGCAGAGCTGGTTAAAGCTCAGCTAGCTTGTTATTTTCTACCCAAGCACATCAATACCAAACATGCTTCGCATCAAAGAGCCGTCTGCGATAAACAAAACGCAGCCATGGACAGTACAAGCCAAGACCTCCAGGAGTTGAATTTTAAACACGAGGAATAGTTATTTACCAGGTGAAAAACTAGCAGATCTCTTTCCTACTGTATGTTTTAGTAAAGTGCAGAGAGTTGATTTCTGTGTAAACAAGCACCGGTGCAGAAAGCATGATCCGGCAGGACAAGCAGAAAGTGGACAAACATCATGCCTTCTGCGGGCTATGATCAGCCACGAGGCAAACGGGTGCTATTCCTACCTGGGGCAGGGGTAGAGGATTGGTGGGTATGGGAAGCTCAGGGTCCAGGACAATGAGAGAGAAGGTGGGGGGGTGGGGGGGGTGGGGTGGATTAGGGCTACCAATGCTGAGCGTCTATACCTGCTGGGCTGAGCACCAGTGCCTGGAGGATGTCTGAAAGGGAAACGATGCCCTCGATGCTGGAGCGCTCATCAACCACCACCAGCCGATGAACCTGGATCAAACACGAGAGATGCAGCTGAAACCAGTCCTCGAGGTGTTCCTGAGCGGCTAAAGGCACAAACGGGTCTTTGTGTCTCACTTCTGCTTTGACTATTCTGTCCACAATGGTCTCCATTGTTTCCATTTTGTGGCACTTAACAACTCCTTCGAAGTACTGCGAGCGATGTTTCAGAGCCTGCGTCACCGTGATGTCCAAGTTATTGTACGTCTTCTCTGCGGCCAAGTTCTGCACGCGGACACAATTACGACGCGGGTCAGCACGGAGAACTATGCATTTCTTCAAAAAGCAAAATGCGTAAACTTACAATCACATCGAATTTGGAATAAATATCCACAACTTTGCCTGCAAGACAAAAAAACCCAAAACAAAATCAAAATTAAGGTAAAATCTTGAATTATTAAAGGGATTTTTTTGGTGATGGATCATTGTTGTTTTACCCGAGTCATCCACCACAGGGAGAGCAGACACCCGTCTCTCCACGAAGATGTTGAGGGCTTTAATGATAGGCGTGTCTGGGTGGATGAAAGCGATTTCATGGTACGTCCCGATGCCGAGCTCACCTAGGGTCTGCTTCATGAACGCTGGCTTTGGCATTTCACACACCTGGGAATTTTAAACACACACCTCAAAAATTTTGTTTCTTGAAAAGTCACTTTACTGCATTGTAAAAGGCATTGATACATGTTTTATATTATATCTCTAAAAAGAGAGAGAAATATGGAGGTCTCTTTTTAAGGAATAACTAAGAAGAATTAACTTGATATTCTGATATGGGAGGATAAATCCAAAGACTTTTGATCAATTCCAACATTGACCACAAGGGGGAGCCAGGCATATGAAAATGAGGAAAAACTTGAACCTTTACATTTCACCTAATTAGGTTTTACAGATTATAATCCTGTAAATTCATCTAAGCAGAATGCGATGACCGAGAACATTTCTGAACTCACAAACAGCTGGAGGAACTTTAGGATCCGCTTGTGTGTGAGAATATAAAGTGCATTCCCTGTAACAGGGTCGATGACAGGCAGGCGGTGAATTTTATTTTTGATGAGGGTGTACACTGCATCAAACAGACTGCAAAAACGGAAAACAAAGAAACGCATCATGAGAGCAACAATCAAGAGGTGCAGAATAAAAACAATGTGTGAAGTTTAGCAGGATTTTAGAAAACCTTGCATCCGGTGATATGTTCACAAGAGGTTTAAACGTTGCTTGAAGATAAACCTCTGAGAGGAGAGAATGAGGCAAATACTGGATTATTAAACCCCCCAAAGATCAGAAGATTACTACTGTAAGCGTGCGTCAACACTTGGAGATACTTGCCTCTCCAAGTTTCAAGCTTGTGTTCCTCCAACTCATAAATTTGCACCTAAAAAAACAAAAACAAAACGATCTCAGTCTTAGGAAAAAAAAGTCATATTTAAATATATGCTGATTAAACTCACCATCGGTGACTTATAGTATCTGTGCAGTATGATGATGAAATCTGTGATTGTCAGCATTCCTGCAGCGAAAACAGATCAAGTCAATAAACACCTCAGAGGAACGCCTGCAGGCATCATGCAGCTGGAAAGAGGGCGTGGTTCGTTCAAGCACGGCGCTGGTTCCCCTTTTTGCTTTATTCTCACGTTGACTTGACATTCATTATTCATCACAGGCAGCAGAGCTCAAACTCAATTCACAACTTGCTCCTCTTTCGACTCCGGAGAACAGACAAAGATGCTTCTTTGACATTTCTACACTCGATATAAATGAGTCATCTCTTGCGCTTTAATAGCTTGGGATGGCTTTAGTGTTCTCCACTCAATAAGGAGACACGCTCTGCCAGCCATGACCGCTAACACACAGCGCAGCCTCGTTGTTTATTTATGGAAAACCAGAACAGCAATGACATTTTCCGTCTCAGTAAAAGGAAATAATTAAGAGATCCCAATGAGGCTTAAATAAAATATAGACCTAAAGGCATAAAACCATCTTTCCTTTACATTTATGTTTTGCACTGTACTGTCTTCATCCAGCAAACTAAGAGAGCTAAACGCACTGTCTCCTTTGACGGATTTTCTAATTTAATTCAATACACGAAATCATTTAAACACAGTTTAATGTGAGTCTGTTGACACATTTAATTGCACTTACCCACAAAGCTTTGCTTCTCTGTGTCCCATAGAGGAGCAGCTCGGACACCGTTAGCCACCAAGGCAAAGAATGCCTTCTTAACCTGCCAAGAAGAGATAAAGATTAATTATCCAATAAAAAAAAACACATTGCCAACCACACATACGTCACATGCTGGTCACTTCATCCGTTTGTCATTTTATTAGCTTCAAGTATGAAAACAACCTGTTTTCAGGTTGAGCCTAATTGATTTAAAGCTATTTTGTTTAATCTCCTTCCATCTAGAAGATTTGGTTACGTGACTAAATGTCATTTAGAAAGAGGAGGTTGGTCAGAATCATTTTAGTTTGTGAGGGATCCTAATTCTTCTTTTCCAAATCCGTCTGGCCCTATTTGAAAAAGAATCTGCTCACTAAAAACAACAAACAATGATTCTTCCACCCTTAACATCAGCAACTTCAACCAAGTGTTCGGAGTGCTGGCATTGAGTCTGTTGCGTCTTTCTGGAGGAATCCTGGTTCAGTTTTCTTTTCAGAATTGCTTTACTTGAGACATAGTGGAAGAGTTTTGAACATATCAAGTCCAGATTTTGATTATGTCACTACAAACCCTTAAGTTGAGCCACCTAGAAATGGACTTGCTGGTCTGCAATGGGTCATTGCTCTGCTTCACAACCCAAGTACACTTGAGTCACCAACTTGTGTAAGGACATTCAGGATTTTCCGGCCAATTTCAGGAAAACAAACTAACCAAAAACTTATCTACTCATTCTGTTATTAAAGTTAAAAAAGCAACTGTCCAATATAATAAACGTTTAATGTAAAAATGTGAGTGCATCATGACAACACTAACTATAAAAACAAACTAAATGGCAAAATGAATGGTCAAAAACTTGGGGCTGTAACATAGCTCTTGGTCTTGCGTTTTTTTATGTCTTTGGGTTGATCCTCCAACACCTTCAGATAGGCGATCTCAACTCTCAGCGGTTAAAGATTGACAAGTCAACGAGGTCCTACTCTCCTTGGATTACTGTTTAACAGCTTCAAGGCAATACAGCGAAACATTTCACAGAAATTGCTCTAAGGTAAACTCATTGCATTTTGTTGTACATTAACTAAAACCGGAAGTCTGTTTCTATTCCCAAGACGAAAACTTCAAAGAAACGGAAACAAAGCTTTTATTTATGGGGTTCGGAGCACGCATTTCAAGTCGGGAGAAAAATGTACTAACTTGAAGCGCTGTGTCAAACACGACCAGCTTGGAGCTTGTGGGGACGATGTCGTAGCACTTGTGGGATTTCATAAAGCGCATGTAAATATCACTCTCGGGTTCAGCAGCTGAAAGAAAAATACTTTGTAAGTAAGGTAAAATCTCCTGAGGAATGCGTAATGACAGCTTGGAAACAACGCATGCACACACATAAACAACACACGCACGCGCAAAACAGCCTAAACAGCCATTACGAGCAAAACGGACCACTTACTGCCACTTCCCTGCTCCAGCTTACTGATAATTACCCACTGCTTTAAACGTCAACAAACAAACAGTGGAAAATCTTGGGAAGGAAAAGTCCTTGTGGTCTCAAAGTCTTAACAGTGAGAGCGAGAAACATTAAAATTGTTTTTCCAATATTCGATGATATCACACAAAGCTACTAAAGTGAATAAATGACAGATGTTTTTTCCACTTTATGAGATTGTAGGACATTTGATCAAAGTTAAGACTTTCCTATTTCATGAAATTTTTTTAAATGCAAACAGTCCTAAAATATACTCCCTTATTTGTATTACTTCAGTTCACTACACATTCTTTTTTACCTTCTTTTCCTTGTATTTTACAGTGCTTAAATTCCATTTTAAAAATTGTACTACCCATGCTTTTTGTGTAATAACAAAACTGTAAATATAACTTGATGTAGAATGTTTTACAGCTGGGTGTCTCCTTGTTTTGCTACTTTTGTTGTACATCAGGTTAAATATATCACCTGAAAAATAATCTCACACACACACATGTGCCTATTGTGACATAATAAGGCATATAGCATCTGATTAGCATTATTTTTTGTCTGTACATTTGCGTTTTTCTTGTTTTTATATCAAACTCTTCATTTTTAGGAGATTACTGTATTCTGTATGAATGCAGCTAAAGGTTTTAGCCATATGATGCGAGAATCCTGCATGGATGTTGGGAAAATCTGACATTGGGAATACTAGGGGAGACAGAAATGGCCAGGCTTGATGCAGAACTGCTGCATCCACTGCTACTTCTGCTGAAAATAATCAACCCGACCCAAGCCTGACTTAGTTAGGTCAGCCTTGAGTTAGGCCGACTGTGCTTAATCTCCCCTTAAGTACATTTATATTCAATAAATTAGAATATGCGCTCTGATGAGACTCATTTTGTTGATTTAAAAGCACCCTTTGGAAATCTTTCACCAGGTATTAAACTTTTTTTCTTTTACTAAGGGTACATTTCTGTATTAAATGTTTTTCTTTTATTGTTCTGATGTAATAATCTAATTCAAAAGGTCATGTTTTCATCAAATGTGGACAGAAAACCATAATTAGATGACTTTACAGAAATAAAGGCTTTCAAACAATTGGTGTTTAAATCATCTATATAAAAGTGTTTCACTCAGTGATAAAGATGCTGAAAAAAAAGACTTTTCAATAGTATTCCAATTTACTGAATGTGTCTTAAGTTTGTGTAAGCTAAATAAGTAATTGTTCAAACTGCATGCATTGCCCCCATCCTGTCAAATCCTCTAACCCACCAAGCCATGACTCAGACCTGCAAGGTTAATCACCTTGCAACTCAAATGTCTCGGAACCTATGTGGAAATAAGCCCAGTCATTCATCCGCTTTAGTGTTTACCAATACCAGCTGATCTTACTTCTCCCTCTTGTGATGTCATTGGCACACATAAGGACAAACTTGGTGTCATTTCAAAATCTTGTAATTGAACCCCTTTTTTTTTTCTTTACCCAAATGTGTCAAGTCTAAATTTGTACATAAAATAGCACTGGTTAGTATCGTTAAAACTTCAACATACAGTGTAAAATATATATTGGAAACAATTCTGAACAGACAATTTACAATATTATGTGCGTTAAGACCCTTTAAATTTTTTTTTGCCTGGACCAACACAAGAAACTGGAAACAACTGCAATACCTGCTAGATTCCAACACTTTCGCACCGCGTTAAAGCAAAGATTTACAGCGTTAAAAGTGGTGAAGAGCAGCGCAGGCTGAGCGGGACACTCACCATCATCGTCTAGTTCAAGTTTCTCCAGCATACCTTCGAATAAGCCGTAGACCTGTGGGAGAAAACAGGCAAGAAGTTGGGAGTGAGGAGCGCGGCAGCGGGTCAGTGCAGCCAAAAAAAAAAAATTGCAGTAAATTGGTAGTGAGCAGCAGGCTGACGCCGACTCTTCCTCTCTGCAACTTACAGCAGATCAAACCGACTGAGAAAAAAAAAAAAAAAAGAAAAAAAAAAACTCCCAGCAAGTGTAAGACAGCTGAGCGGCGTCTATTGCCTCAAAGATACTCCCCAAGTGTGCTAAATACAAGCAGACAACCTGTCAGAAATATACATCTTCAGCGGCGCATAATATTTTGAGCGTACACACCCCCTCTTGAACAACACACAGTGGATCGGTCCTGATCTATTTGGTGCAGCGGGGAGCGGGGCCGCTGTACTGTTCACAGAGACGTGTGTAAATTAAACCCCGACACAACGAACCATCTTTAGACGTCGTCCAACGCGTAAAAAGTCACAGGGAGCTCACCAAATGGAAAAGAGCGAAGGACGAAGCGGGTGGAAAAAGCAGGAAGCTCCGCGCTCTGACGACACGCCCCTCCAGGCAGGACAACCTGACTGCCTCACCATATTAGGAAATCCTTCCCGTTGCCTAGCAGCAAGAAGCTGGGGATGCCTCGTCAAGCGTTCATTACTTGAAACAAACACGACCTAGATCTACGAAACATCTTCCCGATCGCACAGCTATGACATCATGTAACACAAAGTGGGTTAATTAGATCTCTTCCAGGTCCCAGCTGGGTATACGCTGCGTCATGCTGCGAGATTAGCATACGCAAAGTCTGCTTGTTAATGCACGTTTGTCCGCCCTATGTGCTGCCAAGCAGTTTCACAGCAACCCTCTGCAGCAGGAGGGGAGGATAAGAGGGAAGGGGGGGGGGGGGGGTCTTCTACACCTGCTTTGGGATGCTCCACAGTCTCCCCAGCGGTGCTCTGTAATGATGACACAGCACTTCTCCAGCCAAAATCTCCCCCTGCACTCTCATAAATCAGATCCCGCTGCACCACGCCAGGCATGTGGCCTGCTTTATACTACGGCAAGCCTCTGGGAGGCACACACCCATTCAGCGAATAGCACTTAAAATGGAAAATGGCGAAAGGTGAATTATAACATAACATTATGATTTTTTTTTTTTGAGGTGGCAGAGAGGAACCACAAGTCTTCAGGCGTTAATAGTTAAATATTGATTCACCTTGGTTGGCTGGAATCCACCATCACTGCAGGCGGATGGGTTCAGACAGCTTTTTAGATAATTATTTATTCTAAAGCCACGAGAGTCATCAGTAATTCCTCGTTAGCCAAAGGAGATAAGATATGAAATACTCTGTCAAGACTGCCGGAATCCTATTATACCTTAAAGCTAACTCAGTCTGAGAAGAGAAGAGAGCACACAGTAACTGTTTTAAAGCCTTGGACGTTTTCACAATGTAGTCAGACTGCAGCATGTAGTTTTGACAACATGTCATCATTTTTATGACATAGAAAAACCCAAAGTGTTCCAATAAATGCAAAAATAAAAATAAAAAAAAGTCTGGGACGCATCTGTATTCAGCAAACCCTGAGCAGAATCACCTTTTGCAAGAATTAGAACCGCAGAAACTTTTGGGGTATGTTTCTACCAATTCTTTGTGAAATAGATTTAATACAGAGTATCTCTGAATATGTACTTTCAGTCAGTCTAGCACATTAGACTGCTGGAGAAAGGTATGCCCACAGCATGAAGCTGCCACCACCATATGTCAGCACAAGGTTGATGTGTTCAGGGTGATGTACGGTGTTGGTTTTGCTCATCTGAGCAAAGCACCTTCTACCACAGGTATACTGTGTCCCCTTCATAGCTAGGGGAAAAACTGTAAGAGGAACATCTCATGACTGTTTGTCATGCCTGGACAAATAGTCACAAGGTGTCCTGTTTGTCAACAGATATTTGTCACTTGAACTGCTCTCAAGTAACAGAGCTTGAGATTTGCATTGGCGGATTTCACTGCCACCACTGTCCAAATAAACTTTTATGAGTCTGAGGAAAGAAGTGCATGAGTCATAGACAGGAAGAATTTAAGACTGCTGTTGTGTATCCAAAAGGGAAAACGGTTAGAGTAAACATCCCATGACCCATGCAGGATAATTGTTGCATTCATCTCACGCTGCTTTCTCCAAAACTTACAAGAGTCCTTGCCATTTGATTTTAGTTTTGTCCTTTGGGTGTCACAGATAATTGTGAAATAATTCGGCTTCATAAAAAAGATAAAAGACGGACTTTGTGAAGTATTCATTTTACATTAGCATGACTCACATGTTGTGAGGTAGAGATGGGTGGCACAGGGCTGGTTGATGGGATCGGGGGTTTGGTGTGGGGAAGGCTGAAGCGCTGTCCTGTGTCCGGAGGCGTGGACAGGGAGCGGGCTAGGGTACCGGGCTCCAGGCGTTCTGGGCTGGGGCCGCTTTGCTGCTGGGCCTCCTGGCTGAACACAGGCTGGTTCAATGCCTGGGTCGGAGTGGTGGGAGGTGTGGAGAACCCAGAAGCTGCAGAGAGAGAGATAAGGTTCACGACAGATAAGTCATCTCATCTTTTCTTTCTTTGCATTTGTACCCATTTTTTTTCCTTTAAGCAAAGCTGGCTGACAATGTAGATATGCATCACAGAGGTGCTGCCGTTATGACCAGGGAGGACATCAGTTGTCTAAATACTATACCTAAGCAGGACTGCACCGATTTATCGACTAGCTGATTTACCTCAATTTTGGGAGATCGGTGATCGGCTGATACTTGAATGTGAAGCCGATGTTATCCACCAATCTTATCTATCTCAGCAAAGGTCTAAAATAAACCACTCTCCTCTTTTGCTTTGAGAGAGGTTTGACTGACAGACCGGCCCACCAGTTTATTTCTGCACCAGTGACGTGCGGTCAGGAGAGGCAAGTGAGGCAGAGCCTCACCTGTCATAATGGAAAAATATAATAATAAAAGAATGTATGTTGCTATTTTCACCCTGTGGTTAAAGTATTTATTTTTTATTTAGCTTAACCAATTCTGATCATTTTTTCCTTCAAAAATTGGTAAATTTTCTCATTTTCCCATTCAAATGCTCGGAAGCAAAGCCGGTGAGGCAGCAGTGAGCTGAGCCTCACCTTTGATTGCTCAACCTCTCGCTAACTGCGCTGGCTGCCTCTCAATGAGAGCATGTTCCTCCTGTCTGAACGTTGCCAATAAAATGGTTAAAAAACATTTAACATATGAACTGATTTTCCATAATTTAGCTTATGTATATAATGTACAGTGCTTTTTGTCACAAAATGTGTGTGTAACATGTTTCGTGTGCTGAGGAGCGATCAGAAACGGCAGAGAACAGATTCGAGGTGAAGCAGGCAGTTCTCTTGCCTCATGGCAGGGGGCGCTCATGATCCCAGACATTGTACCTCCACAACTGCAGAGTAAGACACAGTAACAGCGAGCTAGCCATACAGTAAAGTTAAGCGCAGCGATCTATTTATAGTTTTCTCCTCGTATCACAGCAATCACTTATTAATAATTGCAAAATAAACATTAAGCCTAAAACCATACCACTGCAACAGCTGAATGTTCCGTCTGTTGCAGTGCCAGCTGAATGTTTTTGGACTGTGGGAGGAATCCGGAGTACCCGTGCATGCACAGGGAGAACAAGCAAACTCCATGCAGAAAGACCCAGAGAATCAAACCCACAACTGCACCTTCTTGCTGCAAGGTGACAGTGCTACCAACTCAGAATGGACTTGGGTAAAAATGAGTGTATTTTTTATAAATAAAGCTACCCTCACAATATTTTGCAAAAGCAAGTCATAACATCTCTACTTGACCACTAGTTGGCACTATTGGTGTATTTTCTTTCTCTGCAATATTTGACAACTGGTCTGATTAAGTTTAGTTTTTTTCTTAAAGAACCAATAAATTTGACATAAACTTTAACAATCTTAATCTCTACTTTGGTCAACATATCTGCTTAAAACAAATGTTAAAATATTATTTTAGTTAGTTTTGCATCCTCCTGATTGTTTTCACAAAAAAATCTGCTTTAGGGAGTTCAAAGGTCAGCTCATAAACAAAAGCAAGCAAGTGCTGTAAAAACAAAAAAGGTGATGAATAATGGATTAACTGAGCATAAATCACTACCGGGGGAGATCCCGCCTCCTGTTGTTGAGAGAGTGACTTTAAATTCCCATGTAATGGTCAGCTGTCTGTGACGCAGCGGCTTCGTCAGACTGGGGACGTTTATCACATGACAGCCTGCCTGCTCTTTCACGTCAGGCCTGGCAAGCTTGCGTGGGGCGACATGCGACCCTCACGTTGCTACGGGTGCTCCCCCGTGACATATTTCTGAGACCTGACAATAAGCTACGACATGGGCTACATGGTTCACATTACAATCTCTTTGCCCTGAATTTCGAAGGAATGAGAAAAGCCGAAGAAGAAAGGGAGTTTAGTTTTTTTTTATTATGACAGATATAAACGCTTTAAACACTTGGATATTAGTGAGTTCAGGCAACATCTCATGTTTCTGTACCGCAAAAGAGAGCGGTTTAAAATAATATTTAGACACAAACTTAAACATAACAGTATTAAGTCGTGAAACATTTTAGTCAAAGCAGATCCTGATTATTTTCCCCTTTAACACTATCTCTTGACATTTAGTTGGCGCTCAGCAGGCCTCTTTGGTGTGCCCAGCTTCCGCTGTCTTTTTTTAGCCACGCTGCTGAGGCACATTCCACAGGAGCAGATAACAGCGGGCCTGCGAGCCCTCTCATCTGTCTGGGTAATAGAGGACAGTTAGGCACCAGCCGGGAAATGGGACATGGATGCGTTGCTGCAAAGAATTCATCCTGATCCAAAGCAAACAATCATCTAATTTAACTTTAACGTTATCAAAGAGGAGATCAATTCTGACGCAATTAACTGTATAGAAAAACAAAAACAAAAAAAAAATCAAACCAAGGTGTTATGCTTTAACGTTGGCTGCTAGTTAAAACTAACAGAAAGGTATACCTAATACAGATGAGCACATTATTTCAGCTTCTCAAATATATGGAAAGTTGATTATTTTAATGAGGGGAGGGGCGGGGGGACGTTTGGATGCTTAGTTGGACTAGAAAAAGTCATAAAATGAGATTATAATTATTCTGGTAGCAATTTACTGTTCCTAGTGAAGCAAATCAAATAGACACATTTTTCAAATAATTTTCTTACAAAATAATATTCCTGAGCTATTTTGACAATAAACAGTACAACAATTTCAATCAAAAAAGCAAATTATCTCGGAACAAAACTATTAGTGAATGTTATTGCCTTAAAGTCTTTAGCAGCTCCAAATTAAAATCACAAAATCCAACTTGGTTGCAGTTTTGCATTGGTCTGTACCCAGGCTGTATTAACACGTTTTACAGCAGCGACGTGTTAGTGCAACACCCATAAAAGCGGATCCTCTCAGCCCTTGAACAGTCCTGACTCTTGGAGCAATATGAAACTTACCATTTGAATTCAGTCCAGCAACTAAAGCTTCAGTCATTTATTTGTCACTCAGTGAGCAAACTTCTGCAGCAATGTTGCACTATGAATCTCAGTCGTCCAAGAAGGACAGCATTTCTATACACTAGTTAAAACTGGGGCAAAGGTAGGAGGGCCTCCTGCGGCTCATTTACTAATAATTTATAGTCATATGTCAGCTACACTAAATCACTTCCCCATATTAGAATACATATAAATATAAAAACAGTATCACAACCAGATTTTTAAACAGTATTACTAAGAAGTACTAAGACGCTTTCTGATAGGCCACGATTAATTTTCACATGCAGAAGATGAAATCCCAAAGGATGCTGTCTAACAATAGGAGGAATGTGGTTTTTGATTCTGCAGTGCCCAGGCTCTGGATCAAAGGACTGAAGTGGCGTCGAGTCAAGAAGACAATATTTGTCTTCTTTATAGGGACTCTTTACGCAGAGTACAAAATTTAAAGGTTTTATTTTTTTTGCAATTTTAATGATTATGGCTTACAGGTAAAGAAAACCCAAAATTCTGAATCTCAGAAAACCAGAACATCACATTAGACCAATCAGAAACAGATGCTTTAAGCACAAATGTCAGGCTTCTGAAATGTATACGTACATTTCCAATCACACAATGCTTGATTGGGCCTCATCTTGGAAAAATGACTGCATCAATGCATCACGGCATAGAGGAAATCAGCACTGCAAAGGTGTAGTGAAAGCCCAGATTGCTTTGACAGGTGCCTTCAGGTCATCTGCTTTACTGCCTCTCCTGTCTCTCATCTTCCTAATGATAACCGCATATAGATCTTCTATTCTATGTTTTGCTGGCCAATCAAGAACAGCAACACACTGGCCATTGAACCGGCTTCTGGTACCTTCGGCAGTGTGGACAGGTGTCAACTCTTGCTGGAAAATAAAATTAGCAACTACTTATGACTTGTCATCAGATGGAAAGCGTAAAGTTCTCTAGAATTTCCTAGTAGACAGCTGTATTGACTGCAGACTTCAGAAAACCCAGTGGACCAACACCAGCCGTTGGCATGGCGTCCCAAACCATCGTAGACTGTGCAAACTTCTCACTGGACTTTAAGCAATGTGAATTCTCTGCCCCTCTCCTCCTGGCTGAGCCAAAATAAAGCAAGAAACTAGTCTCTCAAAATAAGAGAGGCTTTTCTGACTTTCTGCACAGCTGCTCCATTGTCCTGTTAAGTTAAAGTAATCTGCAGCTGTGTCAGATTCTCTGATATTAGCAAAAGAACAACAGGTTGCGACGGATAAACGTTTTGTTTTTCTTTAATTAAGTAATCCAGGTTCAATGCTGAATATTTACCTTGTCAAAATGTGAACTTTTGCAGATTTAATGCTCTGACCAGGTCTCATAAAGACGACGCTCATCGTGACATTGGATTGAGCTGAAAAAAATCTTTTATTCCACAGATATCATTCCTGTGTTTGTTAAATCACGCAGTGTGCATGACATTGTAGAAAACTGTGATAAATATTTAATTAGATGCATGTCGAGATTTCCTGAAGTGAATCATCTACTAATTTAGAGCACAGTAAGCTTTTGAAATGAGAGCATTCTTTGGTTCTGCTTCGTAGAACTGCTGTGCATCCCTAACACCTTGAATTAGACTTCTGGTTTCTGCCAGAAAGATACTGTTATCTTGTGACTTGGAACTGTTTCTTCTCTGAAAAGTAAACAGGATTCGTAAAAGTAGGCTGGATTTTGGCCTTGACTGAGTAATAATTCTATGAAAACACATTCATGAAACTCCACAGTCTGATTACATTCTGATAAGATGACCTCTACGATACTGCTAATTAATGGTATTGACAGTGAGACACTAGAAAACGGCCTCAACAAATCAGTTTTATCCAGCCTCACTGACTTGGTCAAAGACTTGGTCGCAATATATTTCTCAGAAAAAGTTCCAGCAAAGTCTATTTTGCTTTGTTTCTCTTCTCTCGAAGACCTTTTCTCCTTCGTCTAATTTTTCTTTGGAGCAATTCAAGGTGGAAAACCATCAAACGCCTTGAGAGATAAACCAACTCTGTTTCCCCACAACGACCATCAGGGCAGATTAAACAGCTGTGCAGAGATTCCTCTGTCAGCAGCGCTGGAAAAAAGAGGATGGTGAGAATCATGTGTCAAGAGACCAGTAGACTGTTCTGTGTTTGTTCTTTAAATAAATATTAATCTGAAGGGATTCTAAGACATCTCCTCCCTTTCCTTAATGATTGCAGTTCAAATTCAAATTCCCTGGAAATGTCAAATAATTAAAAAAAAAAACTCTTCAAATGAATTAACTTCATAAAAGAAAAACTTCATTCAAAAGCTATGAGAGTTATTTGAGACCAGTTGATGTCGGAAACAATCTATGTATGGGAAGTGATATTTCCCACATATAATTAGGTGAAAAAAGAAACAACAACAAAAAACTGGGACACCCCATTAATATTCTGTTTTTTTTTTGTTTGTTTTGTTTTTTTAACATATCAATGTCTAATGATTTTGTTTAATCTCTAAAAGATGTTAAGACATCCTGTTATAACATCCTCCATGATGGTGGCTTGGCTGTACAAAACCAAAATGAGACACTTGGGAAAATGTTCCCTGCTCCTCACTTTCTGCTGTGAGATATTTAAGGGGTTGTACAGCCCATTTCAAGTAATCCCAGAATATTTGTGGATATCTGGGCTTTGATTCTGCCAATCCCAGGCTTTCCATCTCTTAATTCTCAGCCAGAGCTTGGTGGATTAAACAGTTCTTGTCCAGAGCCATTGTCATGCTGCAGAGATGGTCACTTTTTCCTCTGATACATATTAAGACCTCATGGTGGGATTTATGATGGTGAGCTGACCAAATCCTGCTGCAGTAAAGCATCTCTGAACCATCACACTTTAATGATTTATGATAGGTAGGAGTTTTTTTTTTCTGGAAAACTGGATTTGGAATCTGCCAAATATCTCTGTTCTTGTGTCCAAGTAATTAAGTTTCAAACTCATTCGTCCACAGAACTATTCTGGACTTTGTCAATGTTCTCTCTGGCAAACTTCCGTCTGGGTCTTGTGTTTTTCTCAGAGAGCAAAAGTTTTCTCCCTGCAGAACTTCCATCAGAGCTTAACTTGCCTAGTCTCTTTCTGGTTGTTCAACCAATATCAACAAAGTTGATCATTCTTAATTTCACTATTTTTAAAAATCTTTTGGGAGCCTCATAAGCTGGTACAAGTCTAGGATTCTTTTAATCTTAGCATACATTCACGTGCACACGATGTGATTTGCCTGTGTGCAATTTTAGCCATTTAAAGCTGGGAAAACAGTCAGTTTCCCGTCTTTTGCCAAAACAGAGGCTGGAATTTTGTGGCTTGTAATTTATAGAATATTTCAATAGATCCGTAAGTCCGTTTTTTATTATTATTTATATCACTTCTACTTTCCAAGTATTGTTCAAATTAATATTAAATATCCAAATGTGCAAGAAAAACATGATGCAGGCTGCTTTACCCAAAAGCATCTACTTCATCTCGATATGACAGCTTATACTCTATTTTAGTGACGTGCTCCAAGTGGAGCAGCTATTCTGAACTCCCCTCGGATAACAGGACAGAAAAAAAAAATGACATTGAAGGGACACAAAGTAGAGTAGCTATTAATTACTCTGGTGCTAGAAAACAGATTAATTGATTTCAGTTTGCATCATTCTATCAAAATCCTACAATGCTGGCTATAATATTTAATCCAAAAAACTACAAAAGGTGCATTTAATATGAACTCTGCAGCAAAGAAAAAACAAAAAACAACCTGCTGACTGCCTGGACCGTGCACATAGCCATAGCATATAAGCTTGTGTCCCAGTACTGCGTTTGTTGATGCAGATGCATGGCGGCACGTGTGAAATTAAAGATTAGCTGCACCAGTGGTGCCTCAACTCTATGCGTCGCTGTAATGGTGATCATAAACAGCATTGTTACCTATGCAATCTGCAGCCCTCTTGTCTTTTCTAAATGGCAATAAGATAGAGAAACACAACCAGGTTAGAGTGATTACAAGAAGAGCTTGGCTGTTACCTTGTGTGAAAGTTATTTCAGTATTATTCAGATTGACCAGCATACAAAAACATGTTACACCTGTGTCAGAAAAAACAAACAAAAGCTGACAACTAAAAAGGTCTGGCATAATGCATCCAGACTGAGGCAGGCATAGTTGTTGTTTTTTTTTTTTTAGCAACGCGTCAGTCATTTGCATTCCTCAAAGATAAAAGATTTCACTTTCAAATGTTGTAACATTGAATACAATCTGTGTGTGGATCTGTTCTTGTTGTGCATAAAAGTAGATTTGCAGATAGTGACTCAAAATAGTTTCCATTGAGATATTGATGTTGCTGGTTATTTTGTAGGCTGTAGTCTGTGGCTCTCTATTCTGGCACTTTCAGCTAATAGAGTTCTTAGTCCCAATAACCGTGATTAATAAGCACAAGATAAAACAGAAACATTAATAGTTCAGCCCCCAGATAAAGCATAAAATAACAAAACGGAATTGGTTTGCATCAGTGAGTCCTTAAGCCACATTTCAGACATTGTAGCTCACTGCTCACTTACACCACAGCAGTCCTACTGATGCCAAATACAGCAGCATAGCGGCAGACTTAGTGAAAGCTGAATGTCAGTTTAGAAAACTTTAACAAATGAACCCTGATGTTCAATGTTAAGAATACTTGATGCAAAATGTATTCTCATGACATGAGAGTCTCACTAGAACAAGAAAAAGTGTCTAAGAAAGCTGGAAATCCTGTCATAGGTGAGGCAAGTGAGGAGTGTGGAACGTTACCGGCCAGACACGAAGCCTCGGACGGATGCCTCCCTTCTAGCCCATCCTGCTCTTTTCGTTTCTTGCTCCTCCTTAGGCTGCCAAACCGCTTCATGGAAAGCAATGGGTGGTTGACTCAAGACTCAGTGTGGTCATGACCATTCGCATCACGATGGGAACGCACTCTCAAAACTGCCCCGAGTGACAGTCACTCCATTTACTTTGTTTTTGCTCTGTTTTGTTTGTTCGCCGAGAATAAATCCAGATTAGTAAAAACGATAGTTGATGGAATTAATTAGAGAAACTCTCCAATATAAAATATGGCGTGAACAGTAAATAAGAAGGAGGAAGAAAAAGTAAGTGCTGAGCTAGCAGGAGGCGGTATGCAGGTCATAAATTCAAAATAAAAAGACAAGCATGTAAAAGCTGTAAATTCCAGAGAGCCAGAGTGATGCTTGGGTCAGGGTGCCTCTCCTTCTCTCTCAGAGGCGCTGGCGCTGTAAATTGTCAGGTGCAGCTGTGGGTGGCATCTCTCTAATATAGCAAGTCGCTCCACTGCTGTAAAAGGAGGCGAGTCCACACAAAAATCCCTGCTGATTGGCCGAGGCGGGCCGTCTCCCCGCCCTCCCTCTTCCTCACGGAGTAAATTCAGCACAGGAACATCTGCTTCGCTCAGTCATCACGTGAGGTCACTTCGTCAGGCTGCTACTGGGGGTAAACGCATTCATCTGATCTTGCAGTTTAACACAATGCGGTTGCCCGGCTCGGGGACAGTTGTGCGGCTCGGTGTCTGTAACCTGACCTTTAAGAGTGCTGAGAACAGCCCCCCTGTCAGATGACGGCAGCGGGACATCCCATGCTCTGTCAGCTGATCAGAAAGCTGCAGTTCAATACTAGTGCCCTCTCCTACCCTCTGCCGATGCCCCCCAACTGCTCGTAATAGTTCAATCTGGGGAAGTATAGATTTCAATTAACATGTTATGCAAGAGGTGAACGGCCAACATGACTTCGGAGCTCAAATTTAATCAATGATTTATGCTTTTAGGATTTTATTACACTCTTAGCAAGAATTAAAAAAAAAATCCAGATATTAAATTCACAAGAAAATGAAAATGTTTCATTGTGGGCGAGATTTCTCCTTAGCTAAAAGAAACATAATAATACCTTGTAAGGGCTGGCGTGCAAGAACGAAGAAGGTCAAAGCTACCCAGTTGCTTTATTTACTGACAACAAAAGGCACATTGGCAACCAAAAGGGAGAGTGAAGGAGGGGGAAAAAAAACTGTACATGGCTGTGAAGGGAGCTCCTGAGAGTCTGGTCACTTCCAGATAAGGCGATGGGAGAGCAACAGCAGCAAGAGGCTGACAATGTCCAGGCGACGGGGAAAACATATTTAGAAACAGACTAGAATGGGGCAACATTCTGGTCATATTTGAATATATACAAACATATCAAAGACAATGCTGTTGTCTGTTGAGTGACATGTGAAAAAGATGCAAACTCTGGAGCTTGGAAAAAAAAAACCCTTCTGTGGCGTTAAGAGGAGGTGCCATAGAAGTGACTTTGCTATCAGCACCCCCTTGTGGTGAAAGCAAAGCATCAACAGAAACTTCCACTTGATTTTCAATGACTTGGAAAATAATTTCTTGAGCTTTTCCACATTTTGCCTCGCTACAAACACAAGTGACAATCTATTAATGGGATGTTTTAGGGTAGACTGAAACAAAGTAGTATATAATTATGAGGCAGAAGGGAAAGGAAACGTTTAAGTATGCCAGGGTGTTATAATGCTGCCTCACTTTACTCTGCTACCTCTAAATAAAATTAAAAAAAAAAGTTCAACCAAATGTAAACAGAAACCATCTAAATAGAAACTAGAGTCCCTTTTTTTATCTCAGTATAAATCCTGCTGTTCTGTAAAGGGCTCAGAACAGGCAGGAGTCAGCTTAGGAAGAAGGCTGAACTCTGAACGTCACTGTTCTATCCATCATCTGAAAATGGAAAAAGTATGGCAGAGTGTAAAACCTCCCAAAAAAACAACACCACCTGCACTAACCAGTCAGGCAAGGAGAGTGTTAGTCAGTGAAGCAGGCCAAGGGCCAACGGTAACATGAGGACCAGGAGAAAATCACAACTCAGACAGGAGAATCTGTTGCTACGACAACTACTACTTACTTTATAAATCTGCCATTTACAAAACAGTAGCAAGAAAAAGGGCCTTATTGTAGAAAAGCCATGAGATGACCAGTTCTGAAGCACATAAGTTAAAAAACTGAAGCAGGGGACAAGGCTAATGTGAAAGAAGACGATCAGGTCGGATAAAACCATTACTGAACTTTTTAGCCAACAAGTAAAAATGATGTGTGGTAAAAAAAAAAAAAAAAAAAAATCTAACAAGAAAAATCTGCATGAAATAATCTCTTTGGTGAAACCGGGTGATGGCAGCATCATGCTGTGGGGATGGATGTTCTTCTTCAGGAGAGACAAGGAAGCTGATTAGAATTGATGACATGGATGGAGATCTCAATACTTCGCAATTCTGGAATGGCCCTGTTAAAGTCCAGACCTAAAAATTAAATTGAGAATTTTTAAATTACCTAAAAATTAACGTCTGTATTTCCTCCTCTCCTGACTGACTTGGAGACATTTCACAGAGATAAGAGACACAAATTTCAGTCTCTAGCATAGTTTGTAGAGACACATGGCAAAAGACTTGTTTGTACCTCTAAATGCAATAAAACATCTGTCCAACTGACTCAGGGAGGCAGAGTACAAATACACACCACACTTTTCAGATTTTTAAATCAGAAAAATATTTCAATAATGCACATCCTGGTTACACACCACTTCCTGTTGGTCAATCACATAAAACTGCAGTGAAATGCACTGAAGTTTGTGGCTGTAAACTAACAAAATGTGGAAGAATTCAAGGGGTGTGAATAGTTTTTCAAAGCGATGTAGAGAGACATTTTGAAACGCGCACTCACTCGGTCTTTGACATTCAGTTTAAATCCCTCTTTCCGCTGATCATTCAGCGATTAAGCTGCGTCTCGAAGCAAATCACACTAATAAACCCAAGCTGGTCCCTTTGGAGGAGTGAATCAGCTGCAGTGTGTTCTTGTTTTGTTTACTTATTTATTTATTTATTTATTTTTTGGTTTGCTTTACGATCGATGCCGTTCTCCAGAGGAAGCTGAGCATGATAAGGTTTGGCCCGAGCCGAGATGTTCCACCAGCCTCTGCCAAACTGACCCTCTGCGAGGAAACACAGAAGAATGGGTTCATGTGCGCGCCAAAAAAACGCATGACTCATTCGTGTAGCTGTTTGATGAAGCTTCCAGCAGGGCTGTTTCCATGAAGACAAGGCTGTTAACTGTTATGTAACGATAAACCCGCAAATGCATGGAGACACGAAAGCTTAAAGTCTGCCAGTTAGGTCTGTGCTTCATAAAGCCGGGCCTTGTTCTACCTACTCGGTCTCATTTCTCCCTGCTTTTTGATTATGCCCTAATGAGCTGCAGTAGTAGCTGGTGAATGCACTTTGGCAGGCCTCCAATGGTTCAGATGCCAAACTTCATAAAACAAACTGGCCTTCAAACAGCAAAGACAACTGATTCCTTTTTCCTAGGGAAAAACTGTTGACGGCAATAACGCGGAAAATCTCTCCGCAGGTTGTCCGTCATGAGATTGCTTAGCTGCAGAGAACCACAGAGAAGAGAAGTGGTGTTCTTCTTCTTCTTCTTCGAGGTGGACGTTTCTTCTTTTAAGTCTGCGCCAAATGTCGAGCAGTGCAGAGTAGACGAAGGCAGACATGTTCTGTGTAACCTCAATCACAAGCAGCACCAGGGGCCTGGATGTGGCTTTAACCAGTGCAGGAAACCCAAATAATGTGACACAAGTTTCCCCACTTGAGTTGAACTTCCTGTTCGCCGCTCTTTCTCCTTCATGAAATCAGTGTTTTGCTTTCAGAGTTTTAACGATAAGAATGCGTCATTTAACGCACAAGCGGAGCCTTGGTTACGACCGTGACTTATCCACTTACCTCTCCTGGTTCTGGAGAAAATTTTGATGCTCGTCGACGTGGGACTTGACCGGAAGATGCCACTGAAGCTGAGGCGATGGGGGGACTTGGGCGAGGCGTTCTGATGGGAGGGATAGGGGAAAATGGTTTTGGGCGACGACGAAACGGCCTTTGACGGCACCGGAGCAGAGTGGGGCGTTGAGGGGTTGCTGGCCGGGTTCTTGGCAGAAACCCCTTTTGTGGGGCTGGCTGAGCGGACGAGACGATCCCCCTGAGAGACAATAAAAGTAGAGACAGCTTTATTCTCCTGCAATTAAGTGAATGTGTGGCTCATTATGAGCGAGAGGCTGCAGAGCTGCTTGGTACACAAACAGCAAAGCAAAGGACGAAAGCGAAGAAAGCAAGAGTCAGGAAAAGATTTATTGTGAAACAAGGTCTGTTGATGGCACATTTTGTGTCACTTCTCCTTTTTACACAGGCTTTTGTTTAGATCTCTACACTGCAGCAGCTAATGGTGCCTCATAAAAAGCTGTGTACAAATCTGAGTCCCATGTGAAACCTGTAATAAAGCCCAGACTGTCAGATTGCAAAAGAGGTAGTGTTAAACATTTCAGATACTGGATGTAAATATTACTACTGACATATACACAAAGTAACACTAGTCTGTCAGCCTGTTGTAAAATGTAATTAATTAATTGCATAATAAATTGCAATGAGCTTGAACATTTCCATTCCGATTATCATTTTATGAAGGAGAATTATGTTTAGAAACATCAGAGTCTATTTTATTTATAATTCTGGTTGTGTGTGGTTTTTATTCCTGTTTTCATTATTGTTTTTGTTGTGTTTTATTTTGGATATTTATAATGTCTTCCAATTCCAGTGTTAATGGTTCTTTACAAAATGAATGTTTACTGCTGTTTTTATAAGCTGAACTTGCATTATTACGCCACAATGAATTTGTTACTTGAACCATTTCTCAAAACAACATTATCCTTTATTGCGATAATTACTTGGGCAATTAATCGACCAGAAAACGTGCTATCGTGACAGGCCTAACAATCTATCGTCGTCTCGTTTAAACTCGGTATAAATCCAGCTGTTTTATTTGTTAGAGAACATTAGAGAATAAACAGCATTTTGAAGAACAAAGAGCAAAGTAAATAGGGCAGGGATAAAGTTCTGAAGACATTTATATCAAGTTTAGGGGACATAGATTCAAACGTTTGAAAGAGTACGGTTCAGTCCAAAAGAGGGGAAAAAGTGTAGCACAAATTCATTTCTGTCCATCAAAACTGACAGGCTGGGCAGGGAGAACATTAATTAGAAAAGCAGCCAAGAGGCTCATAGTGGCTCTGGAGGAGCTGCACATAACCACTAGTTAACAACTACTTGTAAATCTGGGTTTTGGTCAGTAGTGGCAAAAAGAAGGATACTACTGAAAGAACTTTCAGTTAAAACAATATTAGTTCAGACAAACAGGAAACATGTGACGAGAGATTTCCTGGTTGGATAAGACCAAAATTGAACTTTTTGTCCAAGATGCAAAATGCTGTGTAGTGGAGAATCTAACTCTGCATGTCTCCCACCAAATACAAACACACCAATCCCAGGTGAAATATGGTGGTGGCAGTATTATGTTGTGGGGATGAGGCAAATACAGGGAAACCTTGACAGAAAAGGCAGCAAAAGATCTGACACTGTGGTGAATGTTCACAGTTCAACAATCCAAGGACCTTAAATCTACAGCCAGAGGTACAAAAGAATGTTTTGCATAAGAAATATAAGGCTAGAATGGCCTAGATAAAGACCAGACCTGGATCTAATCTTTCTATAGGTGTTTTCGCACTGCAAGGAACGGTACGGAATGGTTTCGACCGTGTTTGCATTACAACTTGCGACCGGTTCCACCCGGCCCCTTGAAACCACAAGAGCTGTGGTTCCAATCGGGCCGGCCAAGTGGTTCTGCTTAGAACCAGCAGCTGATTGGCCGCTGGTTGTTATGGAGTCAGACATTGATTTTCCGTTGACAGCTGGCTCTCACTAAACTGTATTTTGTAAAGAGTGCTCTTTTCAATATTTTTGTTATTAGTTTTAATTAGCAATGGATTCGTCTCAATATAGTGCAATCACCTGGTCTAATGATGAGGTAATTTTTTTCCTTCGCTTACTCGCTGATCAACGAGTACAGAATGAGCTACATCGGTCAACGAGAAAAGAGAAAGTTTTCCGCCGCATCTCTGAGGAAAAGGCTTCGACCGCTAGATCGAAACGATTGTTTAGTTTCAAAAATAATGACGTCAGGTACAGTTTCGATGGCACCCTCGGTGTATATGCAAACACAACAGGGCTGGAACCGTTCCATTCCGTACCGTTCCTTTCCTTGCAGTGCGAAAACGGCTTATGTTTAAGATACTTTGCAAAGATGAGGGAGTAAAAATTTCAGCCTGAGCAAAGCTGATCTTTAGAAGACCCTCAAGGTTTTGGTTCATCAGACTCCAGATCTGTTTACTTGAGCTCATATTAAACTATCTGAACATCTAATAAACCCCCATCTTAATAGAATTTTGTCAATAGTTTAACTTTATGTGATAAAAAGGAGTTCTGTTTCTCAAAGTAGTCATAAACTGTTTGGTAAGGTAACACTGGTTTGCAGTGTACTTGAGACTTTCCATTCAGCACGAAAAACATAATTATGTCTATCTTTATTATAGTGCTGTCTGATGAACAGAGGGTAAAAAAAACAGAGGCTTATGGGTTCGTTGGTATTTGCAGAACACCGAAGCTGTGATATGCTTGTAGTAATAACCCTGAACAATGTACTCATGTTATGTTTTCCAAGAATATTGCCCACTTGTTGGTAAAATAAGATAGACTAATGAAAGATTTGCAGCACCTGCAAGGCTGACTTTTGTCATTTCACCTTATACACATAAACACATTTTCTTTCAAGCTAATGTTATCTCTCTTGCAGCTGAGGGCAGACAGAATAAGCCAAGATCGACTCTCTAATCTGTAAACAGCCTCTGCTTGACTTGGAGCAACCAGACATAACATCCAAGTAAAGCCCTTCTTTAAGCTGCCTCCTGCAGATATGACCTGGAAATAACTGTGGAACAACTGGAGTCAGGACAAAGTGACAACAAGATGAAGGTGACGGCACATTTACGTTTATCAGGCACTGATAATCACATTGCATTCATCTGATCGGGCTTAGAACTAATCAAAGTGATGTCCTTCACTTTATCAAAGGAGCACTAAATAGTGGCCATCTTGAAGTTCTCTCAGTGAAAACTCCATCTTGTTTTTTGTTTTTTTTGCAGCCTTTTCAATTTTCTTTATTTTAAATCTGAAAAACAATTTGTGTTTATTGTCTCCACGTTGATGTGAAAAGCAGCATGCACGTACAGTAAGGCATGTTTCTTAAAATATGCCAACTATTCCATAGAAGGCAATGCGCTGTGACGTGGATGTATTGTTGGAAGTTTTTTTGTTTTTTTTTTGGCTCTGCGCCTGTTGCACAGAGATTTCTTTTGATTGTGTTAATCTCTTATTGGTATTTCCCTCTGCAGATTAAGAGATAATGATGATACTATTAATATCATTAAACTGTTCAGTTTTCCTGAGCCTGTATGACTCTTAGTGTCGGTTTCCTGCTCTAGGCCGACAGGGTTGACACACTCCAGTCGTTGACGGATGATGTCCTGCAACTTTTAGATGCATCTTTGGCCAAACACACCTGAATCAAATAATTAGGTCTTTAGTATAACTCTGGACACCTTGACTGCACACTGAGGTGGTAACTCATTCATCGAAAACAGGGGGGTTGGACTAGGAACACATCTAAAAGTGGCAGGACAAGGGCCCTTTAGGACCGGAGCTTGAAACACTTTTGGGAGGTTCGACTAGTTGTGCAATCAGAGATGGTATTCTGTTTACCTAGAATGTATTAGTGGCTATTTCAGCAACCGTTTCATTTGTGTCTCGACTTATTTTTCTCCGACCTTTGAAAGCAAAAAGGCATTCTCAGCAACAAAATTGTATGATATTTTCTGACGTTTCCTTCCTGTAAACATCAGGGATTTTTTGTGCATAAAAAGTCCCAGGAAATCAGTTTCTGAAAAATTCAGACCAGCCCATCTGGCACCAACAACTGTGACACATTCAGAACCACTTAATCCCGTTTCTTCCTCATTCTCGTGGTCCGAGCAAACTTTAAGCCATATTCACTATTTCTACATGATTAAATGTTATTGGGCAAATGACTACTTGGGTAATCAAGCTATTAAACTAAATAAAATGGTTGGTTAGTTTATACTTTAAAAAAAAAAAACTAAACAAAACAGAACTCTAATTGGACAATATAGTTAAACTGTATAAACATTACATTTCAGTCTAGCTCTTTTTTTTCTTCTTTTTTTTTGTTTTGTTTTTCTTCACAAGGTCAATAACACAAACAGATGGCGAAACCCTTCACTATTTGCTGTATAGAGACCAAAACAAAAAACATGAGAAGTGGAAGCCAGTCGACCAGGAGACAGAGAGCGCCTCCTCCTCCTACCACTGCCTCCTGCCTGCACTGAATGAACCAACAACAACTCATTTAACCATTTGTTGGCCCTGATACACTGGCACATTAAAATACACAGAGATCTCCAGTAGGGAGGAGTGTCTTTACTGCAAACACTAAAATGAAACATTAACGTTTTGATGCGGTATGTGGAAAAACAAAATATTACTTTTATTGAACCTGGTGTTATTGCTGTCCTCCAGGAAATAAACATGTAGATGGTAAAAGCCTAATTTGTGACAAAGTAAACCGGAGAAGGAAGGGCAGTTTTGTTATGTTTGTTTGGTTCACGGGCACATTTCAGCCTGACCCAATCATTTGGCAAACTGGAGGAATGAGAGAGCACACACCCATCCTCCCTATTTGCCAACAAATCTCAATCTCATATTGTGCAAGAGCTTGTTAAAGCATGCAAACCAGCTATCAGGGTTTTGCCTTGATAATATTCTGCACTCATAAAACACAAGCCAGCACGGAGTTTTATCTCTGCTGCACAAATATTCCACAGATAAATTTACAATCTGCATCTTCAGATTGTAAATTTGCTTATTCTAATGATGGATAGAAGCAGACAGCATGGATTGCGTTTACAAAAAAAAATCAATGTGCTGTATGCGCTCGAGTCTGCGCCTGGGCACTGTGGGCGTGATGTTACTGTAAGCCAAAGTGAGTTGGCAGAAAAAAGAAGACGACCTTGTGTAATATCCTGCTCTTCCAAATCCACGTTAATTTGTTCAAAGCCAAACAAACACATCAAAACAGACGCCATAAATCATCGGCAGGGGGAGGGCGAGAAAAGTGCAAGCTTGAGCAAACAAACAGTTGGAAAGCGATTTACAAAGTGTGTCAGAAGCAGGATTAGATGTACCTTCTGAAGGCCACTTTTGGTTGAGGCACTGGTCTCCAATTTAGGGGCAGTAAAATCACCAAAGTCCTGCACAAAGCAGAGATTTGACTGTCAGCTTCCTGAAAATACAGCAGAGTAAATAAAGTGCATGTCTCAGCATGTAACATGATGTGCTCATTTTCAACACAGCCTGTTTTTCTACAGAATAGATCTAGACCTGAGGGTGGAATCAGGCCTAAGGTGGCAATTGCTGTGGAAACCTGTGCAAAAAAATGCAAAGAGTTAGGTGTTGCTCTCTTTAGCTGAGACATCATGCGGCAAAGAAGCAGCTTTGTTACAAAGTTTTAGCTGGCTGGCAATTATAAGTTGTTGTCTTTTGTTCCTTGTCCAACTTGAGGGTGGAAACGTTCACACAGCACTGTGTAATTCCAATATGTTGCATCTAAGTGTCACATTCATAACATTACAGCGCACTGGAACGTTTTCCGCTTCAGCACCAGACAACTGGCAAATAGTAAAAAAAAAAAAAACCTGACAATAACTTCTGCTTATCCCCACAATCTGAGATAGCAACTGTAAAAACTGATAAGTAATATATGTGTATCAACCTCGGCTAATAAAATGAAAATAAACAAAGTCCGCAGGTATCTTCGGTCATACTGTATAAGCTCTAAACTGGAGAAGATGATGTATATATATAAAAAAAAAAACTTCAAATAAAGTAACCTTTAGTATCCTTGTTTTGGGAAGTGTGTTCTTTTTTTTTAATAATCAGAAAATGACATACACAATAACAAGCGATTATTTTATTTTTGAGGGGGCGTGAGGAGGGAATTGTAGTCAATGAAGAGGAATTAAAATTTGTTTTCCATTTGTTTTTATATTTCAAATAATAACATGAAATCACCAATAAGGAGAGAAGCATTTCCAGACAAACTGTACACAACTTAAAAGTAGATTCTTCACCCCGTGACGTCACTGCCCATATATGGCAGAGAAGAGCGTTGTTTTGTTTTGTTTTGTTTTTTTTACATAGGGCTCAAATGTTAACTGTCCTTGATGTGAAATCTGAAAAACTAGCCATTTTTCTCTCCTCTCCTTTTTATTTTGATGTAGTCTTTTTTTTCTTTCTTTTTTTTTTAAGTGACACATGAAAAGAAAATCTAAATAAATTTGATTTACAATTAAATTTTCATTTCTAATCATCCGTTTTCAAATACAAAGAAAGAAAAACGGGTTGGTATTTCAAATATGTTGTATTTTGAAATGATAATCCTTTCGCCAATTGTTTTGTTATAATGTATTCTGACGAACGCATTCAAAACACTAAAACAAGCACGGAAAGGTTTGCTCATCACGTCCTGGAAAATTCCATGCATGTTTGGGAGAAAGCAAAAACATTCAGAAACAAAAAGCAACCTGCATTTTATTTGCACATGTAAACAATTGAAGCTCAGTAGTGGGAGTTGCCTGCGGTGACATCACAATAAATGCTTGCAGTTGCAGCTCAGCCTACAAGTTAGAAATGGCTTAATGAAATAGTCAAGCAATGCAACGATGTTTCTGCACAAACTTGAGGCTGCATTTTACACAGATTAAGAACATTTGTAGTGAAAGCAAATAAACTGATGAACTTGGAAGACGTTACTCAAGAGGCGGAATGCAGCTGAAAAAAAATGCACAACACCTAAAAGTTCATTTGAAAACTTCCTTGAAAGTACATATTTTTAAATTAGCAATACAAAACAAACTGGGTAATATTTCAACGACTTACTGGCATGTTAATCCGGAGACCTTTCTTCTTTTTTGGCATTTTCTCTGAGCTCGCCTTGCTGGACTCCATCAACGTGCTTCCCATTTTTGTCTCCTTCTCGTTGTTTTTAAAAAAGCAAAACAAAAATGTGTGATAAACTTCCAAACTAAGTAACCAACTGGTTGTTTTCGACGGCAGAGCCTCAGCCAGCCGTGCCTACTTTGACTTCAGCTGCCCCCTCTACTCTTTACTACAACACCAAGCGAGAAGCAGGCTCGTCCACCAGGAAGTAGGCTCGGCTGTGAAAAAGAGGCAGGGCGCACCTCATACGCCACATTGTTTACAGGTGTTCTGGTGAAATCTGTCACCCAGAGGAAATGCGCTCCCTGCTGCGTTTCCGGGCCTGATTCCAAAAGAACACAAGCAGCCTGTTCCTGCCTTTTTTTTAAATCAAAGCTGAGGTAGGAATCATGTTTTTGTAACATTTTAGGCTCAGACGCTCAGTCACCTGTAGGTGAATCAAAATGGACCATATTTATGCTTTTAACATTTTAAGCAAATTTACTCCTCAATAGAGTAAGACTGTGAAAAAGTAGCAGGGTCACTTTGAACCGCCTTTATTACAATATGTGTATTTGTTTTAAAAGGTTTTTTTTATTATATATATGTAGAGGCAAAACCAAGGGCACACTGCCAGGAAAATTGGCTTTGACGGAAACTAATTTTGACATAACACCGCCCGAGTTTAATGTAATTCCCCACCAACAGATGTCAGTATGATTCAGATATTCATTAGATCATGTGGCCATGCAGGAAACATCAAGGCTAGATTTTAAAACAAGTTGATAGAATACATTCACTGCAGAGAGCACAATTTACAAAGATGCAATTAATTTCATTTTATGTTTTCCTTTTTATTGCATAACTGTTTGTTTGCTGTTGTTTTTTTTTAACCTTGGGTTGGTTGGTTTTCATGTCAAAACCTTTTATTTTCTGTCTTTTTTTTATTTTAAATTACAAACACAAAAGTTATCTTTGGAGTTGATATTTCAGCCAAGGACATGCTTTTAAAATGGAACTAGCAAATAGCAAAAGATGGATGCACCAACAGATGGATGCATGAATTATGGACAAAGTTATGGCTGGATGCATAAAACAAACAGGGATACATCTGAAAGTGTAAATAATTTTTTTTCTGTGCAACTTTCTTTTTGCTAGAACCCGCTTTTGTAAATAAAATTCGTAGACAGATTGTTTCTGGCAGGGTTCCTGGAGAATCTTTGCCCACTGCTCTTTTACAATAGCCTTCAATTTAACATTACACTCAGCTATTGTGCTGCAACCACCTTTTTTTTTTTTTTAAATCCTGCCAGATAATTTTCATTAGACTTCTAGTTAAGAAAATTAGATGACCACTCCAGCATTTTCCAGAACAAATAAGTTTCAGATGTTTGGGATCATTATGTTTAAAGCCTCAATGACACCCAAAGTTCCAGCTCTCTCAAAGCGTATGAAATTTTCTGATTCTTGATTGAATTGCCTCTAATGCTGCAGGTTTCCAGTCCCAGCGGATCTCTGACCACCAACATACTTCATTGTAGGCAGTGTGATCTTTATTTTTCCTCCTCTGATTTACTGACAAAAAAAAAGGTTTCAGTATTGATTCATTGTGCTGCAAAAAGGAATCCCCAAGATCTCCCTGGCTTATTTATATGGCTGTGAGCAAACAGAATCTGAATTTTTTTGTGCTTTTGGTCAGTAATGATGCATTTCTGGAGTTCAAGTATGGAGCTCTTCAGTGTTTAATATGTACGCTTACTCAGCCTGAGTTTTCGTACAAGAATGTGAAACCTCAGAGGCTGATGCAAGTCTTTTGCAGTCAAGTCAATGGTTTGGTGTCCAATTCTTGAGAAACTCAGGATCCGTGTCTCTAAACATTTTAGACAATATTCCGGAGTTTCTAACATTAACAATCCTGGTTTTTAAATCTCAAGCAAACTTTCTTCTCTGGGTTGAATCCATGTAGACGAGAATAATTAAACAGAATGTAATGTTGAATCCTTATGAAAATTCTTGCATTATTAATCTCAATTATCCAAGCCTTGTTTTTGAGATTTAAGAGAATAATTTCAAATTATTTCACTTCTAATGTGGTATGAAAATGATTTTTGATTAACTTATAATTCATCCGGGGAGCCAAAAACAGATACACAACTTGTAACATGTAAAATAGTTTATTTTTGTAAATGTTTCTAAATTCCACAAAATCCAAACTTCGTACTCTGTACACTTCAAAAGGCATTTTCAAAAATAAACAACAAAAAGAAGAAGAAGAAAAAAAAAATCTTGACTACTTTACACGACCAAGAAAATGTAGCACAAACACACTGGCAGGATAATGTAATATCATACAAGAGAAGAAAAATATCCAAGAAACAATTTTGTTACAACCATTCATTGAGAAAATATATACAATTGAGTTTTCAGAAAGTTAAAAAAATACATGCCATATACATTACAAGTTCTAAGACTGTCTGCAAAATTTTACAGTCGACTTGAAATTGTGCACGCAAAAACTCGCCTGTTTCTAAGCATGTGACTTGTGAAGTGTCAGTATAAGAAATATTTTTGATTAAGCAGAACTCCGTTTCTGTCCAAGAAACGGTAGAACGACCGTCGGTTCCACATACAATTCTCTCTGTCGCACACTGGTTCATCTACGTTATACATGATTAGATGTTTGCACCTTTTCCCCCCGAAAAAGTAAAGTAAAAACACTTTGCTGCTCTCGTTTAAGATAAAAAGTTAAAAAGCTGTTGTTGTTTTTTTGGGGGGGGGTTGTAACTCCTAATTCACAGTTCTTTAAAATCAGACCTGATTAACAGCAAACAGATCACGATGATCCTTTTTTTTTTTCTTCTTCTCGATTCTGTAACTGATAACTCGTTAGTCAACAAAAATATTTCTTTCGAGTGGTCAAAGTATGTGTAAGTCACAAAAAACACTACGCTACAATACCTTACTTTTAATACAACAAAAATACTTTGTGAATTATTGTGGTTATTTTACAAATTCTGTACAGAATAATCATAATATATACTCTCAAACTGAAATAACGTCCATCTTAAATAAATTTCAATGACAAATAAAAACAAAACAGTAAAAAGAAACGATTTTAAAAACACCCAAACATCAAGAAGGTTAAGGTAGTATTTGGTCGGTTATTCCTATAGTTTTCTTTATATACATTTGTACAAAAGTAACAGCATGTCATCTTCAATCTTCAAAAACAATAGCCTTCTTTAAACTCAATCTCATCATTTTGAGAATAAAATTCACTCACTCAGTAATAAATACAAAACCTCTCAAATTCCACACAAATCACATGACGGAGACCTATGATACAACTGACTCATGGAATCAAGTATTTAAAAGTTTTTCTGTGTGTATGTTTTTGTTTCTTTTCTTTTTTTTTTCTTTTTCTTTAGTGCAAGTTAATATTCCCTTCACGGTATTCGTTGCTGTACATTCCTCATTCAGTGATGTCTACATTTAGTCTAACGGCATACATTATTATATAACAAAAAGGGCCTGCCCTTAGTTAGCAGTAAGGCCGCACCCTGCACAGTGCTTTCTCATTCGCTGGTGGATTCTGCACCCCCATGTACACCACAAATATACGAGCAGATACATACAGACAGATGGAGGCCTTGTGAACGACAAAAGCCTCTTTTACATATGGCACAAGTCACATCCTGCTACCGTGTTGGATTTCTCCTCCTCCAGACAAGTTTTTCCCCCCCTCCACTCCCATGATCCTCATGAACTAGCCTTCAACCCTTCTGTTGAATTTTTTTTTTTTTTTACATTTCTTTTTATTTTGTTACATCGACTGCAGCGTGGAGCTTTTATTTTTCCTCTGTGCAGAGATCATGACACTCACTCGCTCAAGCAAGGAATGGTTTTGATGTTTAGCTCAGTTAATCCACTTCCTGCACTCAGGAGCTCGGCATTGGCAAGCAATCTTGTGCTGGCCTTCGATGGCGTCGAACTGATAGTCAAAACACAGCTGAAAAACAAGGCAGGGAAATTTGTTACTGAGCTTTGATACTGTATTCGTGCAGCAGCTTCTGGATACTCACCTCTTCTCCTTTTTCAACTCTGCGAATACAGCTGATGATGATTTTGTAGCCTCTCTCGAATGTAACCACCTCAGCGACACAGTTAGGGGCGCAAGAATGGTTGATGTATCTGAGGAAGAATAATAAAACAAAATATCTGTTCTTACACATGGTTCCTAAAGAATCTTCACATAAGAACTCCACACTTCTCCAACCTTTCAAGCTCCCAGTCCTTTACAAGCATTTGCTAATACTAAAATAAAAACTCCACATCATTTCACAGTGGGTAGGCTTTAAATATGGAATTAGAACAGGAGGAGGGCAGTGGAATAGAGTCTAAGATCTGCAAATACAAATGTTTTTCCATTCTTGTCCGTACTTAAGAGCTGGAAAATACTGACTTTTTTTATTTGAACCTTAATGGAGAGTTTTTATACAGAGTACAATTGAAACCACCTGTTTTCAGTGCGTGGCTGCAGGAACATTAGTTTGTGTTACAAGCAAGAAGAGCAGTACGCAGCACATATTAGCCAACAGAGATGCATTTAAAGATGTTCTAACCTCAGATAAAGTTTAACGTTACACTCATGAGATAAATCAGCACGATTTGTAGTGGCAATTAATTCAAGCTATGCTTTACAGAGGAAGCAAACAGAGAATGACCTATAAACTGTCTATAATAATGTCACGAAGGGTTTGATAAATATGGTGCATGGTAGGTTCCTAAACTCGGCCGCTTAAACCTGAGCTTTTCCAGCTGCTTTTAGAGCACAAGAGAGAAAATCACAGCTGAGATTGTAACCAGTGCTCTACACACAATGATTATTTCCCCGTGGTCACACTTTGAAACAGAATTCAGATCACTCTAAAGACGGATGAACTTTTTAATATTTATAGATTCCTTATAAGGCTACGTTGCACATCTCCTAAAAAAAAAAAAAAGAAGCATAAATTACACACAGGCTTAAATGAGCATGTTTACTCTCTCTGTTGCCATAGTAAACCTAAAGTAGAAGTCCACACTTCATGCAAATAATACTTCCAATAAATGTAGTAATTTTTTCTCACTCTATTTTAATGAAGACCTTTGTAAAATACTGATATTAAGTATGACTGAATGGGTTTAATGTTGTGTTTGCAAACTGCCTCCCAATCAGGGATGTTTACAGGGTTAGTTACTACCACGGCAACCTGATTTGGCTCTGGTTCCAGCAGCTGAAACAACCAGGTTAAAATAACAACCTAGTAAACTACTTTGTTCACTGGAAATGGTTCCCGCTGTTGTAGCGCGCCTTCTATACAGCTACATCCACCTTTAGGGCAAAACTTTAGCAACATCAACTTTAACTGTCTCTAACTTTGAAATTGTAATTCAGACACACACACACACACACACAACACAAATGTAAAGTGACTCATCAAAAATCTAATATCAAACAAAAGCAGATATAAAACTAAGGTTTTTGATTTACAGCTACATTGATATAATTTGATCAATTTCAGACCTGGCAAGCCCTCCACTTTGAGTGGCATCCACAACATGCTCGCTGTCGATGCGGAACATGAACACTGCTCGGTTCTGTAAAGGAATATGAAAATAAACTGTAATTTTCAATTAAAGATTAAGTCAAAACTCGGCTTAATTATGTTTTTTTTTATTTTTATTTTATACCTGAGATCTGTAAACCTTTGCCTTCCTGATGGCGACCTCATTTCGGAGGACAGTTCCGTTGTACTCGATCACCATGGTTTGCTTTTCGATGTCTCTAGCAGCAAACAGCCCCAGGCCCTGTGTAGATATCATGTTAGCATTATGTTACATTATGTCTTTAAGTGTTTATTACATTACAAAAAAAAAAAAACAAGATTTAAAAATTATATTTAAGATATGTTCTATTAAAAGTAAGATGCATCTAACTATGTCTGCCCAACTATGCTTTTCTATTCTGGTATCTGAGATCAAAGCTAAGTACACCAACGTTACCAACTTTACATGTTAAGCGTTACTTTTGATTGATTTTTAGCCAAGTTTTCAAATAATTGTTCTCCAGCCAGTCTTGTTAAAGATACACTTGTAAGCTAGTAGTGGATTATGTAATCGCCTAAATATACAAAGAAAGGGCCTACAGTAAAACTTGGTCCAAGAATTGAATTTTTTTATTTTATTCTGTAAATTAAAATTAAGAATTAAAAATCAGTGTACGTACCCTTATTCTTTAGAAATTTCACAGTTTGGATACCAGAACAACAAAGTCTGTAGATTTGAAACTTTTAACATTCTCTATTATCTTTTCTTTAGTCACTTATCCAAATCTGTAAAATTGTTAAAGCAATTCAAGGCGGTGCAGGAACTCTGTAAATTTAAAGACCTTGCAAAAGCCCTAAAGCCCTTTAAAACCAGAAGCTTCAATGAAATGTAGTTCAGTCACCTGGATGCAGGAGCAAGCCAAATACACATTACTTCTCCACTCGCTCTTCATCCAGCGGTACTGGGAGGACCTGGGGTGCACAACTGGAGTCTTGCTGTGAGGAACACCGCCTTCTCCTTGCGCCACATTTTGATTAGACCTGGCACTGCTGCTGGACACAACCTGTGGTTGAGGCCTGCATTTTGAGGCAGAGTGAGAAAAAGGAGACATATTAGCGCCAATGCTACAGTTTTGCCTCATTGAGTTCATCTTCTAAAGCGTTCATACTATTGTGGTTCTGCTGGTATTCTCATATGTTTATTTGGTATTCAAGTACTTCTGCACACTTTCTATTTCAGCCAATTTACTTTAAAATTTTACTTTTAAAATACCATTGGCCAACAGGCCAATGTTTGCAATTCAGCTAATGCCAACATATGCAACACTACAGCAGCTAATGGGAATCAGCAACATGGATAGAACATTTTATCTTGACATTTTGTGGCATTCATCACGATAGTTATAAAAACAACAAGTATTAAATTGGCTTGTCTTTCGGGAAATAAATTAGCCACTGCAGACAGAGGTTCAGAAGCACAATCACTGCTATAAAATTATACATTAAGTCTAGCTTAGACTCTTTCAGGCTGACAGAAATGGCCTACTTGATGGTTACATTACAGCACTCATTAATTGGATTTAATCATATTTTAATAATATATTTAATGATGATGGCACGGTGGAAAGAAAAAGCTATAATCCCAAACAGCTTCCTATCATTTTAGAGTTAACCAACAACATTTATCGTGATCACAATAATTATTTTCTTCCATAAAAATTGACCAAAATGAGCAAATATTCATTAACTTTAGCTACCGTGCTATTAGCATTCTGGTATTTTAAACGTTTTTTATAACTAAAATAAGTTGGAGTCTTAAATCACTACCTTTAGCTCCCTCCATTTTTCCTACACTTCAATTTCTACAACACTTGTATTTTTCCCCCTCAACAGATGGGTGTGGTTCACATAACTTACCGGAATCACTCTGAACTTTTGCTGGAAATACAATTTCCTGACTTTATTACAGCGTTGTGCATCATCCTTTTGTTTCAGTGATGTGGAATGACTGCATGGCACTGGGAAACGATGCTTACAAGGCATTTGGCACGGTATTCTATCTGCTCAGAATCCACTAACCTTGGCATGTTGGATGCTTGAAACTGACAGCTTGACCTACTTTCTGACTGACTGATTTGGTAGATGAATGTCTGACCACTTGGGGGCACTGAGAGAGATTTGAAATTTTATTTAAGATGACCAGTTGATCCCTTAATATGGTGATGTAACAAGAAAAGTAATGCAAAAGTAAAGGGGTGAATTCCACACCCTTGGCCTCGTTGTGTATTCACTATTCTGTACGGAAATGCATGAAAAGAGACACACATATACTTCAAAAATATAACTGAAAATTCTCTTTCATTTCTTCAGTTTTAAACGGGCATAAAAGCTCATTTACTTAGTTACCTTATCACCAGCAAAGTGTGGGAGGAGCTTGTTCTTGGTTCTGCGCGTGCACACCCCGCTGGATTGAACATGAGCGGTAATTCCACAAGAGGGTTGCGCCCGTAACGGAAAGAGTACCTGAAACATGCCTCCACTCCTGGGAGCTGGAGCAATGCAGCGCAAGGATGACAGACATAGTTTAGATGTTTGCCAATATTTTTGACTCTTAAAGCAACAGGAACACAAATTTAGGTACAAACCGATTCAGTAATTCTGGTGACTGCGGGGACTGTGAGTCCAAACAGATCCTCTCCTTTCAGATACACAGGAAAGAGCCTCAGAGTGCCAGACTCTGCTCTTTTGTCAGAAACTGGACCAAGCACTTTATCCCAAACTCCTAATTGAAATAAAACACAAACTGCTTAAGAACAAACTAAACTCAGAAAACAAAAAAAAGTCCAGAAAATGTTACTTTCTTTACCTTTAGGAGAGGTGTCCGTCAGGATCAAGTCTTGGTAGCCTTGTTCAACGACTCTGATTGTAAATTCTGGAAACCCGTCATTGTCTTCAACTGAACAGACATAGCGACAGCGGCGGTTGCCGTGGCGCATGCTCCAGTAAATGCGACAAGCCTCGTAGCCAACGGGAAAGATGGTGGTCGGTGAATGGAAGGCAGACATCTGTAACGGGGTGAGTTGTCCTATCGCTTGCAACACCAGGCTCCCCACTCGAAATGTGTAGCCCAACTCGGGCTGCTGCACGGCCGTGGCGATCTGTCGCACTTCGTCTCTTTGAACGTAGACGCGTCGGAACACGGCAAAGCAGCGCAGCTCGTGCTCCAAGGCTTGCCCTGCCGTTCCCCGGGGCCTGTGGGCGTGACAGAGCATAGTCTTGTCTTTGAAGAAGGTGCACTGGGCTTGCAGAGCACAGGTGAAATGATAGACGTTGGTACAGCGCAGGCGATGGCAGCCGCTGGTGGCTCCGGTTTGCTGGCAGTAGGCGCAGCGTATCGTCTGGCCGCGGCGCAGCGCCAGCTCCACGTTGATGAGGGCGCCGGCTTGCGTCTCGTACACCTCAGTTGACCACAGAGCACAGTTCAGGTGAACCCACACGTCGAGGTCTAGATTGAGCAGCCTGGCCGGCCCATCGGTGATCCCGTCTCCAAACTGGTGACAGAAACAGCACCGCCTCTTATCTTTGAGCAAAGACGGAGGGCGCAGGGAGGCTCCTAGTTTCTTCAGAAGCTCGTCAATCTTATCTTCCTCTGGAAGTTGCGAATTCATCCTCGGCGGTAAAACCACCTGAACGCTCCACTTTCTCCAGCGGAGACCTTTCTGTCTCTTTCCCTGGTGCCAGCAGTCGTGGGACCTTGGCCGGGCCTTGAGCTTCACTGTCACCTTAAGGGCGTCGGCTTTGGTCTCAGACTTGGGCGTTTCTCCAGCTGTAGGGAAGGGGATGGGCGGAGTAGATGGAGGAGACATTTTGGGCTGGAGCTGGGCGAGGCAATGGACGTCCAGCGAGGACATGTTGTTGTTGTACTGATGCTGAGTTTTGCAAAAGCTCTCGCTTTGGTCAGAGGCGGGAAGAAGGGACATCGACTCCTGAAAATGTCAGAGGAAATAGAAGCAAACAGTTGTTACTCGGTCCACGCAGGTTTAAACTGCAAGGATTAGAACGATACAAACCTTTGTCTCTGTGGTGGGTCTGGACTGAGGGGATGATGAGGAACAGTAGAGAAGGAAACAGCTTTGACTACAAAAGACCAGGTTTTCATCCGATCTCAAACGGCCTTCATACTCCTAATATAAAGCAAAAAAGATGAAGAAACTGAATGCTTTCCCAGCCAACAGATCTGAGACTGATTTAACTTCAGCAGGCAGGACTAATAATATAAAATAATATGTTCGGTATTACTGCAGAGATGTTGGCCTTCAGTATGAAAGCAGATAATATTTTGGATTCAATGAAGCTTGCGTGGTCAATAAACGTGCCCTTAGACCATCTTACATTCAGCTCTTAAAAAAAAATGAAATCAATGTGAAGCAGCCTTTTGAGGGGCTTTTTTTTCCCTATCTGAGAGCTGAAATCTCAATCAAGTGTCTGATTGCCAGAAGGATATATTATTAACCCAGAGAGCACTGCTGAGTTTCAAAAGCAAGCATGATATACGTATTAAATTTAACACCCGAAAAGGGAGGGGTAAAAAAAAACAAACAAAAAAAAATATTTAAAGTTAGTTAGATACCGCAGCACTGAACACGTTTGAAGGTTAATTTTTGATAGATTATGCATATTTTGTGTAGGATGAGAGTTTGTTTGGTACCTTCATGCGAGCAGGGAGATCTCTGATGTTTTTCTGAACTCCGTTTCCCAGAACTACCACTTTACAGTGGCAGCACCAGTGGGGTTTACATCCAGCACCGGCAGGAGTCTTATGGTCAGCTCCTCGAGCCACAGCGGCACCTGAGGCAACAAATATTGATTTTTTAAAAATGCATTCTGGCATCAATATTAATCAACAGCAGAGACGGTATGGGTTAGAATCTCTATATACTGTTCTGTTCTATTCTGTTCTATATTCACACATCAATATGCAGAATGGTAGGCAACTTGCCCAAGCGCTCATCAACATTTAGTAGAGAAGAAGATGGAATCAAACCCATAAAGTTCTGACTCAACAGTCGCCTGGAGCTGCAAGAACATTCTGGATCTATTCTGGCGAAAACATTTGAAGGAGTCGAGATGAACCTTCTAAGCACGGTGGTGGCATCGTGCCGAGGGTTTATCTTCTTACAAGTAGAACTAATGAATTGAACAAAGCAGCTGGGTTCTCCAACAGAATAATGATCATAAACGCGTAACAGGAGTTGTTTTGTTGTGGTTGTTTTAAGCTTCTGGAATGGCTTACACGTCAAACCGTTTAAAATGTCCCGACTGCTTTAAAAGCAGGTCTGTTTCAAGAAGCCATTTTCAGTGAGCTCTATTATTTCTAATGAGAAAAGTGGTCAACTATCCAGATCGAGTTATGCCAGGAGTTTGCTGCTTACGACAAAAAGGGCCGGGTTTCTCTAGAAGACAAGTTTGCGGATTTACAGGAGTTCACCAGAATTATTGCTTAAATTCTGTTTGCCATGATCATTCCATTTAAAATGGTTCAAGTACATCAAAATGCTGAAATTTAATCTAATGTTTAATGTGAGTGGACTTCTCCTTGGCACCGTTTGCATCATGTAGGAAAGACAAAATCAACATGTCAAAAAAAAAAAAGAATGAACTTTCAGGATAAGAAAGAAAGCAGTGCAAACCGTCACAGCTGCGATTCACTCAAATCAAATTTAATTGAACATTTTTGAACTTGTCTGACTACTGTGTGTACAAGTCCCGCTTAGAAATAAGCAAAATTTAATCACCTTCAGGTTTAAAAGAAGAAGAAAATAAATAACTACACACAGCGAAGCGACTGCTGCATTCTTCCACACAGACTCATTACGTACAGCTAAATTAGAAATGACATTTCAATTACAGCACTCTCAGCGACACTCTTGTTTAATTCGGTCTCACTCTCTCACCAGGGCTGTTGGGATGGAAATGGAAAGGATGTGGATGCTGCTGCTGCATCATTCCCTGTGGCCCGCTGGGACGCATCATCTGTCCGGGCCGGCCATGGAGCACGCCGTGGTCCCCCGGCCCGTGGAAGAACATGGGAGGCCGCGACTCCATCCCGTGGGGACCCATGCGAGGGCCCATAGACAGAGGAGGCCTGTCCGGGGTGCTGCTGACCTCATAGCTGCTGGGAATCTTCACGCACAGGAGGTCTGAAATGGCCGCTACCACACCTGTGATGTTCTAAGAGAGAGGCACGCATATGTACAATCAAATTTAAATCATTTTATCTTGTAAGAATCATATAAATATTTGCTATGAAACGTCCCACTAACCCTGAAATTATATATTTTTTTCCCCATCTACAGTCTCCAAACTCCAAAAGACCGGAACTTCAATTCTGACCAATGAGTTTGTGATCGTCATCTGAGCAAATCATGACTAAATCTGATGATAATATTTTAGCTGAAGCAGCCATACAGTCAGCTTACCTCAGCTGCAGCTGGTCTCAGTGTGATAGCAACAGAAACCAGCCCTTGTTTGGAGTCGTTAGACATGGGGCCAAAGGGGGAGCCAAAGAACATCGAAGAAGGTTCAGTCTTGATATCCTGCAGTTTGATCTCTGACCCTGAAGAGTAAAAAAAACAACAACGGAAAAATGAATAAAACTGGGTCCAGATAAAAAACAAAAAACAAAAAGAAAACAAACTGCACAAAATAGCTTAGAAGCTTGAGTTCTGTGTTAAAACTACCTCATAAATTCTAATTAATTGCAAGGTAATTAATTATGTTTGATTGAATTATGTAGGATGTTGTGGGTGTTCACCTTTCCCGTCGGGGGCAGGCAGCATGGGGAGCACGGGAGACAAGCATGGGGATGGTGGCTCTTCCTTCACCAGAGACAGGTCTGGGTAGCGACTGATCTCCATGCCAACCACGCTCTCGGGAGATGAGGAGGGAACGAAGCTGTCAGGTGAATCCCTCTCCTTGCACGGCTCCTGTCCTCTATTGCTGGTATCGCGAAAGAAAGCGACAGTCAAAAACCATACAGCCGAAGCGAATGATCCACTTATAAATTACTGTTACTGATTCGATACCTGAGCTCCTCCTGGTTGTTATGAGGAGGGGTGGGAAGAGAAGCTGGGACATCCACAGTTTTGGGTCCCTGAGCAATGGCCCGGGCTAAAAGATCTTCCTCAGCTCTAAACGGGACGTGGAGTGGCTTGGGCACCAGACCTTTGGAAACTGGAAATTAATGGAAAAATAACTTCCATATTATAGCAACACTGAAAGCATTATTAGTTTTTAATAGTAAAGTAATTGGAGAAAAAGGAAAAACAAATTAAGCATTTTTTTTTCACAAAGATGAAGAGGTGATTTTTCTCTAGATGTGCAAAGCTGATGATCACCCCTAAGGATGTGCTGCTGTAACTGTAGTGAAAGATTCCACTAAGTATGAATGTAAAACCTTTTTCATTTTATATCTGTAAAACATTTAGTAAAAGACATTTATTTCTCCTTACACTTCCAAATTATGATCCACCTCAGCATGCAAACACCCTGACAATTGTGGTTGCGATTTGATAAAATGTGAATGTGTTCGAGTGGTACGAATACTTTCGTTGTCCACTGTGCATAGAAAAACAACTGGTGCAAATGGTGAGCTGTGATGTAGTCGTCTCCAGAAACGTAGCTGCATGCTGTTTACCCATGGCAGCAGCTTTGCTGGCCAGCTCTTCAGTCGTCGCAAAACCGTTGATCATTTTCTGTCGATTCACAGGTGGTGGAGTTGGAGGGAGAGACGCCGGTGGTGTTGGTGGATTGCTCAAGTTATTCTGCTGCAGATTCACAACCGGCACACGTTATGAACACAAACTCTTGTGTTTTACTGTTTTTCAACAGGAATGAATACCCACCTTATAGGCCAATTGGGAGTAATAATCTGAGACTCCGTCCAGCGAGGCGCTGCCAAAAGTACCAGACAAAAGGTTTTCGCCGTTGAGCTGGCCACTGCCGTAGGGAGCAAAATGGGCAAAGTTCACTCCAATCAATGGTTCCATGAGGGGCAGCAGGGAAAGCTGCTGTGTGAAGACAAAGAGACAAAACAATTATGAGATTAAGGATAACAACGGACATGGAAACTGTATATTTAGTTGACAAAAAAACAAAGCTTTACTGAAAACACAGCAAACTCATTTAGATATAGTTTTCCCTGCGAGTCAACTTTCTATCAATATGCTCAGATACAGCAGTGTGAACAGAAAGCTGCTTTAGCAATCACCTTTTTTTTGTTCACCTTTTGTTGTTTACAGTCGGTGACAGCTGGAGTTAGCATTCTTTAAGCTACAATCCAACATATTAAAAATATGCCTAAAAACTAATTTTTGTGGGTGTATTCATAGAGCTAGGCCACATAGTCATCAAAATGACCAGAAAGATGACATGTCACTTTGTGTGCAATTAATCTATGGAAGTTTTGCTAAAAATCAATACACTTTTCAATTATTTTCTGATTCATTAAAATGCAAATTCAAAACTTTTTTTTCAGCTGTTTGACAAAGAAAAATGACTAGAAGAAAGAAAACAGCAAAAGCAGTCTTACTTGTTTGATTTGTGTCATAACGGTGTCGGGACCTGAATGGATCAGCTGCCTGTCGTCTCCTTCCTTCTTTCTCTTCTTGTAGCGAGCGGGCTTCTCTCCTCCCTTTGGTGGTCTCTTATTCCTCCCTTTCTTCTTGTCTTGTTCAGGAAGCAGAGAGCCAGGAAACTCCGAGGTTCCGTCAGAGAAAGCCTGAATTTGGAAAAGAAAAATAGTTGCATTAAAAGTGTAGTTTATTTCTTCTGTGCTCTGGTCCTCTTCCAAAGGTGCCATGCTTTTGAAATATACTGAGAAATATACAAATATAGTGTAGTTTATCTTCATCATCCATATAAAAGAAATCTCAGTTTCTAAGAATCATATGTAAAAGGACAATGAAACAAAAAGTGCATTTCAATTTCATTTAAATCACACAGAAACATTTTCGATCCTCCTCTGAAATTGGTCAGTTTCTAATGCAACAGGTAAAGTACCAGATCTGACCTCTGGTTTTTGCTTACGTTCCATGTCGCATAAAACTCTAAAATATAAGTTTGTACTTTTGGTTTATGTAAAATATTGGTAAAACATTTGCCTGCATATTGTTCACTGTGTTGATCTGTTCTCTACAGCTATAGGATAAACAAACACTGACCCCGTTGCTGTCCATGGAGCTTTGCCTCAGCAGGGTTTTGCAGTCGGTGGCCTCCTCCTTCTCTGAGCGCAGGCTGTCCTCGGACCGCTGCTGTGACAGGCCAGGTGGAGGTGTGTTCTTGTTCTTCAGTAAGTGTTTCAGCAGCTCATTGCCAGCCTCTCCCTTGTTTGGACTCTGTCCAGCGGGGAATGGAGACATGTTCCCTTTGTTCCTTTCTTCCTTCACAGAGTTCATCTCTGAGTTGAAGGACCCATCGCATTCAGCGGCATCGGTCTGCTCCAGCTTTATGTTACTGAGGATCCTCTCGTGCTCCTGAGCCTGCATCCTCGACACGTCTGATGCTGGAGTGGGATGACCAGACTGCCCACCAGAAAGCTGCCTCTCCAGCTCTGAATGGCTGGGCGTGGAAGACCCCAGCAACGGAGACCTGGACAGGTCCTGATCGCCAAAGACGTGGGTGTTTCTGGTCGGGGTCGAGGAGGTGTCAGAAACGCACGGCGTTAGGGGGGCTGTGAGGTCCGAGTGCGGAGTCGAAGGTGTCTTGACTGAGTCCGCGTCATCATCTTTCTTCTTTTTGCGGTTTCTTTTCTTTTTCCCTTTTTCATCTGGAATGATGTTGGAGTAGAGTTGGATGAGAGATTGACCTGAGCCTGGAAAGTTGGATGGAAGCGGTGTGGCAGAATCAAACGGAGGACCCTCTCCGGGCATCTGAGGCATCATTCCTGGTCCACTGAACTGGCGGGGCCTCGGCTGAGCGTGGGGGAAGTTAGGTCCTGGTATGGCGACGCCGTCTGGCCCTAAACCTGGCCCCGTGTCCGGGGGCATCATCCCATTGCCCATCATTGGTCTTCGGTCACCCTGAATGAACGTTCCAGGCGGTGAGCCCAAGCTGCGCTGCATGGCCTGCTGCTGGGGAAACATCGGTCCAAGTTGTTGTGGTTGCTGCAGCGGGGGCCTCTGGGGTTGCATGAAGTCTTGCGGCAGCTCAGAATTGAAAAACGGCATCTGAGCGAGAGGTGCACCGCTGCCATCTGGGGCCATCAACCCTTGCTGCTCCATTTCCATGCGATGCTTCAGAGCTCTCTGACGCTCCACTTCCTGCATGAGCTGCACGCGCTGCCTCTCCTGCTGTTCCCTGAGCCTCTCCCGCCTCTCGCGCTCCTGGAAACCTTCGCTGAAGGGGTTGTTGTCGTCAAACTTCACACCACCCGCCTGCATCGGTTTAACCGCGCCCGGCGGGGCAGGTGTGCCTTGGGGCTCAACGGGCATCTGTGAGTGCTGAGAGATGCTACCCACCGGCATCTGAAGGGGCTGAGCCGAACCTGGAGCAGCTACCTGAGGGGGCATCATGGGTGGCATTCCCGGTCCACCCAGAGGCATTGCAGCCCCAGAATGCCAGCCCGGCGGAGGGTTGGGCATGCGTGGTGCTGCGTTTGGTTGGCCAGGGTGAAGAGGCATCTGCATCATGGGGTTCATGGGAGGCTGGACCATCGGCGGGCCGCCAGGAACCATGCCGTGATTGCCCGCCGCTGAGTGAATAGCGGGCATGATGGGGGTCATGTTGTTCTGCTGCTGTTTCACTCTGTACTCCTCGATAAGCTCAGCGTGCTCTTTTTGCTGCTTGCGAATCTGATGAAAGATGAAAACGGTTTCATCACCGTGATGAAGGATTCAGAGTTCCCTACATTGTGCTTCACCAGACTTCTTAAAAAAATACATCTAAAATATTTTGATATTCCTGTCAATGTCTGGTTAATATTTAATTAGAAAAATATTCATTATAAACACTGCAGTACATGTATAAATATGCTACAACTTGTATTTTACCATTCTTAGCTTAAGTAAGAATGGTAAAGTTGGCCAGACTACAATATTTTTTGAAGGCTTTAGATATTGAATAAAGAGATTAAACCTACATAAACCCCCAAAAGGGTAGATAAATAAATGGATAGAAAGATGGAAGATGGAAAAAAAAAACAAGTGAATGTTCATGGCAGATGGACATGTGGATGAATAGAAAGGAGAATGAACACATGAAAAGCTGTTGGAGAGATGTATGGAGGAAAGGATGGACAGCGATTTAAATGATAGATAGAAAGAAATAATAGATGTATTCTCAGTTGGACAGAATGAACAGATGACTAGCCTGAGACATGAATCAGTGATAAATAAGGGATGGATGGATGAGCAGATGAACAGACAGACAGAAGGATAAGTTGCTTGATAGAAGGCTGGGATAACTGGAAGGTTGACTGAATGGATGGTAAGTTAAATGGACTTAAATTGGTGGATGGACAGACAGATTAATGCATAGCTAATTGAATATCTAGAGACTGGTCAGAACTGACGCTTGTGAGCTGCTGTATTACAGGGAGGTGTGGCAACTTTGATGGCTGCAACCAGTTTAGATTCCTTGTCTTCAATGAGACAAAGTCTGAAAACACTTTTTCCAGACCTGGAAATAATTCAATCAAATTTTATACTTTGACCATTTGAAGACTGTGCAGTTCTTACTGTTGGATCCAAGTTTTTTTTTTATTACACTATATGGAATTTTGAACTCACCGACATTTCCAGCAGAGGCATATATAATATGCTTCTCTGTTTGAATTATTCTGTATGGTTACTTTACAGGTTTGACAGAAGAGACTGCAGCTATACCAGATAAATGATATCCCTTCGTTGACAATTAAATGCTTTGCTTGCAGATAAACATATTTATGCTGATGGCTACCTGCATATAAAGGTCACACAGAGCTCAGTGGTGGAGCTCATCAAGCCTTGCATTTTACCTGCTCCAGTTGCTTCTGCACTACACCCTGCTGCTCTGTGACATGTTTGAGCTGCTCAGCATCCTCCTCAGGGAACTCTCTGCCTGCCTTCTTAGCAGTTCTCTGCTTGGCAGACAGGGCTTTCTTTGACTTTCTGTGAGCTCCGATCTTCTCTTCTAGAAACTTTTGCTGCATTTGAAGTAGTTGCTGAGTCTCCTGAAGCCACTCCTCGTACTGAGCCCTCTGAGGGTTGTCTGATGGAAGAAAGATGGATGTTTTCTTAGCAAAACTTGACAGCAGAAAAAAAACAAATATCTTTACATTTACAGTCATAACATATCTTGAGAAAAATGATCCTTCACAAAAAAAAAAAAAAAAAAAAAAAAAGTCTTTGGAAAACTTACTGACAAATCCTGGTCCAAAGTTTGGAGGATTTGGTCTTGGTACTTGGGTCAATTTGCCATCCTGATACAAACATCGACAAATATATTATTATACTGACAACACCAACTTTTGATATTTTCTTTTGAAAATTAATTACCGGTCCAATGACTTGTGGAGGGATGGGTGTGCTTTCAGGACAAGGTGGGGCAGGACTGGGAGGGAATCTGTGAAACAAGGTTATCATAAAATGCTTGTTAATGTTCTCATTTTAATGCTGGAGAATGTACTGTTATTATTAGGCAGCTAATGCTAATCATTGAAAATCTCCTTGCGAGAGTAACTTATTTACTAGTATGAAGTAGAGGTGCATCTTATATTGGAGCATCATTGAAAAAAATGGAAAAAATTGTATTTGTTTGCTGAATTCAAAAAGTGAAACCCACCATAACCAGAAATCTGGAGAGGTTTTTGTATCAAAGAGATCCTTGGTTAATTGTCCTCTTTTCAATTGAAAGTAACTTTTTGGAGAATTCTATATAGGATTTAAATATCTCACTCTGTGTAATAAAACACCAGCTAAAATGTTTGAACTGACTTAAAACCCCTTAAAGATTTTCTAATTTATCGAGTCACACCTGTAATTATTTTGATTTCAGTATGAACATTACTGCTGTGTAAAATCAGTGGCCTTTACCTGTTCATCACCATTGGAGCCATCCCCATGTTGTTCTGAACCATGACTTTATTGATCCCTTTTAAGGCAACCATCTTGGCTTTCATAATGGGGTCAGTGATTGCATCGAAATCTGCCAAATAAATGCACGGTCATTTATAATCGAAGCACAGGTGCCGTGTCTAACACAAAATCCTGCAAGGGCTGGCGAGGACCCTACCAATGTTGGGGAAGAAGGCGTCACTGGAACGCTGTCGGATCATGGCTTGCATCTGACGCTGCTGCTGTTGTTCTTGCCTCTCCTGGTCCAGGAGGTCCTGCAACAGGAGGGGCTGCTCCTCCAGCAGGAGAGGACGCTGTTGCTGGCTGTGCTGACCCAAATTCTGGTTCAACAAAGTCTGCTGGGCTTGGCTTAGACCGGTCTGGTCTACTCCGACTTGTTGGTCGGCTCCAAAGCCAGAAGCAGATAGTTGTCCTGCAGTGGCCGTGTCCGCTATCGTTTGACTCACCGTAAGCGCGGAGGTATGCCGATTATCGCCGGCTGGGTTCTGCTGGGCCATGAGGTTACCTCCCTGACTGACGGAGTCGATGATTGGATTTAATGATTGCTCCTCAGGCTGCTGTTTAATGAGTAAACTAGAAAGGACTGGGGTGGAGTCGGAGAGCACTCCCTGCTGTGACGAGGGGTTTTCAGGTCGTTGCTGGTCTACCACTTCAGGTGGCCCTTGACAGTCTTTGAACTCCGTTTTAATTTCCTGATCTGGTGCCAACGAGTCAGAGTTGTGACTCCCAGGTACTTCCGGCTTAAGTTCAGAGGCGGATTGCTCACCTGTGGACTCTGACTTTGACGGAGCAGATGCTGAGCTGGATGAAGGCCCAGTTTCAGGGATTGCACTTTTAGGAATGTCTGTAGCTTCAGCGTTATCATCCATGGGATCACTAAGATCCAGTTCTTCATTGAACATGTCTTTCTTGATATCATCCAAGTCGGGGTCTGTGTATGCAATTATGTCAAATTTGCCAGATGTTAAAAAGTCATCAAGGTGTAGGTCATTTGTCTCCAGATCCAGGTCTTTACCATCCTCTGGATCCAAATTGAGATTTTCTAAGTCAGCATCGACCAGGTCTTTGACCTCCACGTCCTCGAGATCTTTGACTGCCGAGTCTTCTGCATCTAGTTTCTCCTCCACGGCTTCACTGTTAGTCACCGAGACAGACTGTCCAGCAGGGGGTGCAGAGAGGATGATGGATGATGTCATGTTTTGGGTCTCATTTGAAGCAGGTTGGCTCATTGATCTCATTAGAGGAGCTTGTTTGATGGCACTTATTCCTGGCATCTGGGTTTGCTGATGAAGATTGTCCAAGCTGGCAGACAGGTGCAAGTGGCCAGACTGACCGGGAAGAGAGTCCACCATTTTAGGCCCCTGATTCAAAGAGAACCTGGAGTCATGTGGTCCGGGAAAGCTCGGCAGCCTCGGACCATGGAGATTAGGGTCCATGCCTCCTTGCATGGCGCCAGGTGGAAACTGCATGCGCGGCCTGCTTTCTACAGCTCTGTGTCGCAGCTCGATGAAATGCTGACCCATTATGTTGTGTTGCTGCATAGGCAGGCTGCGTGGTGGGCAGTGGTGAGGCATACCCATAGGGCTTCCTCCCATGACTTTTGTCATCTCGGTGGGCATGGGCATTCTCATCTGTGGAGGGACTTCCTGCATTGGATGTTCCCCTCTGAGGAAGAACTCTTGAGGGCCATGAGGACCTAAAGCTGCAGGTGGAAATCCAAACCTAAAAAGGTTGAAAGATAAATAAAAGTGTAAGCTTTGTATTGCATATTGGATTTTGCAAAAAAAAAAAAAAAAAAAAAAAAAAAAAAAAACAAAAAAAAAACTCTTGCACAAAACAAAATGGCAACTCAAACCTTGGTCCCTGATGTCTTAAATTAGGATCTCCAGGATGTGGTGCCCGCTGGATTTGCCCATCATTAGGGAAGCAGACTCGCTGATCCCCTGGAAAATTTCCAGGAAATCGCATTGACCCTCTCATGGGTCCTTGTCCAGGATAGGGTGGAGGAGGCCTGTTGAACATTTCCCCTTGTTGACCAGGGCCCTCGTGGGGCCAAGGTCGTGGTGTTCCCGGGGTTAAATTGGCAGCAGGATCCTGAGGGCCCCTCTCCTGTCTGTTGGCAGTCCTCTGCTGCTGTTGCTTGAGGATTAGCTCTCTAATTCGTTGTCGCTACAGAACAGAGAAAAATAAAAAGCATTATTGGGACATGAAATGTTCAAAGAATTTTTTTCAATGCATATATATATATATATATATTTCATTCTTGGTATTTACAGCATTGCCATTTTCTATTGTGGATATTTTTCCGCATTTTCTGTTTAAGGTTGTGCAAACAGGCAAGTAAAAAGATCTAAAGAACAAAACTTACATTAAGCAAAGAAAAAACATTTTGACAATGGATTTTTTTCCCCTAGATAGAGATGATTTATTGGCAAAAATTTGTAAAAGTATAACAATGAAAAATCCAACTTTTAATTTGAGAACATTTATTCACTGCAGAAAAGATACGTTCTCAGAAAATTGTTTATGACACTAAAAACTGCCTTAAAATAGCAGTAAAATTATATTTTTAAATTCAGTCTTAGAAGGGACCTTTAAAGCAAGTTAGGTGGCTCCAGAGGCCAAAGTAAACAGGTTTCTTACATTTCTTTTCTACAAAATCATTCTCATATCATGATTTTTTTTTACCTGCTCAGTTCTGTCTATTTTGAGCTCCTTTCAGAATGAGCTGTTTTAGAGCCTCTTTCACTTATGCAAATAAGCTGCTGCTGGTAACGACCCCCACCCAACTCAAACTTGCACTTTATACACGTGAAAATGGCTGCAGAAAAATCTACAATTGTACAACTGGACATCTTTCACCCTGAGTCAGACTCAGAAGCAGAAGGAGTGGAACCTCCAGCACAACCATCAAGGATGTAAAAGCTGTTTCTGAATGATAACAATAAAACACTTGTCTTTTCCAGCAGCCATTGTACAGTGCATACAGAGGGTAACACTAGCTAACCAAACATGCTCTTCTTCTAATGATAAAGTGGGAGGAGTTCCACTTCGGTTGCTAGGAAACATGTGAGAGGCTTATTTCTTTTTTCCAGTAGCAACAAAACTGGATGAAGATCCACATTTCTCTCATCATTGAACACATTGGGAAATATCATAGGGTACTCCCGCTAAAAGTGGCAACTTGCGGGTCGCCAAGTCTCCATATAAATTATTAGGGGTCAATTAAATGCAACCAGGTCTTTGCGAGTGATACCAGAAGAAGGCATTTCCTGTCTTACTATCAAGTATAAAAATGTGGAGTTTACCAAACTCTGCTGGGATTTATCTTGAAAGAAGAAACAATGATGGAGCTTTTCTACAACAAGCACTCCAGCTGGGGTTGGTGTGAAACAAAGGAGAGAGTAGAAAAGCCCTTCATGGCCCTCAGCACAAAAGCATCTCGTCCCTCAGTAGAAAAGCATGTTGGAAGGCAATGCCTTTGTGGCCCCTTTCCTCTTCCAAATGTACAGGAAACAGAATGGATGGCAAAAAATGATGGTGTACTAAGCCAATAAAACTGAAAATGTATGACTGGGTCTTTCAAAATGGTCAAAAAATAGGAAATCGACATTCTTCCAAGACTATCAGAGTTCCTAACCCAGTCTTTACAAGCTCCAACTTGTTAAATGTTACAGCAGAAGAATATCTGCTGTCTTATTACCAAAAAGGGGGTTGTACAAAGCATTAAGAGAAATTGTACCAAAAACTGTGACTTTATTAATAACTATTAATCATTTCATTTTTCTTCCACTGAATAAATACAAATCCAACATTTTTCCACAATTTTCCAATGTGAGATTATGCAACCGCAATGAAAGATTTGAAGGGTTTAACACATCTTCATCAAATACATTATAATCCATGACAAATCTACAATAATCTCCATGGATACCTATTCACTAAGAAATTGACTATGTAGCTGCAGGGTCAAAGAGCAAATCAAAGAGACAACCAGTACTTGCTGCTGTAGAGTCATCTCATCAGTCCTGATAACAATAAATTAGATAACTCTACAACAGTAGGAGCTGGTTTTCCGTATGTGAAAGAAAAAAAAAGTATTTTTTCTGGAGGGTTTCAGTTCTGGGGTACCTGTTTTAGTCTCTCCTCGGTCTCAGCGAGAGCCACACCTTGTGATTCAGAAGATGAGGCAGGCATTTGTGGGTTGTTTGGCATTTGGGTGGGATCTTGGGGGCCCGCTCCACTGTTCCCCACAGTTGTCTGATCTTTTATTTCCATTTTCTCTGTTGACTGTGGACAAGGCGCCATGGGCACTTGTTCAAATGGGTCATGCCCAGGAGTCTGACTGGGTCTTGTGGAAGGTGACTGGCCAAATCCATCTTCAGAAACTCCAGGGTGTTTTGGTGTGAGAGAGTCTGGATGAGGAAACTGTTCTTGAAGCCTGGTTTGAGGAGGTGAGAAAGGATCTTGACCTACTCCTGGTCCTGGCCTTACCATAGGTCTGTTATGCACATCAGAACCAGGCCTTGGAGTCCCTGGAGGTTGGGCATAAGGATCATTAACCATTGTTCTGTGGGCCCCTGGCTGTGAAAACATGTCATTACTCCCTATCCTAGATGGTCCAGGTGTACTTGCAAATGGTTCTACTGGTCCCCTTTGGCTACCTGGTGACTTAGAGAATCTTTCTCCCACAGAGGGCCGTAGAGTACCTGGTGGATGACCAAAAGGATCCATTGAGTGGGAAGGTGACATTCGTTGTCCAATGTGGGGCTTGTGAGCAAACTGGTTCATCCCACTAGGACGAGGAGTAGTAGGTGCCTGTGAGTACGGGTCGGTGGACGGACTAGATGAGTTTGATGACTGACCGTAGTTGTCATGAGGACGTGGGGTGCCTGGTGGTCGAGCGTAGGTTTCAAAAAACGGTCGAGGTTGAATACTGTGTTCATTCATGGATCGCTGGTTTCCTGCAGGCTGCGAAAAAGGGTCTGGACCTGGCTTGTTGGGACCAGGGGGCTGGGCAAAGGGGTCATAAGTGAAACGATCTGGCCTGGGTGTGGATGGTGCATGTGCATAAGGATTTCTAGACATTTGAGGAACTGGTCCTGACTGAGAAAACGGGTGCCCCTGAGGGTGATGCTGACCCATTCTAGGTGGACTGGTGAAACTGTCATTTGCTGATGGTCTTGGGGTATGCGGAGGATGTGCATAGGGGTCATTTGGTTGATTTTGGGAGAATCTGTCAGTGGGATGTTGACCTGGTCGGTTGAAGGCATCCTGAGCCTGAGGAGGGGGCATTGGTGTTTTAAAGAGAGGAACAGCTCCAGATTCATTACTTCCAGGTATTGGTGCTATTAGAGGCCTTGAGTAAGGGTCAGACAAAATCATCCTGTTCTGGGCCATGCGCTGATAGGCATCATTTCTTATCATGGGCCGTGAGTATGGGTCTCTGCCAGGAGAACCCATTGGGGATCTTCCTTGAGCCGCTTGACTGCCCCTGGGTGGTCCTATGGGTTTCAAAAAGGGATCCATTTCTCCCGTAGGTCTGGGTGTATCAGGAGGTTTGGCATAAGGGTCATTGCACACTGAGGTGGGAGAACCAAATGATTCATGTGCTGGAGAGGGTCTTCCTCTCTCTTGCGGTTCTGTCAAAGAGGTGGGTGATTTGCCAGACTCCACAGACATTCTGCGACATGAATTTGGTCCGAGAGGCGGTGGTCTTGGGGTCCCAACCATTTTGGCATATGGGTCCCATGGAGAAGATGGTCCAGAACCAGAGGATCCTGGTGAGAAAACTTGTGGAGACTGGGGCTGGGACGATGGACCAGATGGAGGGGGAGGAGGCGGTCGCACAAAAACGTCCTCTGAAGGACAAGATGTTGGGGTTGCTTGTAGTTGCGGCCTTGCAAAAGTTTCTTTCGAGTTTAACTGCTGCATCGGGGAGGAGCTGCCGTTACTGGGCTGAGAGGCTGGACTCTGGTTACCACTGTTGGTACCATCTCCCTCTGATTGACTGGTTGTCTGCTGTTGATGTTGCTGCTGTTGCTGCTGCTGGAGTTGTTCATTTTTTACTTGCTCCAGTTTCTGTGTGGCTTCAATCTTGGCCTGTTGCTTGCTTTTCTGCCTCATTTGCTGTCAAGACAGAACACAGAGAGAGAGAGATAAGGAGAGATTAGACTTCAACAAAGATGCAGAATTTATTCTCATGCCAAGAATGAACTGGACCTACTAACCACCAATGTCATCACGGTTAATGCGAAGGATAGTGCAGATGTTTAGGAAGCGTTAATAAACGACCACTTCTTAGCTGTCTTTATATAAAGTGGACCTGGCGCTGCATTCTCTGACTTCATTGCATACACTCTTACCTGTCTAAACTTCCACTCTTGTTCATGCTCTGACTCTTTTGGTTTCAAAGGGTCTTTAAAGAGGAGATCTGTGTCTAGTGGTATGTTGGGATCAAACACCTCAGGGGGATGTTGCTGCGGCTGATGCCTCTTCACCGTCTCATTCGACATCTGGACTTTGTTGATGCGCAGGGCTGCTCGGTTATCTCTTGCCTTTTGCTAAACAGCAAAATCAATCACATTGACAAATACAGGCGTCACATAAGTATTTCATAACTACGGGTCTGACAAAATTCTCTGTAGAAAAGGTGTAAAAATTAAATTAAAGCACAATGATATGGTTCACACAATGAAAGTGTTTAAAAAAACAGTTTCTATGTTATTAGGTAATTAGTAAAATGTTATTTACCTAAAAAGAAAAAGGATGTTTGCTTTTTATTTTTGTTAATGCCAACAGGCGAAGTTAAGTTTTATAAGGTTTTCCATCAAACTAGGGTTTTTCTTTTCTTTCATTGTTTTTGTGAATAACAATAGACGAGCAAAGACACAGGATTGACATTGTGGTGGTTAAAAGAATTTCTGAAATTAAACCGCTTGAAGTGGGAATTTAACATGTGAAACTGAACGCCTACTTTTATTGGAAAAAGCAACTTATTTTGAAGCCAAGTTATGCAGTTACTCTGTTTGGGTGGCTACATCAACATCCCAGTGTATGCTCCACTGTCCATTCATACTAAAAATAAAGATTAAAGTGGAGTTTTTAACAGGACATTGACTTCTAAGTAAGGGCTGCACAATACATCTGATCCCTGTTTTTACAATTATAGATTGAATTAACATTAGTATATTATACATAAAGTTAAATACCAGAACTAACACACATCAAATTTTTTATGACAATCTTTTTTTCCCAAAAGATATTTAAAATTCAGTAAGACAGTGGGAGACAATGACTGTCAACATGTCATTCTAATTTTTATTGTTCAGCTGCACAGATGACAGGACAAATAGCTCATAAAAAAGGAAGCACACGCGCCCTTTCTTTGCTTGAAACTACAGGGGAAGGTTTTCCACTTCAGTCATCAGAAGCCAGTGTCCTGCGTGTTTTGGATGTGTCCTTGGTTCAATACACTTCACTCAAATTATTGGTTTATTAACCACAGACTCTGCTGAATTCAGCCATTTAAATCTGCTGCTAATGTGCTATGTGAATGGATTACATCTCAAACATGCAGGATACTGGTTCCTGAGTACTGGAACTGAACACCCTTAGACAATTTGCAAAATTACAGAAATCTACTTTAGATCCTCAGTTATAAAAGTGAGTATGAAACGCCTTCAAGGTCAGTAGAAACATACTTGTCACATACTTGTCACATTTACAGCAGTTTCTCTAATCAAACCTCAAAAGTCTCAAATCGTGAAGGAAAAAATGCACTGATAAAGTACAGTCTTAATTATCAGGGTAAACTATTCCAAAAATATAGCAATTTACTTAAGCTGAAGATAAGCAATTTTGTTGTTCTCGTCTGAAGAGTCTAAAAGGTTTGACTGGATTATTCACTGCACTGTCAAAAAGCAGGAGGCCAGAGAGAGGAGAGGGATCTTACCACATATGGGGCCCTGTCTTGTGAGCTAGCTTTCCTCCATAGTTTAGCAATTTGCTTTACTCTTGTAGACCAGTCTGTTGGAAGAACAAAGAAATTAAATGCAAATTAAATAATGCAGTAGCAAAACATGCTCAAATAAATGAATCTGAAATAAATAAATCTGGAAAGATAAATAAAAGCTTCTGAACCAACTACTAACCCGGATATTCTTCTTTAAGGTTGGGGAAATTGATATTTGTATATAGGACGGGCGCAACAGTGGCAAGCTCCCCTAGCGTTTCCTCTTTCTCCCACTTGAGTGTGCTCCTTTGGGCGTTTGACATGGCTTCGGTTTCCCCATCAGGCAAAGACCCGGGAGGTGGAGGGCCAGGGCCGTGGGTAGAAGTTGGCCAAGGACCAACTGCCTCTCTGGCCATCTGATTAAATTTACGATCCCTGCAACAAAAAGAACAGCGGCTCAAGAAATATCATTCAATGTCAGAGACAGCAAAATAAGAGCTTTATTAACAGCAAGCTGAGCATTACCTTGGATTGTCAGTGAAAGGCATGCGGTTCAGAGGGGAGAAATTTTCTGGGATGCAAGGTCCTGTTGCGGGATTTGCAGGGAAGCGTGCGTTTGGTCCCCTCATACCATTGATCATTGGCATCCTTGGAAACATTGGGTTACCTGCGCACATAATAGACACAAATATGAAGCATTTATTGTTTTAAAAACCTTTATGTGATGCTTGCATTGAAATAAATACAAAGTGACTGGATAGTGTACCTGCATTATGATGAGGCATACCAGTGCCAGGTGTAGCAGGGAGGGATCCTGGGACGTGAGGGTGAGGCACCTGTGGTGGAGGTGGTTGGCTCGTGCTTGGGCTAAGGACTGCAGTGAAGAGATCTTCCACATCCTTGCCCTCCAGCTCTGGAACAGAGGGGCAAACACAATGTTGCGCATATAAGTAATGCACCTCATCTAATATTTCATCAAGTAAAATTTCTAGTCTATTCTTCAAACTCATTAGCTACTTTGCATCTGGGAAATAACTTATTATCAATATATTAATAATATTATAACATTGATTTATTTTGGTTCTCTTTCTTTGCTAAACACTGAGTTGCACATGTAGGTGGGCAAAAATGTAAAAAAAAAAATTTAATTAAATTAAAAAAAGTACCAACCTGGAATTTTGTAAAATTTGCTGAGAATTGATTCTGAAAAGAAAGCAAAATCATAAAACATCATTATTCAACTTGTCACTGAAGATTCAGATAAAAAGTATTTTATAAATCAAATACTGCAAGTGTTTATGAAATTTCAGAGTTAAAGTACATGTCTACCCTGTCGAAAATAAATACATGAAAACAGCTGTTTTTGAAATAGAAACTATGCTAACCACTAATATGGTTATGGTTGGTTTAGTGGTTACAGTGATGCTGAAGTTATTTTCAAATGTCAAATTCACAATTCACAGATCTACATTTCAAAGAGCCTTTCAAGACATAAGACTAGAAAGCATCTTAAGGAAGAAAAGCTGCCTTTGTTAATTAACTTATGATATTTTTTTTAGTCTCAGAAATTTATCTGACAGAAAAATCCACTGACCATCAGTGACCATCTTGTCTAGCTCTGGGCTAAGAATGCCGTCCAGGGGTTCTTCTGGGATGGTTCGAGGCGTCCTTCGGCCAGTCTGAGACTGGGGCGCTACCGGGGAGCCATCTGCAAGTGGCCCAATGTCCAGTCCAGCTGTGGAAACACAGACAGACAAACAAAGAAAGATGTAACACAGAAGGGGGGGGGGGGAGAAAGTCACCACAGGTTTTGCTTTTAAATGAGTCAATGCATGAGAACTTGTTTAAGTAGAAAGGCAATTAAAACTAAACTATTTAAAAGTCGAGCTCAGTTTTTACGAAACACCTCAACACTTTTCATGTGATGAAAAGATTGCTTTTGAAAAATCATTTCATAAAACTTGTATAAGAAATTGACGCACTGTAGCTCCCAGGAGCGCTTAAAATTAGAGATTGCCACAATTTTCATTCCATAAAGACCCCGCAAAATGTACTGCACAGCTTTTTGTCAGGAAGCCAAAGGCATGAAGATAGAGGCCCTTTACTGGATTCAGAAACTAAGAACATTTGTCAAGGCCCTTCACTCTCTAGACTGCTCATTTTTGAATGCTAGGACGCCCTTGTCAGTTTCTTTTTCCCATTTTGAAGAAATCTTCTTTGAGCCAGATATGAATTCATGAGAGGATATTTGAAGGCTCACGATCACAAAGACTGGCACACCAAATACATTTGGGCAAAAACTGAAGGTGTGTTAGACAGATACTAAGCAGCTCATGAGTGTTATTGCAATCTGAAATGGCAGAGAGAGAGAGAGAGAGAAAAAAAAGAAAAGCTAGGTATGAAGTCACTGTAGTGTTTAAACATGCACACCCAAAACAGAGACACACACTGCAGGAGAAATGCACTAAAGCAGAGAACTGGAGGCCAAAGCACCCTTACCAAAAGGAGGAGGTGAGCTGTCAACCTTGAAGGGGCAAAAATCAAGACCTACAAGAACCCAAAACCAAGTAAAATAAAATGGTGAAGACAGAATAAACTAAACAAAAGATTAAAAACAAAAAACAAAATGAACAATCAAAATGAGGCAATAAAGAAAATCACAAAGGTGAAGAAAGTAAAACAAACATGTCCCCTGGGGATATTTCTGTATAAGGAGTAGTAGAGAATTACATGAACCCATCATAGGTGACTGTTAATATATTCTGTCACTGTCACTGCCTGTGAGATATTTGACGCACCAGAGTCACCGCTTGGCTTTCCGAGCACTCCCAAGATGTCTGCACCAGTGTTCAGAACATCAGCTAGATCAACTAATGGTTCCTCTGTCGTCTCTGCAGATGAAGGAAAAGAAATAAAAGGAAAAAAAAAAAAGGAAAACCAAAGTGTCACAAATAATAAATGATGATGAACTGACATGAGGGATCTTGAGCTGCTTGTTGGGATGTCACATGTAGAGCTTGTTGTTGATTAAACCTTGGATGAGCTCAAATTTTCAAAAGCCGTTCCCCCCCCCCCAGAAGAGGTCGTAACAATATCTGACTGACATGGAGTTTAATGTGATTTAAAAATACAAAACAGGTTTGAAGATAGATAGCTGAACTCTACTGAGACTGTAAGTCACAAATGTTGACAAAAGGCGTCAGCGGGTTCAGTTAGAATGATTGAAATCAAATCATAATTTTTCAAAATGGTGGTTGATAGGTCAGCACTGACAGGGGATCACTTAAAATAATAATAATAATAAAAAAAAAAGCTTTTTGGAATCCAGTACCATCAAGCATCCTTCAGTAAAGTCCACAAGATTAAAAAACAGTAGAAGCATGATCGTCTTAATTTCTGTCGCTTGCAAAAAGTTACTATTTAAATGCTACCATACAATAGGTTTGCTCAATGTTGACAGCTTTTATTTTATTTTCTTTTAGACAAATTATCATTTTGGTTTCTGGCTTCATGTTTTGTACAAAAAGCCAGTTTTTTTTTGTTTGTTTTTTTTACGTCACACATTAAAATAAAGAAAGAAAGTCACATTAGAACAACACACTCTAAAGTATTTTATTGGGATTTTATCTGGTGGAATGTATTATTTTGAAAAATTGAAAAAATAGTTTTAAATAATAAAAAGAAAACAAATAAATAAAAATTGGAAAAGTTATGAGTGCATTTGTATTCAGCTCTCTATTCTTTGAAATCATAAAAAAATCCAGTTCAACCAATTTGGTAAATCATTGCCAATAATTGGTAATTGGAAAAATAGAGTCCTATAATTTAATCTCAGCACAAATCCAGCTGTTACTTGAAGGCCTCAGAAACTTGTTATGTGGTCATTGGGGATCCAACAGCATCACAGAGATCAGGGAACACAGAAAGAAGGTCAATGGAAAAGTGGACAAATATGATGCAGGGTCAGGCTATCAAATAACATCCTAAACTTTCATGATTTCACAGAAAACCAACCGATATATCATTGGAAAATGAACACAGCCCAACTGTAGACCTACAAGATAAAAAATGACTGTTCGCCTAACTCCACAGATGATTAACCAGATGCTCTGGTCAGAAGAGACCAAAATTCAACTTTGCCAGCAAAATGTTATGTGTGGAGGAAACTAACCCTGCCTTTTATTCCAAACACATAATTCCCATATTGAAGGTGGCAGAATCACGCAGAGAGGATGGTTTTGTAAAGGGGGGCAAATTGGACCCATTTAACAGGAGGCAAATCCTGGAAAACAACATATCAATGGCTTCAAAACACTTAAAAACTGAGCTTTATGTCCCACCAGTACAGCACAGGCAAACATCCAGACAGAGCTATGAGTGACAGCAGCTCAATCAAAGTCCAGAAGTAAATCTAATGTGAATTTGACACGAGCCTTGAACCTGAGTGACCTTGAGCTTTCTAGCAAAGAACAAAAAAAGAAACATTTCCTTCTACATACTGTATGTGCAAAGCTGGTAAAAACTTGAAACTGTAACTGCAGTGAAAGGTGGCTCCACAATCTCTTTGTAAGAAAATATTTAATCATGTATCATTTCATTTCCACTTCAAATCATGCATTAGTTAGGTGAGCAAATAAAATCCCGATAAAGTACATTAAAGTATGTGGTCACGATGCAATAAAGTGATTTAAGTTCAAGCGTTATAAGTAGTTATGGAATGCCGTGTATTTAAGAACAGAGGAGAGAAATTTGTAATCAAAAACAAACCCGTTTTCTTCATATATTCAACATTTATCCTGCAACATTGCATTCACTGCGTGAATTACATCACCACTAATCGCTTGGAACAAAATTATTGTTTATACATACGTGGTGCTGCCGGCCTGGAAGGAACGGATGCTGCTGATGCACTTAGCAGCGGGTCTGATGTTGAGTCCAAGAAGCCTGAAATGGGCTGCTTCCTCTCCACGTAGCTTTGCCCGTCCTCCAGCAAGCCTGATTCAACCCCCTGCTGCCTACTCTGCTTGCTTTTGTCCAGAAGGTCCTTACCAAAGAACGCCTCCTGAGAAAGACAACAAACAGGACCAGTCAACGCCATGGCGACGACGATAAGCACCGTCAGAGGCGAGTGATTATTTCATAAAGATGAGAATGACAATACAAAAGAGAAAAATTGCTGGAAAAATTTTTTTACAAATAGAATAAAACTAAGGTAAAAAGATCAGCATCATTGTTTTTTTTTTTTCTGGTCAGTATAGGAAAAAAGTAACAAACATTGTTCTGCTGTACTGCAATACACAATGATGGCCCTCGACAACTGTACTGAAAGTCTAAACACAGCAAACTTTTTGGCAAGCAGGTCAAGTAGAAAGCATGTCTGGACCACAAAAATTAAATTATAAAATAGTACTCATTGATATTTTAATAAAAAAATGAATACTTTGTCTCGTAAATTACATTTACAATTTGAAGAACATTTGAATTTGTGTCTTTTCCGAAAGCCCCCTCATCAGGGAAAAGACTCACCCTAAAACCTATACATATATCTGCCTCAACCTTTTGTGCTAGTGGGCTAAACTTAGATCATATTTAAATTGTGGTCAAAGGCTGCACATGACACATCTACCCCCAGGCTGCACTTTGGAGAGCCCTCCTCTAGTCCTCCTCCTCCAAACCATCAGTCACATGGTTCTGACCCCTCAGGACCGACCTCCACTAATCAGCTACATCCCAGCTATCCTCAGGAACATGGAACAGTGCTCACTGTTGCACTGAGACGCTCAAGCTCAACGTGTTATCTCAATAATTAATGGAATCTGCTTCACTGTGTAAGACTTTTAGGTTTTCTCCTTAATGTGGTGGGATAAAGAGTGGCAGTGACAGCTTAATGCACATCACCTATCGAGGTTTTGGGCAACACAAAGTGACACTAAGATACTGGCTGGGGACAAGCAGCCATCTACAGTTAAGCCTTTGTATGTCAATTCACAAGAAAGAAAGGAACCATTTAAAAAAGTTATGATAGCAGACAAGCATGCTCTACTCAGAGATACTTTATGATGTTCCATCTTTTCCAAAAAGCCCACAGAGGGGGTTAGGGCGCATACTGGCAAAGTAGTTTCAATGCAACTTACTATGCTTTCCCTGCCTTCCCCAGGGGTGAAAGAACGATTTTCAGAAAGACGTAGCTCAAAACAGACTGACTTTTTTATTTTTTTCCCCTTAAAACTGTACATTTGAAAAGGAAAACAAATGTTAAATTCACTGACATTTTTATCTAATTTGCATACTAAAACTCATATAATATGGAATGTGTTGCCTATTCTGGCAACACATTCCACACATTAAACTACAACATCCAACTCTGGCTACATGGAGGCATAAACAAGAGGCAGAGATTCTCACACAATGATAATCTTGAGTTTAAAAAAAACCAACCGTTTTAATGTATTTCCAAAAAAAATATGAACAAACTACTTGGTTTTATTGAGAAACACAAAAGCTACATTATCTCTGCCATGGCAATTATATATGGATTATTACAGTTACAATAATAATAATAATCAATATTTTTCTGTAGTTCTAATACCGAAATATGGCATGGAAAATCCAACATCATTCCACACTCAATTAACTTATTTTCTATGAGATCTGAAAAAATGGGCCAGTAAATATTCAAACTTTTCTACATTTTTTGAGACTGTGTAGGAACCTTGTACGTGAACACCAGCTAAATTTAGCAGGTTCAAAATGCCTTTGTGCAGAATGTGACACGTTTTTCAACATTAATCTGCTACTGTTGGACAAAAACTTGGACAGAATAGATACAAGTAAGACAGGACATGAAATCCAGGACAGGCAACATAGGTGAAGAAAGTAGCTACTGGGACCAAAGTAAACCTTTCTCTGTACTGTACAATATTCCACAACTATGACACTTACTTGTAACAGATTGAAATATAGAAAGAGTGAATTGAAAAGAATTAGACTAACAACTAAAATGACTAGCAATGCTCGAATTAAGCATCTTAAAAACTAAAATTATAAACCAAAATTAAATTTGATTTTAGTCAAAAACAGGGCAAGACAAATTTAAAAATGTGCAATCAAAATTAATACTGATCAGGCATATAAACTGATAGCTTCTTAATTAGACATGCTGCAGATTAAAAACGGTGCTGGTTGCTGCATCTTGACATTCCAAGCCAGCAGCCCCTCTACATGTTATGAGCCATAAATATCCTCACAGCCAAACTTTACTGTGAGCAGGGAAAAGCCTGAGAAGTCAGCTGACCAGCAGTGCACAATGACATAGAATGAGAACATGTGGCTCTACTTTCCACCTTATGCAACTGGAGAATATAAACATATTATATATGTAAAAGATTAATACATACATATATAATACACAGATAAGTGGTAGATACCACCATTTTTTTGTAAAATAGACCATTACACACTCCAGATAACTGACCTGCAGATAGGCTGGAAAAGCTTCTTCCAGCTTGGTCTTCTTCTTCCTGTAGCGTTTCTTTATCTTTTCCGGGACCTCTTGTCCAGAAGGCGTCTCCTCCAAATGAGTATCTGGCTGGGCTTCTGTCCAACCTGAAAACAAAACATTATTTCAGAAATTTATGAGTTCAACGACACAAATTTAAATTATATGCATAGTTCTGGTGCACTGACCTTCATCTTTACCGATGGGATTCTCTGACACAGAGCCAGACGAATCTTTTCTGCAGAGGGCTCGCTTCGCTTTGCTTGGGCCTTGGCCTGGCCGGCTTCTTTGACGGACCATGAACCCCCCAATGCCTGATAACAAAGCAAAAACAGATTTGCTCGCAAACTTACATTTAAGTGCAATTTTCCTCTTCAAAACTGAGGCTGACTAGGTTAAAGCCTAGCCTTTTATTGTCTCTGTAAAGTGGCAAAATAATGCAGGCTTGAAAACACCCGACAGAGCCCTCTGTGCATCTGAGGCCGTGAGATGGCAGCACAACTCTGCAGCTACAACGCTGGGCATGTACTGCACCATTTTATGCTTCAGGAGAGCTGTCTCCTTGGATCAGGTGCCCTACCCGGTCGGTACGGTTTCCTCTTCCTCTTCTTGACGCCGTCGGCCCCTTTGGAGTCATCTTCCGCTGGCTCTCGCTCCAGGCTTGAGTCAGACTTTGTCTCGCAATCAAGGAGCTCCGCCTCTGTAAGAGGTAGAGAAGTGATGATTAGTGACAGCCCAGCAGCTGAGAACACCCCAGTCAGGCCCCTCAAAACAGTAACAGGGTCAGTTTCGTCCAAACCCCACTCCATAGCAAGATATTCACCTGATTAAACTTCAACTGCACAAGGTCCAAGAGTGAATATCTTTCTATTAAATGTACATTGATCAAGACAGACCAAAGACTACTATAGCAAACAAGTGAAATTTTAATTAGTTACATTGAGGACATGCTAATATATCAGCTGCTTTTTTTTACGTGATTATTTCACACAATGATTATTGCCAGCTGAACATTTGTCAAGCAGATAGTCACCGACACCACCAGGTCATTACTAAAGAAGCTGGCTGTTCACAGTGTGCTGTATACGAACATATTAATGGAAAGTTGAGTGGAAGAAAAAACTGGGGCAGAAAGTTGCACAAGCAATCTGATTTTATTTTTCAGAAGGACTCAGCACCTGCCTCCGCTGTCAGTAGTACTAATACTTGCTTTAATGAACACAGTATCATTGTGCTTGATTAGTCAGAAACTCATCAGACTTAAACACCATAGAGAACCTGAGGACTCCCATCACAAGGAAGACAGGAGACACCAGAACCAATAATCAAAATAAACTGAAAGTTGCTATTAAAGGTACCTGGGCCTCCATAACAGCATGGCAGTGCATCAGTGTGTTTCATGCCACAACACACTGATGCAATACGTAGACATACTGGTCATTAGGCCAATATTTCTGCATAAAAAAATTGCTTCTCTATTTTCTATAATGTTCTATTTTTGCTAGACACCGAGTCATGGGTCTTCTTTATTTACAAGCTATGAAAGAACAGAAATAAACCCTTGAAATGTGTCCCTCTTAGTGGAAGAAACATATCTAATCTTAAGATTAGATTCTTTATTTGAATTACAAAAATAAACACATTTTTTAAAAGATTTAATTTCCTAAAATGGGTTGGTACAACGGGATTACATGCAGGATGTATGAGATCATGGATACCTCTGTTGTCCTCCATGTCTTCGTCTCGAGACAGTTCTGAGAGAGGGTCCACGGGGGCCTGCAGCACGGCCACGCTGTTCTGGTTAATAATCTTCAGCTTTAGCTTTGGTTTGGGTTTCCGTCGTCGTGACGCAGCAGCAGACAAGCTCTGGAGCTGACAAAGTCCTGACTCTGTCAAACAAACACCATCCTGGGTGTAGGTCCGAGACAGATCTGAACAGAAAACGGAAAAACAGGTTAAATACTTCAAAAATAAATACCCATCTCCTCCGGATTGCTTTAAACTTACCAAAATCTTTAGCTTTGGAAAATGTCTGTGTCACAAGTAGTGGCTCGGTGATATCTCTTGTCTTTGTCATAACTGCAGCAGAACCAAGAAGTACAAAAGCAGCTCAGTAATTTAACAAAATAATTATTAAACATGTGGCAATAAAAACACAACACATTTGCTTTAATTTAAAACAAAACAAAACATTGTGCTAAATCACTACGCTCCCACCTTTTGTGGTCTTAAATGTTCGGCACATGGTGCAGTCGAAGCTGCTCTCTGCCGCCTTTTCTACGTCATCTTCTGAATGAAGATTCTGACAAGAAGCATGAAACCATCTGCAGAGAGGAGAAGACGTTCAGATAGTTTCCAGAGAGTTAGTCAGGGTTCTGCATTCCTTCCATGACAGTTCTGCAGGAACAACACAGACCTGTCACACTGGCGGCACTGAACAATGATGGTGCCCTCGCTGTAGTCCACCAGGCAGACTGGGCATGATGTAAGGCTGGCACAGGGAGCACACTGGGTGTAATTATTTTGCCAGTCACACCTCAGTCCTGGAGTGGTTGCACCACACTGCGTGCAGGACACACACCTGCAGGAGATGGGAGAAAAACAATGGTTATTTAGTCCAAATTATTTCCAAGAGGATAGAGATAAAAACAAAAAAACATTAGGCCACATATGTTACATTAGACAATTATTTAGCTTAGCCTTAAAGAAAGCATCACAGAAAAAAGTCATAAATTGGGAAAGAGTGAAGTTAAGTAAACCGGAATGTGACTCTGCAAGGCACCAGTTCAGTTCTAATTTAAAAGACTTACTGCTTGAAGCCCATTTGAGCACAATGATCAAAGAGTTACTCACCACTTGCACTTCCAGCTGTCCTTAGGAACATTCTGCAGAGGAGGGTCCAGACAGTATGTGTGATAGCTGATGTCGCAGTCGTCACACAGCAACAAGCGGCCAGGATCTGTGGCTTGCCCACAAGCCTCGCACACCGTACACTCAAGACATCGCCAGCCTTTACTGAGCACCACCTTGGTGATCTGTAAACAGTACAGCAGTAACAGACATGGAGAAATGTAGTTTCTGCCCTGCAAGCTGTCTTTTAAAATTTTTATCCTATAGAAAATAGGAAGTCCTCTATTAATTTTTGACAAATAGTTCGACAGTGAGCAGTCGTATAATGTGGGTTATGGAAAAGCTGTGCCAAAGAGGGGATAGAGAGAACAAAATAAAGAAAAAGAAAAGAAAGATTGAGAAGAGAAAGAAAGAAAAGTTCATACATGCGCAAAAGAAACAAAAAACTAATTTAAAAGGAAAGCCACAATGAGAGAAAGATGGATACGTGGGGGGAAGAAAGGGATGGAAGTCCAAATCAATCAGAGATAGAACTCAAGTTTGGGAAGACAAAAACAAGGAAGGAAAGACATTGAAGGAAAGTAGTCAAGACATGAGGGAGTGAGGAAGTAAACAGAAGGGAAACAAGGCAAAAAGAAAGGTAAGGCGGAACAATGAGGAGAAAGTAACAAGGTATTAGATGAAAAAAGGGGAAAAAAACTATACCTTTATACCAACACAGAAGGGATGGTAGCACTGGCCACACTGTACACAGGCCAACAGACGTCCCTCTGCACCGAGACCGAAACTCCCACACACCACGCACATGTCCTAAAAGTGGAGACGGATGTGAGTAAACTAATTTCAGTGAAATTGCTGAGTTACGCCAGTAAGTTTCAGAGGTTAGAGTAAAACAAGGCTTGGTTATTTCTGCTTCTGTGCTGTTGGGGGAAAAAAAAAAAAAAAACTCCGGAGGCCAAATTTTTAAGCAAACATTTTATTATGAGGCCATTTAGCGTGAATACAGAAATTCATGGTCAGGAATTTCAAATTAAAATCTGAATGTGCACAAAACAGATGGGCACACATACAAACCTGTTTCAGCGTGAAACTGTCATTGCTGGAGAAAATTACGACAGTGCTGTGCATCGCATTTTCCTCCTCTTCTTTGAGTGGGTATTGTGTTTCTATTGTGGTGATCTGCAAATAAGAAGGAAAAAAAAAACACACAAAAAATTTACATACAAATAGGAGAGCACAGGCTTTAAACAATATTTTATTACTGTCAAATAATACTGTAATTTTTCAAAGAAAAATGACATAACCTTTAATATGAACATCATCACTGCTTATAAAATAGCTGTTGTTTGCTTAACGAAGTATTTAAACAATCTCGTAAAGATCATACCCCAGGGTTGATGCTGGGACTCACTCCGTTTTTTCCTCTGGCTCTGCCCCGTCCAGCTCTGCCCGACAGCCCTGCTCCTCTCGGCCTCCTCCTACCGGGAAAGCCTGATCCTCGACCCTGCAGATGAACAAAAAAAAACAACACAAAATGGCCAATTCAGTCTAACCATGCAATCACAATTTATTGTCATACAAACTGAAAAGACAAGCCCAAGCTCCGTCTGATTGTAAAAGTCAGCTTCTTTTCTGAAACACCTCTTTGGATGCCAAATGCCCAATTCATTTAGCTAAAGGTGCAACTATTCCCCAAGATGCTTCTTCTGAGAGTTCACTCATTGACGAGACAAAGGAGCGACTGGACACTTCTTCAATACATATTTGCTCCACATGCTAAAATTACACATTTCACAGATTGACTGAGGCAATAATGGTTCACGAGTGATGTGAATGTCATGGTGAGGGGATAAAAACAAAATTTATTTATGATGGGTGACACATTTAAATCAATATTAAACACTGATATTACATATTGTATGGTTCCAAGAAAGCAAACCTAATTTTAACTCGACACCACTCTGTGCTTCTGCATTCAATAAAAATGAAGGCAGCGACTGTTCTTCAAATTAGAACTGCAAAATATTTACTGGATCTTCACAATATATCAAAGCCACTGTTCCTACACAGCATTTTACATGTAAAAAATGTTGTGTAGGAATAACAGTTGTCAAAAAAATACTACGTTTTTCTTTGTGTTTAGCCCTTTATGGCTATTTGTTTTAATAAACTACTAAAGTTCACCATGAGTCTGTGGAGGTCTCTCTACTGTAGCCAGTCAAAATACATGAAAGTAAAACAAAAAAAACAAAACAAAAAAAAAAAAAGAAGGGAGAAAATAAAGAAAAGGAGCAAGAGTGGAAAGAATGGAAGAAGGAAGGAAGGAAGCTAAGCAAACTCAGTTAAGCTAAGCTAATAAGCCCACTCTGGCTAATTAACCTGAAAAAAATAGCTGGTAGTGTTATTCTATACAGTAAAACAGCAGAGCACATAATAATAAGCACATTTGTTTACAAATGTTCAACTAAATTTAGCCAGCATTAATCCTATAATTTGCGTTATTCTTCCAACACTGTACTTTCTCTTAGGAAAAAAAGGCTAAATAAGTACATGAAACCTCTAATGCGCCTTTTTTATCACAGTGAACGTCAACACATTCAATCTACGTGCACCTAAAATAAATGCTACATCCATTATTATAACCATGTTTCCGTTTTGACTAAATCAATCAGAACATGTTTATTAGGAAATCAATTTTTACATTCAATTTTACCATAAATACCATCTTTTCAATACAGTGACACAATCTACACACCATATGTAATGACATGATGGCCTCTAATAAAATTTCAAGTAAAATCTGGTGTCCTCTGCCAGAAACTGAAAATGGTCTTTCAGCAGGATAATGAGCCAAAACAACAGAAATAGTTTATCCGACGTAAAATCAAAGTTCTTCTATTGTCATCTCAGTCCTCAGATTGAACTGTTGGCTTTCTGTAGGAGTTAGGTCTGACCAAAAAAAAAAAAAAAAACTGAGTAAAGAGTGAGTAACTCGCATGAGAAGGCTACCAATGCGAGGTGATTTTTTTTCCCCCAGTTTGTTGTTTTACACTATTACAAACAACAAACAAAAGTCTTGTAAACAACACTCTGAATGAATACGGGGTGACCGTTAACAGTCATTTGTATTCAGTAGTAAAATAAACCAACACTCTTACTGCACCTTGGACTCCCACTGACGACTCAACATCCCTTCCCCCTGACATGATCACTGAAGGGAAGGCTGTTGCAACAAGTCAAGCCTGCATAACTTATCAGGTAGACAAACCTCAAAAGCAAGCTCTTTTTTTTCACAAAATTACCAGAAACGTCATTCTTTTCCACCTCTAAACTGTACATTGAACACATTCTGGCAGTAAAAGCAATAATGTGCGTATCAAATTTAAGGTACAAGGAAGCTCGAGATATATCCTTCAACAATATGCAGAAGCTACGAATGAATAAAAATTGAAAACATAGTTAACACAATATTTTTCTAACATTTAGCAAAAAGTCCCAACGCAACACACCATAAATGAATGCCTATGTGATGCTGATAATCTTTTTTTGTTGTTCTTGAATCGCGGTTGTGTGAAGCTCCTTGATCTACGCGTCTGTTAGAAAGTGACTTCATAATACAGAGCGATTAAGAAAGTGAAGGCAGGTTCTTCCTCTACAGGTTTCACAGTGCCTTTGGCAGATTTCCCGCAGGGGTTCGAAAGCTTGACATGACTGTCAGCTTCCATCTGCTTGAATCTCCTAAAAATCTTTCCAAAAAAGAAAACAAACAAAAAAAACCATTTTGGCCACATACTTCAAATGTTCTTTTTGACAACCCAACTTCATTTAACCCTGAACTGGAAATCTCACAAAGGCTTATGAAAAAGGTTAAAAAGGAAAAAGTCTAAAATCCACCAAAATGTTGTACCATTCTTACAGTTAAACATTTTAATAAAAATAAAAAAGGCTCCAAAGGTTTTCTCAAGCTGTATGCAACACAGCACTGCCCTGTCCCACCTGTTGCTGCACATTGCCAGGCAGCTGTGCTGAATGAAGACGCCAACAGATTTACCAACTTTAAGAAAAATGTCAACATGGCTGTTTGGAAAAAAGAAATCTGACTCTTATAGATAATACAAAAAAATTATTAAACCACACTTGGCAACGTATGAGCAGAGCATGCTTGTTAAGCAGCCAGAAGCAGACTGGCTACTTGAGTAGATAGCCCAAACAGAAACTAATACATACTTGCTATATTTGTGCTAAACTATAAAGTCTAGAACAGGAAAAAAAAATCTGTGCAGTCAGCACTTGAAATGTGAAATAATTTTGAATTGATATTCACAAGTTATTTTTGCTCCTGCCTATGTATCAAAATGACAAATAATGTTACGGTTATTATTATAACCGTAACAGTGACTTTTCTGTTTTTGTCAGTAGCATGACACAACGGTATTTTTTAGTAGAGAGAAAACACAACAGTGTACAGTTGACAAAGGCAGTCTGAATTCAGTGCTAAAGTGATTATATATTTTGTGAAAAACCTAATACCCTTGTTCACTAAATTCCACTCCAATATGACAAATATTTTAAATCTTCTTCCTCACATATTAGTAAACAAATTGGCTTTCTTATGCCTCTTCTTACTCCAAAGTGTACGTCATCATTTATTGCTGGCTGCATTACAGACCAGTGAAGCTCAGGAATACTCAGAGAGCGAGCGTCACAATAAATACGGTCAGAGAGGGCAGCTGCTGCCCTACCATCTCTGGTGAGCCACTGTATTTACCACTCTGATGCTCCAACCGGGGCTGCCATAAGACTGCCTGGTCCTTGGGTCCCAACCCTCTGGCTGGTCTGGTGACCAGGAAAAGGGTGAGCACACACTGCTATGGGGGCTCCATGCACCCTAAGGTAAGAAGGGATGGGTGAAAGGGTGAGAGAGAGTGAGAGAGAGTGAGAGAGAGAAAGAGGAGGGAGGGAGGAGGGCGACAAAATGCAGCAACTTAAAAACAAAGCCGGCAAAGAAACCAAAACATACGAAGAAGGATGTTAAAGAAATGTGGTGAGGTTCTCATGTAGTAACTTTAGATTAAGTTGAGATACACATTCACTTAAGGGAGGATCTTAAAAGCCAGAACATCTACAAGTCATTAAGTGACGCGACCAGTTAAAGCTAATCCTCATTTTCCATGCGCCTAGTTTAAAGAGCAAAACTTGGACAAGCAAATGTGTTAGTTGCAGTTTGTGTAGAAGAATTTACTAGCAATAGCGTGGCATTATAAAGTAGAAAAGGGTGGGAAATAGACCTGTTACGTCTCTTTATGGCAATCATATGTTTGGCATGCTGACAAGCAAGCAGCTGCATTCGCACAGCAAAACATCAGCGCATTAGCCATGCTTTGACTAAAGAGATTGATTTATGCTTTTTAGAAAAGATTTTCCCATACTGGGTGTAGTAAATTAATTTGAGCCCTGTAATGCTTATTTAAGAGTTAAGATATACTACCTCTAGAAGAGAAAAAAAATACATTTATTCAACTGAACTAGCTCCAATGGCACAATTCAATTCCAAATATTTTTTGAGAAAGTTCTACGTTCTGTATGAGGCAGACTTAGGACTCCAATATCAAAATAATCTGAATATTTGGTGTTTAATCTCCCTCAGCCACACGCAGTATATTAAGTAGATAATAAAAGGAATTACTTCTGCTGTTTCTGACTCAGTGGATGTTCATCCTAAGTCAGACAATGACCCAATGCCATGTTTATGACATGATCATGAGATGAATAGAAAGATAGATGATGATGATGATGATGATGTTTGAGGTGGATACCAGCAGTCAATGTTAGCAAAATATCTTCAATCCACAAAACCTCCATCTCCTATAGGGATTTACACACACACACACAAAAAGACTTTCTCGCATAGTTTTGAACGCTGTGTTACAAAAGGAGTAGAAAAATAGCCACTTTTTTACTTGTGTAGGGCACTGTAAGAGGTAAAGTAATGTTATAGACAGAAACAAACAAGTTACTATCCCAGGCCTGAAGCTACTTCAATCACATAGAAACCAGTGACAGAAAAACTCTGATCATGTTTCAAAGAGCGTGACTCACAGGTAAAACAGAAAGAGAAGGTGAACTAGGTGCAGATACCTATTAAAATTGCTTTGAAGTTTTAGCTGAATTGCAGCAGGGAATCAAGTAGAGTGATTCCCTCTGTGCCAATGAATGGTAGTAAGCTCAATGATTAGCAGTTTGGCGTCATACCTGTTTCACCCGAGGCCTCCCGGGAGAAAACTTCCTCTTTGTGATGGCCGGTTTTCCCATGCCGATCTTCGGCGTGAACGGTATGAGGTTTGTTGTTGGTATCATACTGCTGTGGTCACTCAGCGTGGGTAGGACCTGGGTCTGTGACGGGTCTCTGAGAGGCATCCCTCTGGCCAGAGGAGAAGAGTGCGAGGGAGAGGAGACCATTTCGGCCAATCTCTCCACTGCTGTTTTGACAGGTTTCTCCTCTGAAGACAAACCAGGAAATAACACATTGGGCTTGCTGTCCAGTGTAGAGTTCATCTCCTCTGATCTACTAGAAGTTGAAGGCTTAACAGTCTCTGCCAAGTTCATGTGAAATGCACCCTCGTTCTTCTCTTTGTTAGGTTGCTTAGGAGCAGTTTCCAAGAAAGAAGCCTTCACTACGTCCATACTTGAAGTTTGGTGTAGTGCGACTTCCATTGGTTGTTCCATGAAAGTTACTGATGTAGTACTTGGTTCTTTGGTGGTTGAGATGATGGCCTTAAAATCCTTTGTGCTGGGGTCGACCGTGCCCTGCTCGGGGCAGGCCTCTGTATTTGCTGGTTTGATTAGCAATGTGATATCCTGCGTCTGTAGGGCCTCAATGGGCTGCTGGACAAGAAAGGGTTCCTGGCTCGGAGATGACAATGACGCAGAACTTTCTGTAGACGTGAGCTGGGGTCTAGCTGCTGGTTTTGTTTCTGTAAAAGAGTAAACAAAAGTTGGTGTTAAGAACATACCGTATTTTCCGCACTGTAAGGCGCACCTAAAAACCTTCAATTTCCTAAAAAGCAGACAGTGTGCCTTATAATCCAGTGCGCCTTATATATGGACCAATATTGAGCCACAACAGGTCTAGCAACTACGGTAAACAGCCGCCGACTTCATTTTCGGCCGTAGAAGAAGCGCACGATGGATGCTGGAATAGTTGTCAGAACGATGGTTTGTTAATAAAGTTTGACTGACCTATCTACCTACCGACCTGACAATCAGGTTGTCTGCAGGTCATTTAGCACCACGTTCTCCACCAACATGCTGTGCGCGAACGGAGAAGGGTGACCATCATCCGGCCACGCCCCAGCCCAGTCGCAGAAGGCTCTCCTCGCCGACCCGAGTCGGACTGTTTTGTTGACATTTTTTATGTCAACAAAGTGGCTTTAGATATTCATCCGGGGTGCTTCGACTAGAGTTACCAAGGGACCAGCCCCTATACATTTAAAGCCGGGGACGGCAGGGGAAGAGAGACAGAGGCTGAGGCGGCAGTGTGTCGGTTGGTCTGTGTTACCCAGAAAGCAGTTGGGCACAATATCGCAACACCAACACCGTGAGTGAAACAATGACTGGCACAGCCTACTATATAAAGTACTCGGGGACCACTTCTTTATAAATGTGGATGTGTAACAACAAGAGTATGGAACAAATTGGCAACCCAAACTGAAGCGTCTATTCTATGCGCTTTATAATGCGGTGCGCCTTATATATGAAAAAAGTTTTTGGCCTATTTTAAAACTTATAATCCTTATAGCCTTATAGTGCTATATATAAATGCACCACGTATATATATATAAATGGACCTCAGTTTGGGTTGTTTGTTCCATACTCTATTATTACACATCTACATTTATAAGCACCTTATAGCCTTATAGTGTGGAAAATATATTTGTTAAGAACATAAATGTATTCAACATAATATTTACAAATAAAGCAAAAATTGACGGGCATGAAAACCAACAACCCTTTCAGCTGCTAAATCAGTCATGTTCGCAATAAATTAAGTCGAAATGTACAAACCTGGGTTGAATTCTGCTGTAATTTTGTTGACAGAGGGTTCAGTGCCCTGCATCTCAACAGCATCTGCTCCTCCTTGGGCTTCTAAAGAGAGAAAGTGGAACACACTTATTAGTTTACAAAAATACTTCAGCGACAGGATAATAGCATATTGTAGAAAATCACCAACAAGCGAGCTAATGAAAGGAATTGTTTCAGGTTTTCACTGCCTTAACTAGCCCTGATGAAAGATCCGTAGGCCGAACACTAAAAATCCAATTATTTTCCAATCAGTGAATGCACTACATCCTGGAAGTACCAAATTGTTCCGGTAACAGGACTCTTTAATGTACAAGCTGCTGCTGTGTTAAAGGTAGCTATTTGATGTGAGTTGCTAAAAAACTTGTAAAACAATAATTCTTACATTTCTCCATCTTTGTCCTGAAATATTAGTGAAATCCTGCGCAACACTGACTGCTCTCAGACACTATAAAATTGATTCAAATTGATTTTAGTCCATCAGAGCTTTGCAAGAACAGCAATCAGAAATCTAGCACAAAATCTCTGATCAGTGTAAGTCTCGTTATTATTGAAGAGAACCCTAAGGAGATAGATAACACCCACAACAACCAATAGAAAAGTAAAAAAAACAAAACAAAACAAAAAAAGACAAAAAACTAAATAGAAACTACTTCAGACAGAAGCAACTACCGTGCAACTGGTTGCTACTGGGAGGGGCTACTGGTCAGAATGCACTTGAAATCATTGTTTTGCTTTTTAACAAACTGGTGACTACTATGCCCTTACTCTAGTTTTTTTATGTCCCATGTCTGTTTTGTTTAAAAGCTATCAATTCATTTAACTCGTGCTGTATGAATAGAACCAGTCATCCCTGGCTATCAGGGATCCACACATCGAGCCAATATTCTGCCAGACAGCATCTGACAGTACAGACAGCCTAGTCTTAAGGAGGCACCCACTATTTCAATCCACAAGTTCCCATGTCACACTGATCCTGACACACGCATGCACCTGCTACGCATCAATGCCAGGGAAGGGAGTAACCATGACAACCAACATCCCAGGGTCTGTGTGCTCTGGGCTCATGACTGTGCAGCTTGCAGGTGCTCATCCGGTGCTCATGCCGGAAAGTAAATTAGGAAGATGGGCCTACAACCATCTCTTGCCATCAGCTATTGACCAAGCTGAACACACATTCATTGTAATAAACTCTTTTTTTTTACTCACTGAATAAGCAAACTAAACAGTTTAGATTATTACATAACTAAAACTCTGCAATAAAAAATCCTAGTCAGGACTAACTTGCACATGCAGGGCAGATTTAATAGCATCTATTAAACATCGATAAACCTGGAGCGGTGCGAAAACTGGCAGTCAAACAGCTCAAATAAAGAATTTTATTAAAGTACCCATTTGGGTGTATGCCAGATGAGTTATAATTGCAGCTGGTATCTTGTTTAATGTCATATTAAATTCCATCTATAGCGATACAACTGAGGTTTGCATGAGCGAGAATCAGAGTTTTACATTGATTAATACCAGTAGTATATCTACAGTATTACACTGCTAGTTGATTACATCTGATACAGACAATATTTAAATTAGTCTAAAGCATTGATTCAGTTACTTAAATCTTACTGCACAGATAAAGAGAACACCAATAGCTATTTAAACATTTGTACCGTTTTCACTTATCCGTCAGTAAGAACACCAGAAAGTGGTTTCTAGAGAGCATAAAGTATATAAATATTGGCTACTGGTAAACAGTAAAGTTAAAATAGAACATCAAAATAGGCCATTTGCGCTCTGTGATGTCGTTGCTGTAGTCTGACAAGCCTGATGTGTCATTAAGCAGATTAATATAAAATTAATTTTGAAGACTATTACAAGAATTGTGGCCTAAAGTAGAACTGCGCAATACAGCAAATGGCAACGGTCAATCACAACATCACGGTTTTCAGTATAATAAAGTAAAGACTGTTTTGTTGTGGACCGTTATGTTGTAAATGTTGTCATGCAACTTTTTCTATTTGCTAAATGTCAGTATACTACATACAGGAACACGGCCATGCTTTTAAACAATTTGAGAAAGCCTAGCTGATATTATGATTTTATGACTTTGTGCTAAGACTAAATCAAAACCACAACAGTTGTTTGGAGGCACACTTTAATGTGTTTTAAAGCCACACCTCAAATACACCACTTTCTTGTGTGACATCACGGAAAAATTAAAAGCAACCAGCCGGGATTAGGTAGGGAAAAGTGTGCCTCCACGACTCCGGTTCATCCTTGGATACAAATATCCACATACTTAAAGTCGCCATGTTTATCTGTTCCAGCAATTATGCAAGAATAAACACAATGGGAAATGATCCGCCGTCTTAAAGTTTGAGGAGTCGTGTTCCAAGTCCCAGAGACTCTTTGAATCCCCAGAACATAAAAGCAAAAGATGTTGGCTGTAGCTGACAACAGTCATTGTTCACATTATTAATTCTGTACCTATATGGAAAGCCACAAAGAAAGAGGCAAGCTATTATGGCATACTGAACATAGAAACACTTGATTACTTTTATGAATCCACTGAGGCACAAAGACATTAACTTTTGGAGACAAGTCCTGTGAAGTATTTGGCCAAAACAAAAGAAAAATGGTGAAGCTTGAAATACTGAGAATGCCATCCTGACTGTGAAGGACAGGAGATGTAGCATCATGTTGTATGGGTGTTTTTCATAAGTAAAGTGTGTGGAAACATTAAAGCAACATTTCAAAGCATCATTTAGGAAGTTAAAGCTTTGTACAAATGCTTCTTCCGAATAGACAAAGACCGCAAGCTTCACTAAATTCATTAGAAAATGGCTTAAAAACAGCAAAGTTAATGATTTGGAGCCCTGAATCCAATCCCATAGAAAATTTAGGGGCAGACTTTAAAAGATGTGTGTGTGTGAGCAAGGTAGCATGCAAACCCAACTCAGTGGCACCATTTCTGTGAGGAGGAATGGGCCAAAATTACAGCAAACCAAGGCACTTGAGGAAGGAGACAGTTGATGTGATGAACTGGTCAACTCATCTGGCTGAACGAGCTCTACACTCACAAGTATGAGAAACACTTGCAGAATAAACCTTCCTTAATTAAGATTGGCCAAACAGGCCTAGCATATCTCAAAAAATGGAAAAGCGGGGAAAGCTGTGCTTTTTCAGCCAAATCTAATAAGGGGATTGTAAATGACCAGAAGTAGAAAAAGAGTGAGCATCTGTGCCTAGTGTGCAAAACAAGCAGACAGACAGTGTGAGTAGTAATGAATGAGCCAGCATTGCTTCAAGGCAGGTTAGCAGACAGGGGACCCGTGATATAATCATAATACTCTCATCCATTCTCTACAGTCAGTTCGGGCTGCCTCAACAAGAGTGGGCAGGATAGTGGGCTGCCACTGACATCCCTAACCTCGCTTGCCGTACATATTTGGGGAGGAATTTTGCACTTCAATCCTGGCTGACCTCACTTGGACCAGATTGCAGTGCAATGCACTGTCGAACCATAGGTGTTGGTCTTAGTTTTGGAATAAGTGCACCTCTGAAATGACTCTTGGTGCAAATCAGATTATGGGCTTGTGGGTTTCTAACAAAAATTAGAAACCCACATGCCCATGGGGCAAGTATAAATCTTGAGTGTAGGTTTATCAGATGTCATTATCTAGTAAAATACAGGTAGACTTTACCTTAATGGAAAAACTACTTAGTGATTTAACTGAAATCTACACTTTTGACATTTATTACCTACGTATGTTTCTTAAATGAATACAGAAGACAAATCTTTCATTCTTGCTCAAAGGCAATCCATCCCAGCATCCCTATACATTAAAGAGAGCCCATTATACTTCCTTTTATACAAGTTAGGATAGACCTACAGGCTATACAAAACATTACATTTTTCCACAAAATCATTCTCACATAATGAGATTTCACTTGCACAGTTCTACCCATTTTGACCTCCATTTGTAATGAGCTGTTTAAGGGCCTCCTGTCTCTTATGTAAATAAGTTACTGTTGGCCACACAACAGCAGTGGAAGCGTAAACTCCGCTTACACTCGCACTTTAGACACATGAAAATGGCTGTACAATTGTACAGCTGTACATCTTAGCCCCCGAGTCAGACCCAGAATGAGTGGGGGCTCCTGCACAACCATCAATGACTGAACAAGTCAACAACAAAACACTTGCTTTTTCAGCAGCCATTGTACAGCGCATACAGCGGTAAAACTAGCTGACTAGCTCTGCTTGTAGAAAGGTGCCCACTGACTGACATCAGCAGTGAGAAGTATTTAAATGGCTCATTTTCCAGACACCAAAAACATTACTTTATTGCCAGAAAATGGTTAGTTGTTTTTTTAAGCACTTGGATTGTTTCTAGAAGCAGTAGAGACCATAAAGGAAGTACAAAAATTGAATTGCACATAATAGGACCTTTTAAAGTAATTTAAAACCAGAGAATTATGAAGAACAACACTGTTTTAATCTGCAACTAGTGGGACACCATATGCTAGTGTGCGAATACTCAGATGTCTCCTTGAAAATAAGGTAGTGTTTCTTTCTGTGCTGCTGCGGTACACACAACACTCCTTTCAATTATTTTACCTTCATGAATAGTAACTTTCACACAACTTAATTAACGCTGATTAACAAGCTGGTATGGCAAACCATTTCTCTGAACTGTATCTCTGTGGCCAGCTGTTCTTTGAATGAATTCTCAACCACAAACCCTGGGTTTCATTTTCAATCACACAAGCTGAAGCTCGGTGTGTGTGATGCCGCCATTGTTCAACATGTTCAAAAATGCAACAATTTTTGGGCTTATCTTATACGAATTTGAGATTGTTCGATCAACAAAGAGAAAGGGAGAAAAAGATAGAGAGGATCAGAGACTAAAGTGTGTGTAATCTTTTGAACAAAGACCCACCAGGCTTTTGGTCTGGCATGGACAACTTCTCCTCCTGGACGGTGGCTTGAGCAGGCTCTGGATCAGAGTGCAATGGAACAGCGAGTAATTCCGGTTTGGGATCATTGTGCATTTCAGGGAACAGCTGAACGCCAGGTTCAAGGTCTTTGTGCTTTTGAGCCGGCGGTAGGCCAGACTCAGAGTCTATGTGCATGGGGGCCGGTTGAGGACTGAGCTCTGGGCCAATGTCCATGTCCTCTGCCTCCAGCGCCCGCTCTGCAACAGGAGACTTGCAGTTGGAGCAAACGTAGTCCTCCCTGGGGTGGATTTCTCCAAGGCCTGAGTTCTGACGCTCACATTCCAGGTGTAGCCATCTGACAGGAGTGCAAAGGAATTCAAGGGATTGTTCAACAAATATTTCTACAACACAAATGGTAAGCAAAAGGGCCAAGCACTTTTTTTCCCCTTACCTTTTACAAGTCTGGCAGAGTAGTAAGTCTTTGTGATGCTCAGGGTCCAGGATGCAGGAGCACATTGGACAGCACAGAGCAGGGTCCTGGTTCTGGACACAGTTCTCACATAACAGACTGGTATGGTGCCATTGTCCACTGGTTCGTGTTCCACACTGGATGCAAACCCTGCAGTTCTGTGGAGAAAGTGGCATAATATGCTAGAGCCATTTAGACCAAGTGTAGTACAAAAAATAGAGAAGTCATTTCATTATATATGCAAGGATTATTTAATCCTAAATCTACCTTAATTATATCAATAGTTTCATTTATATTTGTTTTGGCTTTATGCTGAATCTTAACTATTTATTTCACTTAAAAGCGCCACATCAAAAAATACAGGCTAGTTGATAGAAAGACTGAAAATAGGAAAGAGCAACAAGCTGCTGTTTTAAATCTGCAATCATGGTTTATAATAAAACGTTTACAGGAAAATGGGAGTTAAAGCTTGGGAATGAGGAATAGCATTTTTTTGCTATTGTCCATGAGAATGAGGAATCTAAACATGAAAGTGTGAATATGTAGACAAGATACATTTGAAGCTCAAAAATGTATGGCACAGATTTTAAGCCGCTATGTTAAATTTGATATGCAAAGACATGCCAATGATGGAAATAAAAGGTTTCTCAGAAAATTTGGTTAGAAAATATTTTCTAAAAAACAACATCACCTAATTTCTTTTTAACATCCACTTAAAGCTTATTCATGAAATGTACAATCACACAACTGAGTTTGCAGTTTATGAGACCAACCACCCACATAAATCGACAATGTTTATTCATTTTTTCTTTCTAAAGAAAAGATTCTGCAACTCAATTCAACAAAGACGACGTCAGAGGAACATCACACAGCAATGAAACTGGAAAGATGACTATTTTTTTTTCAATCTGTATGTCAGACAGACCACACAACTCAGATCAAAACTGACACACATATGGAGACAGGCGCTGAGACAGGCGCTCATGCTAAGGAGATGTGAGCATCAACGATTTGTGTTGGCGTCACTATTCTGTGCCGAGTCAAGCACGGAAGCCAAAATGTGGAGGAACTCTTCACCTGCTCCTTCCTTCTCTGTGACCTACTCCAACACAACACTTGTGCATGTACACGCAAGTACCCTTTGTACTATCTTTTGGCGTTGAGGCTGAACTGAAACCTTTAAGGGATCAGCTGCTGCGAGTCATTTCTTTCACACACAATGTGCATATTCCTTTGGGTCTAAGTCGCTCTACCCAGCAACAGAGCCTTGGTGTATTTATTTTCTTCCCATCTACGCACACACACACACACTGAACACAACATGACTCTGCAAAAAAAAAAAAAAAAAAAAAAGGAAGGAAAATGGAGCGCCATTATGTAAAAACAACGATTTAAATCAACCGCAAAAATTTCTCACTCTGACATTGTGTATCAAGTTTCACTGCTTTCATTACAGTTACGTCGCAATTAAAAATTACTTTTTTTTTTTCAATCAGTCAGGGGATCGAGAAGCTTAGGATGACTCCTACCTTACACCTCCACCCATTGGTTGGCAAAGAGTCGATAGCCGGTTGCAAGCAAAAGGTGTGGTAGCCTTTGTCACACATGTCACAAACCAGCATTTTAGTGTCCTCTCCTGGGTTCCTACAGGCAAAACAGAAAACCAAGTGATATTGTGTAAGATTTGAGATGTCCTAATCAGAACCTTTTGTCAGATTCAAAGTATTTTCTCTCACTGAGTCATATTTCAAAACTACACTAAAATCAGGTATACTTGATCTGCATGGACATTGTGAGTGTGTGCCACTTTATTACGATTTTTAGGTCGAAACACAAACGGTTACAACAACAGACAAATGCCAACACTAGTTTTGGAAGACATGAATACAGAAATACTGCTTTAGATATTTGCAGGACCTTCTATGTGGCAGCTGTTAGACTTTATCAACATCACTGATTCCAACAAGCTCAAAAAGTTGTTTACATTCCTGCTGTTGCAAATTTTTAAACAACTGAATCAGAACGTGTTTATGTCCCATTATTTGCACATTTTAGCTTGCCGGTTTTTTTATGCACAAATATACAAGCACGGTTTGTACATTTCATTTTTAAATTATCCAATTCGATTTCACGTTTCTTACAAAATATTTGAATGTAACTTCAAATATAACATTTGGGCTTTCTATACAAAATATATGACTTAAGCCTCAGTTTATATAAAGGTCAGGGGTTACATGAATTAAGCTTCAGGGTTAAACTCCCAGTTAGTTTTTTCACAAGCCACAGAGGCAAACAAAACAACGTGCATCATGCCTGGGAGCGGTGCAGAAACTAAGAAGGACTGCCAGTGAAAGAGACAGATTCTTTGTAAGGCTTCATTTAGGTGGGAGGTTAAAATGACTCACTTGCATGTCTGGCAGACTTTGCACTCTGGGCACTGCCAACCTGCCCTTTTTAGAGGGGTCACTGCTATGTCCAGGCACATCCCGTGGTAATGCAGACCACAACTGGTGCAGAAGAGCTGGTCTAGTAGGTCCCCTGGGCTATCGCACAGCACGCAATTTACATCGTCTACAACTATCAAACCAAACACAACAAGCACATCAGTGAATATCTAGCACATGATATTCTTTGTCTAATTGTGCAACTTCTTAACTTACATTTGTGAATTGCCAATTCAATATGTTCTGGGCAGTGGAGTGAAAGACTTCTGATATCTTGAAATGTCCCAGCTGCCCCTGCGCAGGGGTAATGGTAGAGTTGAGCACATCCTTCTGCACAGCACTTAATGGAGGCTCCAAGGCGCTTACAGTATGCACAGTGCTGTGGAGACAAAGAAAAATAAAAAGAATAATAAAATAGCTTTTCTTAAAAACAGTCTTTGCCTGCAACAGCATATTAATTATACCAGCTTCATTAAAGGTCTAATACTGACTTAAAAAAAAAAGGGAGGATGGTTTAGATCCTTCAACATTTCTGGGAAAAAAAATATATGAATCTGGATTTTAGCTTCAAGAACAAAACAACAAAATCTCAAACACCTTCTATTGTCCGCCAACTCCATGAGTGTGTACTAATAGCCACAGTGGAGATCAAGTGGCAGAATTGCTATTCAGCTGCTGGACCGATGGGCTGCAAACAGAGAACTTTGAGCAGCAACACTGCTACCAGACACAGCCAACCGGCTACGAGAGCTGTGCGCTGCTGAGTGGCATGACCTTTTCCATTTCACAGCTGAGAGATCCACGCTGCCTCTCTGACCTTTACCAGTCAGCCTGATCCAGCCGCTTTTCTGTGACTCAATGAAGCAGTCCCTCCCTGCTGCCCTGGCGCATTAAGATGGTGTTAACACCGATTAATCTACAGATGTTCTCCCTCCACTTACCTTTGTGCTCCCTGAGTCAATGGCTCTGTCCACGTTAAGAAGAGATTGTCCCTCGCCCTCACAAACACCGTCAGACCACATGGCACAATTCTGATGTGCCCAACATTGCCCTAAAAAATTTCAAGTGATAAAGTATAAGAATAAAAACCTTCAAGGCAAAAACCAGCAATCAAATGGGGTTCAAATGCAAAGTTTCATTAACAGAGCAAAAAAAAAAAAAAATGCTTGGTTCAAAAAAAATTAAGTTATCACCAATCCTACCTGACTCAAACAGAGACTGGACTTTAAGACCTTGTGGAAGGCCGACATGAGAAAGCTCATCCCAAAATCGACTGGCAGAGTCTGGTTCTTCATGGCAGGTTTCAGACCCACTGGAGGGGGGAGGACGAGGTGAAATTTAATACAGAAAGGAAGCTTCAAAAATTTCAAAGCGAGATAATTATACGTATACTTTCAAAAAGCTGAAATAAGGAGACAAGAAAACTGAGATGAGGGGAAAGTATTTGGCCATCTAGTTGTCTGGTTGTCCTGAGTTATACAATGATTAAAAAGGATGTTTCTTTACGTTATACAACACAGAAAATAAATGAAAAAGCATTAGTGTTTCAAAGGGACCTTCATTTCAATCAACAGACAAAAAAGATAAATAAATATTTAAAAAGATTGATTTTGACAAGATTGCACACTCATTATAAGACGCCTTATTTACAGCCTAATTATGTAATTATATTCACCTTTCTTCTTACAACTGCACCGTGTCTGTCCATCATGCTAATTAAAAGGAAAAAAAACAAAAACATAAAAGGTACCTACTGCCTGGCAGACTGCCAGACCAAACCGCTCTACTCTCATGACAATATTAGGAACTGAGAAAACTAGAATTCAGCTTATTAAAGTCAACAAATATACTAGGCAAGAAAGTCAGAGACAGCAGTGACCGGCCAGATCCAATCCCTCCCTAACAACAATATTCAGTGAAGAAGAAGTTACAGAGGGAGGAAGACCACAGGGTTACATAGCGTAATCCCTGCTTCTTCGATAACAGAGTGTGGTGTTTCACTTTGGGAATTGCCGGTCACGCTGAGGGGATTCCCATAGTGAAACTGAAAGCAAAACTGAAGTGGAAAAGTAAGCTGAATTTTCCTTTCAGGCACAGATGGCGTGTTAGCGGATTCTTCAGGCTGCTACTTTTTGAACGTGGAAAACCTTCAGCAGATAACAGGAATGCCGAACATATCATAGCAAGGATACTCCGTTTTATCCTTAGAAGAGTCAAAATCTGTCAATCTGTCACAGGAGTCTTCAGGAAAGTTGAGGAATTATGCTAAAACTAAGGGTCTGGGGTTTTTAATTGTCCAATAATCTATAAGGATTTCCTATATTTTCATATTTTCAGTGATGCAGAGGGAGACGGCTCTGTAGCTTTTTTACGCAATTTTTAATGTACCTACATAGATTTTAATGTTACAATATTTTAAAATTCATATAGATTTTTTTTTTATTTATAGCTCAAAATCACAAACTTAAGTTAACAAAAATCAGTAATCAGGCAAACTATAATCGATTTATCTCCAGAAAATGTCTTAAGAGATCAGAAAGAAAAAAACTGAAGAGCACTCCAAGCATTAAAAAGGATGAGCACAAAGGCTAAGGAGATTGGTGGTTAATTCAATAAATTTTCTTATTATAGAACTATGATGATTTTGGATATTAGGAAAATCAATAAACATGAATTGGTCACAAAATAAAACCTCCGGTACCACAAGGGATTAAACCTAAAAACACTTGTGTACCGATGTGACTTAAATAAATATTTAAAAGTGGCTAACATCCAACAGGAAAATAACATGAACCCTTCAGATTGGTTGGATAATGAGTTTTCTTTATGCAAATGGCCCCCAGTCTCCCCATCTCAATTCCACCGGGGAAAAAAAACACTATAATAATGATGCAGACCCAACCGTGCGGCACCAAAGTGTCAGTGTTGACAAAGTGGCAAGAAATAAATTCAAGATACTGTAATTTAAAAATGTGTCAGTTCTAAAAGGTAGAATATACTTTAATCAGGATCAAGATGTGATTAATTTAAAAATAAGAGTAACTCTTCAGCTTTATTTTATTATACAGTCAGAAATTCAGCAACCTGTCCACAAAAGAAAAAGTTTTAGAATACGTTGTTCAAAACTTTTGAATTTGGAAGCAACATTTACAAACCAATTACCGTATTTTCCGCACTATAAGGCGCACCTAAAAACCTTCAATTTCCTCAAAAGCCTTATAATCCGGTGCGCCTTATATATGGACCAATATTGAGCCACAACAGGTCTAGCAACTACGTTAAGCAGCCGCCAACTTCATTTTGCCCGTAGAAATAGAAACGCACGGTGCATGCTGGGATAGTTGTCAGCATGCTGGTGTGTTAATAAAGTTTGACTGACCTATCTACCTACTAATAATCAGGTCGTCTGCAGATCATTTAGCACCATGTACTCCACGAACATGCTGTGCGCGAACGGAGAAGGGTGACCATCGTCAGGCCACGCCCCGGCCCAGTGACGGAAGGCTCTCCTCGCCGACCGAGGAGGGGGGGAAGAGAGACAGAGACTGTGGCGGCAGCGTGCCGGTTGGTCTGTGTTACCCAGAAAGCAGTTGGGCGCAATATCGCAACACCAACACCGTGAGTGAAACAATGACTGGGGGCAGCCACTTCTTTATTATTACACATCCACATTTGTACGGGACGCGTGGCAACCCTAACTGTAGCGTCTATTCTATGTGCCTTATAATGCGGTGCGCCTTATAGTGTGGAAAATACGGTACATTTTTTGTTTAGTTTTTTTTCTACCTTTCTGATTAATCTTTTAAACAAAAACATTTCGAAGATGGGCTTACTTGGTTTCCTTCTCTCCTGAGGTGTCGTCAACAGCCGCTTTTGGCTGAGCGGTTACGTCGCCGTCACTGCCGTCGCTTGTCGAGCTTTCCTCACCATTATGGCTGACGGGTGTTTCATGCTGAGATGTGGTGCTGAATACTTGTAGTTCCCCCTGACCCAGAAGGCTACGACCACCACAGTAACAGAAGGCACAGAGACGCTCCCTGAAATCAAGAAAATGCTCATGTTTAACTGTGAAACCTACTGTGAATAAATACAAAACAATGCATGCGAGCGTGAATTTAAACTTTCTTCACTTCTGGCAAAAGGCATTTAAATGGCTCTCTTTTTCCCCAATTTGAACCGAAAAACATAAATCGTACACACATCTGGACATTAAAATGTTTCGGATTTCTTAAGAAGAAAGCCATCGTTCAAATGACAAAGCTGCGTTGGTAATAAGATCCCAGGAGATGCTGGTGATCTGACCTCGGTCACTAACATCAATGGTACAGACACGCTACGAGATTGATTACAGCCTTTAACAAAGTGACACCTGGGAAGAGCGGACTGCATCCACCACCCGATGACTTCCACACGTGTGTGCACGAGCAAGGCAAAAACCAATATTCTTCACCGGACAAACTGCACGTTTCTTTTATTCACATACATGTAACCAATATTAACTGTGGTTCAGGCAAAGTTTACCGTTACTGACCTGCTTTTGATTTCTCCACTTGCCGGGACAGATGGTCCTGTTGAACTCTCTGCTGGGGGGCTCTGGGCCAGAGGGGAAGGGCATTTCTCCTCCTCTGGCGTCTCAGTGGTCTCCACTTCCACAGTCTCCACTGGCTGGATTTGTGTTTCTGTGGAAATAAACAACAAAACCAATAAATTGGTTTGTCAAATATCTACCAATAACTTATCATGATTTACAAATATACATATTAAGACATACCAATAACTATTGCAGGTTAATTGCACGGAAGTCAGATTTGAGGTCAAAACCTCAAGCATTGATTACAGCTCGCCCACAAGTGAGGCACAGAAAACAAACATTTCTCAAGTAGCAATGCTTACTCATAAGTCATGTCAAGACTGACAACATCCTGTGTTTAATACCATTACATGATGACTCAATTCAAAAAACCTGAAAACCTGTATTATTACTTAGGAGTAACATTTAACTAGGTCAGTGCAGCAAACATTCAGTGACATCATGTGAAATTTCACACTGACAATTTAAAGATCGTTACATCCAAAAAGCTTAACGATCAAGTCAGTTAAAGAGTTGTGCAAGAAACTAGATAACAGTTTTTGACGTTAATATTCAAATATATTTTACATACAGGCGCGTTTCAATAAAGAACAATATTAACAAAAGGTTATTTCCGTAATTGATTTAAAACTAAAACTATGTTCATCTGTTGTACAGCTTGTGCACTCAACACTTGGTCAGGGCACCTTCTGCTTGAATTCCAGGATCAATGCAGTGACATAGAGGCGATCAGCCTTTGACACAGCTGAAGTGTTTAGGAAGCCCAGGGTACTTTGATAGCAGCCTTTAGCTCATCTGCGTTATTGGGGCTGGTTTCCTCCTTTTGACTTTAATCTGGACAATCAAGCACAGTGTCTTTTGGCAGCATGGGTATACACCAAGCCATGCCAAGAAATGAAATGAGCAGCTCCATGGAGCTTGTCTGCAGAGGGAAGAATTAATTTTTCTAAACTTCCTAGTAGACGGCTGGGTTTGACTTTGGACTCGATTAATCACAGTGGGCCAACACCAGCAGATGACATGGCGTCCCAAATCACTGATCCAGTTCTTTGTCTTTTTTAGCCTGGTTAAGACATTTCTGGTTCTGTCTGTGGATCAGGAGAGGCTTAACACATGCATGTGAGATTTGTAGCCAATGTCCTGAATATGTCTGCGTGGTGCCTCTTAAATCTCTGACTCCAGCCAAATTCACTCCCACAAACATTTAAATAGCCTCTCCTTCATGATTCCCCTCAGTCATCACTGTTGCTTATGCACCAGTTTTTTTCCTTCCAGTCAACTTTCTATTACTATCAGGGTTTCCCCATGTGTATTATAAGCCTGGTGGGCTGCCAAGCTATAACCGATAGGCTAAGCGTTGCTTCATTTTATAAAAAATAAAATAAAATAAAATACACCAGGCCTTGTTGTGATTCCAAAAAAAAATAAAAAAATTTTCCTTAAAGCTGTAGCAGCCAAAACAAATAGACTTTGTGGCACTTACTAATAAGGAATGAAGTTTTATTGGTTGAACTTAAAAGCAATAAGTGATAATTGTTATTTAATGGAAACCCTGACTATGCTGGCATCAAGCATTCTGAACAGCCAGCATCCAGGGCAATATCCATCTGTGGCTTGGTGTGGAAGGGGTACATTTTGAGAAACTGAATTTAGGGTATTCATAAACTGCATTAAAACATAGCAGAAATAAATGTTAGAAATATATCACTGAATTTAAAAAAAACAAAAAAAAAAACCTCTATAATGCATTTCACTTTCTAAATAAGTAAATGTACTTTTTGGAATATATTCTAATTTATTACATCACTATAGTTCGTCATTTTTAAAGCCCACAGTCAGAAAAGAAAAAGAACCCAAAAAGATAAAAGCGCATACTTTGTTTTGTTCGCTAAATAAAAAATGACTGTGGTTTGAGGTAAAACAAAAGACGAGCCAGTTCACAGATTCAGAATTTCCCAATATCTCAGGCACGGCACCAGCGAAGCACTAAGATGTATGAGAATGGAAGGCCTGGTCATGTGATGTGATGTACACATAAAAAAGCACATAAATGGGTCTGAGGAGACTGATGGGATTTTAAAAAGCTTTTAGAGGGCATTAGCCTTGGGCTCTTTCCCACTGCACCTCAATGCCAATCTCGGAGCAAGAGGAATGATGGAAGTGGAGAGAGAAGAAAAAATGCACACCCAATGCAGCATCGCAGTTCCATTTAAACCCTTTCAATTATAGCCCTAAAGACGAAGCATGGGGTGCTAAGAAAAAGCTCTCACTCATAGTTCTCCTGGTGAGGGGACTCTGCTACCTTTACTGACACACTTCTTGATGCACTCTTGGCAACGGGCTGCCTGGATGCAGAAGCTTACTAAAACCAATGTGTGCATAACAGATCAAGAAGGGGGACTACAAAGTCTTACCTGCATCCTGAGGGTCTGTGGTCTCCGTTATCTCTGTACCATCCATGCTGTCCTCCTCATCCACAACAACCCTTCCCCTGGTGCGACCCCTATAGCAAGGAAGACACACAAACAAACAGAGGAAATCAAAAGGGGGAAAAAAAAACAAAAATCAAAAACAGAGGTTGGCTAATAAAGTGAAGCTAATGGTGTGGTTATGAATTGGTTAAATATAGCCACAGGTTCGAAGGTGATTTAATGGAGGTAATAGAGCCCAGGGCAAGGCAGAGGCTAAGTAGTGACAGGGGATTACAATAGTCATCATCAACACGAACAAAATGGAAAACACCACAAACCACCACTGAAAGTATCCACATAAAATACTTCCAGCAGCACAGTGGAAACTTGTGAGAATCAAAAGATGTCTTTATGTATAATCCACAGCTAGTTATAAACAGAATTATTCTATTAATATATAATGTACTGCACCCAAGATACAACCACAAATACGACAAAGCTGGGTAGGCAAAAAGATAGTAGTGTGTGTCTGTCTGTCTGTGTGTGTGTGTGTGTGTGTGTGTGTGTGTGTGTGTGTGTGTGTGTGTGTGTGTGTTTTAAATGCATGAGTGTGGGCATGAGTGTGATTAAAATACACACACATGTCCTACTTAAATATGAACACATATAAAGCAAGCCACAAGTGTTTCAAAAAAATATTTCTATAGAAAAACCTTTTGAATTCTAATTTTTGAGACAATTTTTCTTATCAAATACATTTTGCAAAAGTTTTTGTTGCTCAAGGTGCCGTTTTAGAATAGTTCTAGTTCAGTCATTTGGCAGTAAATATCCAGGCTTTCAACAAAGGGCACTTGATCCATCTGACCACTGGTCTTACATTTTAAAGTCAAAGCAAAAAAGTGCTGCATTGTACTAGTCGCCCCAAAAAAACAGACTAAGTTGCCTTCCTTCACAATAAACTTGACTAATTAATATAAAGGTGAAAGTTAACTATTCTGATAACTGATGGTGATTGACACTTGAACAGTATCAATAGAACTTATGTTCAAAAACATGTTCAATAATTTCAGCCACAACTGGTTTCTACTCTGAAGAGGCCCCATTAAGTTTTTTTTTTGTTTTTTTTTTAAGTAAGAATAGTCATATTTTGGTAGGCTTAAACTAAAACCCATACACTTTGCACTTTGAGAGGATGAATTGAGCAATGATCTGTAAGACGTTCAAGGATTTAAACTTTCCCACAACTTTATATCCCTGAGGTGTCTGCTGTTCCATGGTCTTCATGATGATGTTGGCACAATAACATTCTCCAACAATCCTCTGGGGCTTAGCAGAACAGATGCATCTACACTATGATTTTGGACGTTTCACACCCAATAGTCCGGTAGGTTCGACTGGGGACCAAAAGTCCAACATTTGATACATTTTCAGACAATGCTGTTTGCTTTCACACTGTACCGTTTCGAACTAATGTAACACTTTGCAAAACCTGCTTGTCTTCCTCGCCTGTGGTAGCGGTGTACCAAGAATCACTGAAGGAAATGACACAAAAACCTCTAAAGAAGAGATCGAGCGCAACTTCCTTTCTCACGAAATGTAAACAAATTGGAGTGCCATCAGTTTGTAGGATTTCACTTTTGCAAAAGACTACAAACTGTTTCTCCCCCTAACAGGAGAAACAGCTAGACAAAAGGCTTTGTTTTGTTTTGATTTGACCAGACTGCCCTGCGCTATAGTTACCTTCCTGCTTTGGGAACGGTCTCTTCGCATATGAATTCGAACTGCGCTGGAGTTCACTTCAATTGAACCCAAATGAAGCAAATTTTCTAGGCAAACAAACTAGAGTTCAACTAAAGCAGACTAAACAGGGCTGGTGTGAATGTACCCTTAGCTTACATCTGGGTGGACTATATTTACCAACCAGGTTACTTCTGAAGGCAATTACTTGACCTAAGATTTATTCAGAGGTAGACGAGTAAAAGGAGGGTGACTTTTAAAGAGGTTTATTTATGAAAACTTTCAAAAACGAATTTACTAACCGTACGCTACTTTGTGCTGATCAAGGAAAGTAACATAAAAGATGACTCTGGTTGTAGTATAATTGAAAGTGAAAAAACAAAGAAAAGAATAGGTAGGTGTATACTAAGTCAACAATACAACACTACGTTTTGCATATTATAGACTTTAACACCCTAACACACTTCTTTATAAACAGTACAAATACCCTCGGCAACTACCACCAAAGAATCAGCCAAGCTAAGTCTGGAAACACCATTTATGGTAAAGGTGAGAATACTGAGATGACAATCAACATAAATACAACACTAAAAATCATCCACTGTTAGCATGATACATGGGGAGAGCCAAAACAGTCCAAGAGAGAGCAATGTTTCTTATGTGCTCAGGAAGATACATAGAATTAAGAGAGAGAAAAGATTGGGGGTGGTGGGGTAATCTTCAGTGCCACTGGAGAGAAAAATCACAAATGGCTATACGCCAAATCAACCCCTCCCTCTAAATGACTTCCATGGGAAGCAAACCTTAATCACAAGAATGACAGAAGAAGCCTCAAGGAAACTTTGTCTGAAAACATAATTACCAAAAAGCTTGAGTCATACCACTGAAAATGAATATCTTGGTAAGGTTGAAACTCCCACTGTTCTGAAAAAATAAAGTAAAATTACACACAGACAAGTCAGTCCATTTAGCCCCTGTTGAGAGGCTCGTTTAGCCTTCTGTGACCTTTAAAGCACAATGCTTTCCCCAACATGAACACACCAGTCAGCTTTATTTCATTAAAATTTTCTTGTAGTTTCTTTCCAGATATATTGTATATTTAGTTTGATTAAAATTATTTCAATTACTGTAGAAATATTAATAGGATGTTTCTATTAATCCTGTTTACCATAAAATCCTATGGTAAACAGAATTTTAGTATTTTAATGTTGATGTAGGGATCTTAAAATTCATTGCAACACCGACAGGACATCTTTCCTGCCCACAACCATCACCATCTACAATAACTCTTTAAATAAATGAGTTACAACATTTAAATTCCATCCATCTATCCATTTTCTTTACACCCTTGTCCCTTAGTGGAGTTGGGAAGGTTGCTGGTGTCTATCTCCAGCTAACATTCCAGGCAAGAGGCAGGGTACACCTTGCCAGTCTGTCACAGGGCAACACAGAGACACACAGGACAAACAACCATGCACACACACACTCACACCTAGTGACAATTTGGAGAGGCCATTTAATCAGTCATGTTTTTGGACTGTGGGAGGAAACTGGAGAAAACCCACACATGCACAGGGAGAACATGCAAACTCCATGCAGAAAGACCTGGGCTGGGAATTGAACCCAGAACCTCCTTGCTGCAAGGCAACAGCTCTACCAACCACGCCACTGTGCAGCCCACATTTAAATTCCTTTTGGGATAAATAAAGTATTTCTGAATTTAAATTGAAAAATAAAATATTTCTGTGGCAGTGAAAGATATTAGAGGGGGAGAACTATTTATTTTCCAGGCACAGAGTACCAGTTTATAGCACAATCAATTTCCTATATTACTTTCAGTTGTTAGAAAATTAAGAAAATTGACTTCATAAATTAACACCTTGAAATTGGGCCTCTCTCTTAAAAAAACCAAAATAAATAAATAAAGAGACATTGGCCCTTCAGGAAGTCATCACAACAGCGCTCCTATATTAACCCTTTAGTAACTTTTTAAACCAGAGTTTAACTGAGAAATAGGTCCTTAATGAGCTCAGCAGATGCACAGTTCCACCAGGTGTTTGCTAATTGCTGCTGAATAGTCTGAAGGGGCTGAGTGGGGGAGTCGCAAGAGAGGGCAAGAAGTTTGGGCTGGAAACTGCAGCTCGGAGGAGGAGCTTCATCCTCAAATGTGGTGCTCGGTCTCCCCCAAGCTGAATGGCTGACACGAGAGGTTAGAGGATTTCTCAAACATGCATGAAAGATTCAAGGCAATACTCCATAACATTATAACATGACGTAAAGCTCCAAAAGGTCAATTTTATATCAAGTTACTGCCCCTTTAAAAAGTGAATCAGATTTTTGTCACAGAATGTATGTGGCAATTTTATATAAAGTACTGCATGTGACAAACATGCATAAATTTAGAAATTCAAGAAGGGGGCAAATACTTTTTCACACCACTGTATGCCAGTGGTAATTTTACAATAAATATAAATATTGGTTATCTGCCACACCAGCAGTAATAATATTGGGTATCAATATCAATCACAATTTGCACATCAGGACATGTGTAATTTAAAGAGTGCTCAGAGTCAACTAAAATGCAGGTTAAAATGACATAAGTTAAACAGGCGACAAATGAGAATATATGTGTGCATTTGTTTTATTGTCTTCTGCCAACCTTATACAAAAAATATCCACCTTATTGATAACTGCAACTTTATGTTTCTAAGATGGCAAAAACAAAATATAAAGCAAGAAGCCTCAGAACCTTTTATAAAACGTGTTTCATATTTTACTGGTTGTTGAGTAGAAACACTTAAATTCAAGTTGTAATTTCTAAGAACAAGTCTATAGCTTTGTATTTCACAAACTGAGCGTGCCACGTTAGCTCCTAAAAATGATTATTTTAGGTCCATCTTTAAAGAAAACTAGATAAATTTTCCTTTATGAACAAAAATTTTTAAGTGCAACTATTACAACTCTTTAAGGCCAGCTTACAATGGTGCACTGGTGGGGGGACTCTACATGGGGCTTATAAAAGAACAACGTTCCTTATAAGACAATTTACACTCTCCCCCAAAAATAAAAATGCATTCAGCTTCATAACAAGAAATAACACCACTATTGGCGTTATTTCTTGCGCAATAAAGGCGTATTAAAATAAATAAATGAACTCAAAATCACAATATAGTCATGGTAAAAAACAAACAATGACTGGACCTTGCTGTAGTAACAATATGTCAAAGGTTCACAAAAGAAAAGTGAATCATCATGATCTTCTAGATCTTAACATTTGATGCTTTAGTTTTATGTTGATGTCCAAATATTTCAGGATTAAATTGCCATCTTTTTAATATAGCCTCTGTGTTTTTCCATTTTGCACACCGCTCACAAATCCTCCAGTTTTTTTATCGGATGTAATCTGCATGGATTTTAATAGCAAATTAACTCAATACAATTTCTGCTACATAAAAGGAAAAAAAAAACTGTTCAGTATGCCACAACGTAGTAAACTGTGGTTATATTTTTATATTTTTACATAGCCTCCCACACAACATTCAGCTGTAATTATATATAACTACACTGGAAGCATCAGATTTCAGTGTTCAGACTGCCAGTTATTTCACTGAAAAACACTCAGGACTAGGGCTCAATCCTATATCGTGCACAAATCCCCCCCACCTTCCCCACAGTCCCACCACAGGGAGAGAAAAAAAAAGGTGAAAATAATGCTGTGGTAAGTAGTCCCAGCCAGCACAGTGCTGCCTGGAAAACCAGACCAGGATCATGCTGCTCTGAAATGGACCGGTCAGCAGATGAAGCGTGGGCAAATCGAGTAATTTCCAACAACCAGGTTTACGAGAACAATATCCAACATCCTCCTTGTTACATGTTGTACAGTTTTAAAATGTGAAGTGAGTTTCCTAACTGCAGATAAATGGCTTTGAGATAAGAGCAAAATCTAATCCTCCACAGTTATGACCACAGGGTTTTAGACAATGGAAGGTTGGACAGATGTGAACATATGAACATTGAGCTGAATGTACCTCCAACTAAGATAGCAACAGTGATCATTAAAAGTGGAACTGAAGCAAGTACATATTTGCTGAATGGCAGTTTATTTTCAGATGATCAAGATCAAGCAACTTAACTCTGTTTAAAGTTGTCTTTCCACTGGGGCATTGACACATCATCTGCATGCTTACAGATTAAGCAATCCATTGGGAACAGGGTATTAAGATTGATTGAGAGGACAGACTTAGGAGTTAAGAAGCTAGACGGCATCATTTTACAGAGCAGTCCTAGTCCATAGTGTGCGCTATGATAGTCAGACACATAACACCCTACCAGTATCCCATGTAAAGCATTTAAATTGGAATTACTGGAAATAAAGGCGCTACGACTCTTCACATGAAGTTCTAACAACTCATATTTACACATTCTTGATACCATGCAAATCAAATCACAGCAATAGCTTCACATTTTCTGCAGTAATGTACATTTGCTTTCAAAATTCATATCAGAAGCATATTCAGAGTGTGTCAAAACGTGTTGCCCTGCCAAAGATCGGTATGAATTTTTGAAAGCTTCTTCCAAAGCTACCCATTTTATCCCATTACAAACTTATGCAACCCACAAGTGCAATATGATAATTCTTTATTGTCAGATCAAGCCTGAAATTTGAAGTACTGCATACATGTCCCAAAAGGTTCATCAAGACTTAATGGAAAACATTGTCCAGAAGAAAATTTCATCTATTATTATTTCAGTATTCATAAAGGGGGAAAAAACGAGTGTAACTACATAGCTATATAAAACATAGGTCAACCTGCACTACAATCTATTCCAACAATACTTTAGCCACAGTAATTGGAAGACTTCCAGTTCCAGGCATGCAACCAAAACTAACCACCAATTGAACAAAATATTGACATTACTGCTAAACTGCTTTTCCATTTGTCACAGCGGCTCCATCATTTTGATGAGAAAGTCATTTCTTAAGAGGATCTAAAGGTAAAGTTACTTCATTGAACACTGGTAATACAATGGACACCTACTTTTTCTTGCTTTTAGCAGTTGATAGGGGTGGTGGTTGTGGTAGGACGGCGGCCGCAGCAGCATCCTTGCGCGGCCTGCCACGTGGTCGCTTGTCTGCATTGGCAGGACTTCCTGTGGACGTGGCCCCTGCGCTGCTGGATGACGGCGAGGGTCCCTGGTCAGAGGTCTCCACAGTCTTATCCTCTGATGACATTCTGAAACAATAAGAAGTAAAGTTAAGTTTTAAAAATTGGAAAGTGGAAGCCAACATACTACATATTTAGACCTAATTCTATTTAGGTCTAAATATGCTACTTGAAAATCACCGGAATTTCTAATATTATGTAAGAAAATAGCAAGACAAGCAGTGGATAAAATAAATCTACTCACACAAGCCTCAATATACTAAAGCAAAGCAATGTTTCTGCCAGTGTGGGAGATACATGCCACACAATACCCCAAAAGCCAATGAACCAGGAAGCATTACCTCTCTATAATTTTTTACCACCACAAATTTTTATGTTACTTTGAGGATGCAAAAAACTGCAAATATTTTTTAATGACTGTCATAAAACATTAGATTTGGTTCATGCTTTTACACTAATCTCAAACATGCAGTTAAGGCCTTAAAGTACATGCACTTAAGCATAATGGTAGAGTGTGAATGATTCGCATTAAAATACATTGTGTAAAAGTCAACATAATTAGGCAGTTTTCATCACCACTGCGACACAATTTTACTAGAGATGCACCAGCTGGCAACTAGAATCTGACAATTTTAGGCTTCATCAGCTCCAACAGATCCCTGGCCTGACAAGTGAAAATTACAGAAGTAATTCAGGCTCACAGTAAAAACAATATTTGGGATGGATGTTCTTAAAGTTGGAGGAATCAAACCTTTTTCGGTTTCTGTGAAAATAAGTCACAGTAAGCACAGGTGTATGAAAGTATTTAGGAAAAAAAAATCAGCATGATGCATGATGAGACATATTTGCGGTTCCTACAGGCTGTGAGTGTAAAATTAGAGGTAGATAACAAGAAGGGTGAATGTAGAACCTAAAAGTAGTTCTGTTTTAGCGTTTTGATTCTTTGCAAAAAACAAAAAAAAAACTATAGATACAATTATTTTTAAACAGATGTCAGAGAGGCTCATTTTGTTGTTGTTGCAGAAAGACAATAGTGAAATTGGCAACGAAATGTTGCAACAAAAAAAAAGAAAAATCATAGGTGTGCCTATGAATACACAAATAATAATGCATTGCTAAATATGTATAACTTAGCATTTTCAGACAGTCTTAGTGGGGGGATTATTGATGTTGAGCAATATGAAGGCCAATGGGAGGTAACTATTTCTGAGTCTGGCTGTTCTACAGCAGATGCTGCGGAATCTCCTGCCAGATACCAACTAGATGAACAGACCATGGAGAGGGTGGGTGGAATCCGAGAGGATCTGGTGAGCTCTGGCTAAGCAGCATCTGTGTGCAATGTTCTGGATGGAGGGGAGTGGAGTCACAATGATCTTCTCCGTTGTTCAAAACCACTGTTCACTTTCAGTATGTCGTGTTTTTTGATTTTCTAAATATTTATCTAGATTAAAACATCTTAAAACCTATACACGAAGCTGGCCAGCGGTGGTAAAAAAGACCAAAATATAAAAGCTTCACCACAAAGAACAAGATGCACCAATTAGACTCTTACTATATTTTTTATATTTCCTATTCCTCAATATTTGAGGTCTTTCTCACATATTTAATAGATTTTAGTCTCTGATTTTTTTTTTTTACCTGGATAAATTAATAATACCTCCTAATTTGCTGTATAACAATTTCTTGTTTTCTGAGGAATATGATCTAGCCAATATCTGGTTTAATATCCAAGAGCTATAACATATTAAAACTAATGCATGGAAACTTTGTTTTAAATTCAACTGTGAAATGTAACAAAAATTGGCTATAAAACAAACAAAAAAAAACATTCTGTAGGTTCATTATAAAAAGGTAGTAGTTTTAATTCCATCAGAACATGAAGAGACTTTTCCCAGTCGGTGGAAATGCATTTATCCCTAAAACCAAAGAACAACTGTGAACCAGTTCCTGCATGTATTCTACACCTCAGTGACAATTATCTGTTCAACAACAGAGCCTTGCCTAAAAAGGGTCATGCAACAAGATTCTGACTCTACAGATAGCATCAAACCCATAACAATAGGAGTGAAAAAAGAAAATAGCCAAGGTGTTGCAGTGGTCCAGTCAAAGTCCAGGACTAAAGCAGACAGGAATGCTGTGACTGTATGTCCAGGAGGCTGTGAATAAACAAACTCAATGAACTGAGGCAACACTGTCGAGACAAATGGGCCTGACAGCGGAAACTTCAAAAGGAATGTGAAAGTGAAGATCATAAAGTTGATTCCATAAGCTGCTAAATCATAGGATGTGCATCTTTTTTTCTTTTTTATGGTTAAAATCTAACAAGTGAAAGAGATACTTGAATTTTACCATTATAGTGCATGTGTGGGGTACCCCTTCCCAAATGCAGACAAATTTACACTAATTTAAACATCCATATGCAGATTAGAAAACATTTTGAACATTTATGGTGACCCACGAAGCAATTAAGTTTCTGTGATCTATGCAGTTATTTACATTTCTCGTCTACAGCTCTTTAGGTGACCTCATAGATCACCGGTCAGATTTACTTCTGAATTTTAACGAGGCAATTAAAACCTTCAAATGTCTTTTCATGAAGTAATTTCGCTGTTGATTTTGGTTTATGTTTGCCCCGCAAAATGATGCAAAAATAAAATCAATGTTCAACTTCTGCTTTATAAAAATAAGCAAGATCTACCTAAACAAAGGTGATCTCAAAAGATGATATGCTGCCACAATCTTTTACTGTGGGTTTGGTGCACTTCCAGAGATGTGTAGTGTTTTTGTGCCAACATCACTTGGAATAGGCAGTTCCCACAATATGTCACTCCTACATCTGGGTGCTCTGTCGCCATCTTGATAGTACGGGAGTAGCTCTCCATCTCATTGATCGCACATAAGAGGACCGCAATGGTTGGAGATTGTTGGATTCAAGGGTGTAAAAACAAATGTGATAAAACAGTATAGAGAAGTTTTCATTACATCCCAGGAAGATGAGCACACTCTCTGTTACTAAGCATCGAGTGTCGACTAGTGTGGCTGGGTAATATACTGAGGGGACAACAGCCATCTAATACAGTCAGTGTACTGAACAGATTTCTGTAAAAAATGCATTTTGGAGGCAAACCTGGAAACGTGTAAGACATCCATTTGCACAAAGTAAATAAAGTTATAAAATCTAAATATGCAAATATACATTTGTTTAACACCAGTGCTTGAACAGAAGAAAAACTGCTGCTGTACTTCAGCATGTACTTTGATATATCCCATTACCTCTTATGTCACCATATTTGCAATCATGTAATGTTAATAAAACAGTATTTGCTTAAATTTACATTCCAGTTGTTAATTATAATGTGTCACATATAGCAGGTGGTAGAGAAGGAGGCAGTAGACTGCACATGATGGTTAATACTCAGGCCTTCTGCTTGTTATTAATGGGTTTTATTTAGGGGTTTCTGGTGCTTCAACTGACAATGTGCGCAGTAGAAACAGCCTTTCGAGAAATGGATCAACTTTATGCTCTTAAAGCTGGAGTACGTAACTTTTACATATTTTGGAAACTGTCACCATGTGACCTTGTGGTAGTGTGGTATGAGATAGAAAATCTGTGAAAAATCTAGCTTCTCTGCCTTCTCCCAGTGCTAACTGGAGTGAACCAACCAGAGCCAGGAGGCGGAGCTAAGCGCCCTCAACCACACAGCCAGCACTTCTTGCAAATCCTGTAGTGTTTTCTTTCTAATTTCTCTAAAATTCCCAATCTGGAAAAATAGCTTTTCTGCAGGACACATTAGAGTTTTTAGAATGTCTCTTTATGTCACTATTATTTTCTCTACTTTTTAAATTCTTGATGGCTGCTTTCGCTATGCCATAATATTAATTTTTTTTAAGGTTTTGTTGGCCTTTATTTGAAGGTAGTTTGACAGGAAAGAGGGTAATGAGAGAGGGGGAAGACATGTGACAAATGTCACCAGGTTGGGAGTTGAGCCTGTGACCACCAGCACCAGGACTAAGGCCTCAATATGTGGGTTGTGCTTTGCCCCTGCACCACCATAGCACCCCTGCAACCTTTAAATGAAGAATACATATGAGCTAAAATTGATATTTTTTATTTTTTTTGATTAGGCTAAAAACATTTTACTACGACTTACAGCTCAAGACTCGAAGAATGAAAGCCTGGGACTTAACAGTTCAACAAATATTTAATTGCCCATGTTATTCTTTTTCATTTATGTCTTTTACCTTAAAATGTACTTTATATCATATGAATAGTGGGAGTTTTCAAATGATTTACAGAACATGTAAGGTTTAAAAAAAAAACCTGGAATTTCAAGCACTTTGAGTAAATGTATATTACAGAAAAATGCACTATTCAAAATAATTCACTTGATTTTTGTGATGATTACCAGAGCTGTTTGTATAGTGACACATCAGATATAGCTCCATAATATATAATTAGTTATTCTGTAGCAAATTTGACCTTTGTCTTCAAACACAGGCAGCAATGATGGTCAGGCCTGTGTGACCTTTAAAAATCAATAAAAAAAACACAAGAAATTTCTTAAATCTACTTAATTTTAATCATGCTCAAATAATAAGTGTATGTTCATCTGCATGCAGTCTTCAGCAGACTACTTTTTTTGTACTGAAATATGAATGAGGCTGACGTCTTGAAGGTTGGTAATGCAACAAAGTTTTGTTCAGCATGAAAAAAAAAGGGCAGCCACAAATGTTTAATAGTTATTTTAGCTATTTAAAGAACACTTAAAATAAAAATGTGCATTTAAGGAGTATACAATGCTACATTAGTGGACATTAACCTGTGTTTCACAAGAGACTGTTGATCAGTTTGGAGCCCAGTTGTTCAGCCAGTTCGCTATAAAGTCCCTTTTATGACTAGCGTTGACCCAAGATTGCATCTGGCCTTAACCAGAACACAATTTCTTAATCATAATCTTCATTTTATGTACATTGTCTTAATATATTTTAACCCAATTTTAATAGTAAATGGATACAATACCATAACATACAGCTCTGAGCAACACCAACACCGGTGTGTTTGCTTTTGTTGCAATTAAAAAAAAAAAAATTATTCAATCCAATTCTTCAAAGGTATTAAATATAATCTGGTATTTTCAAATGCAAACTATGAATCTCAAAAACATCCAGAACAAACACACGAGTGACCCATCTTCAATTTCAACTTGACAATATTTTTTTTCCTTTCTTTGTCTCTTCGTTATTGCTTTGATTTCCAGGAAAGACAAGCACAACTTTTGGCTGTCAGGTCCTTTTTTAAAATAAAACCAACTTTCATGTTTCCAACTGCTTTGGATGTTAAGCATATATTGCCTAAAAAAAAAGGATAAAAAAATGTATCAAAATTGGCTTTACTTGTCAAGATTGTGTAAACAAGGAATTTGACTTCAGCTTCACACTCACAGCATAGACACACACCAAGTATAAACATATAATATACTAAAGGAAATAGAATACTGTACAAGTCTTTTATTTGCAATTTATTTTTAAAAAAATGCTTCATTTCACTCATCTGTGCTTGAATTGTTTTTTTAATAAACCATTATTCTCCCATGTATTTTAACCTTTTGTTTGCATAATTTGTTAGTTACTATAATCTAAATTGTAATTTTACAGTGATGTGCACAATTGCTTTCTTAAAAAAAGTTATTACACTTTGAGGAATATCAGTTTTCAGAAATCACCTTTCAAATTCGGCCAAGTTATTGACGCATCCTGGCATCATGTGTGAAAAGCTTAAGAGACAGAATGATGTTGGTTGACCTTTGTCTTATAGAGGTCAACAAAAGTAGCCAGAGCAGAAGTTTACAAAAGAAAGTTCAGGCAGCAAAAGGACATATTGACCAAAACCAACTTTGAACCAATTGGCACTTTATGATCAGCTGACTTTAAATTTTACCATTACATAATTAGGATCAAATTGCACTATTGGGGAGCTGTGGAGGCACAGGAGTAAAGTACAACCCAAATATGGAGGCCTTAGTCCTCGACGCAGACGACACAGATTCGAGTCCCGGCCTGATGACCTTTGGCACATGTCTTCCCCCTCTCTCATTACCTACTTTCCTGTCTAACCACTCTCAAATAAAGGCCGGCTGAGCCAAAAAAATAAAAAATAAATTTGCACTGTAAATAACTGGATCAGAATGCGACTATATGGACTGTGTTGGAATTAATTAGATTAGTTAAGATTAAATTTAAAGTAAAACTAATCCCATAACTGAATATGATCAGGATCAGTTTTTAAAAGTACCGTACTGTAAGCATTTATGGGGATTTGGTGCTATAGATTCATGGAATTAAACTACACATTTAGGTTTTGAGTACATTCGATGTAATATTGTCAATCTGTGCTGTAGTGCAGCACAGACTGGCATTAATAAATTCAAACTTGGCCTAAAATAAACTTTTCTAAAGCAACAACACTATAAACGTAACACTGTTGCTAAGGTAGTGTTACTTTACATCCCAAATATAAGACATACACCAACGACTCTGAAATGGAATCGTCTGGAATTCATGTTTACTTTGTCATGTAGTCGGCGTGGTGGAGTCTCACTGCAGTAGATCCCCGCACCAGATATTTTTCATTTTGCCAAAGAAACTGACAAGTGAAAGGTAAGGTGCTATTTATTTAGCATTGTTTATTTTTCACAAGTAGCATAATGTTGGGTGGGGTAAGGTAAGGGTAAGTATGCTACAGGAGAGACTGGTCCACATCAAAATAATGATGGCACCTCCAGGTGAGGACGGCATGTAAAAATAAAGATGCTGTTTTGAGGCAGCATCTCTTTAGGACTCATATGCGTGTAGTAAATATATACATTTTACTTAGAATTGAGTTACTTAATAGAAATAAAAGTGTCATCTGAAATGTTTTAAATGCAACTCTAATTTGTACACTGTGTTGCTGTGACAGAGTGAAGAAGAGTAGGAATGCTAACTCAAAAAAGAAAAAAATACAATGAAAAAGTCCGCTTGTCAAACTTTGAAGGGATGCGTGAGATGCAGGTGAGGGGCTGAACTGCAGCAGATGTGATTTTGTTGAAGTGCAGCTTCCCTACTATATTGCTAAAAATGATCTGAGGCCCGATTCAATATGTTGCCAAAGACACAGTCAGTGCAATAAAATGGAAAAAAACAAAGTTGCATGCACTGAAATGAAGGTGGTTTCAAAAAAAAGAAAAAAAAAACCTGATTACAAGACCGACCTTCTGGGCGCAAACAGAATCACTACAGAGTAACAGGTTCTTTATTGTGCAACACAGTACTGTACATTTTCTCAAATATCTTTTTTGAAACCATTTATTCATTTTTCAGATCACCAAAGGACATAGCGGAACAAGTTACAAAAATGCTTTATTAGCTGTTGTATGCCCAAGGACAGAGCTGACTGAATATTTTGACTTTTTTGTTTACTGTGAACACGGTTTAATCAAAGTACTTGGAACTATTTCCAGGGTTAACCACAAGAATAACTGAAAGGACAGATTAAAAAAAAATACTGGTCTTTGCATATCATCCTTTTAATTAATACATCAATGTACTTCAAACTTCTGACAAACCACATTTTCCCAAAAAATGTGGTTTGTCAAAAATGCTTATTCCAATACACACAAGTCAGACAGGAGAAATGTGTACAAATTTGACTGTTACTGTCCACCGAATCATTTTGTGAAAAATGGGGTCTGTTTCCAAAACAACACGAAGAATGAAGGGCTACTGCCGCAATAAATATTTTTCTCATAATGGTGAAACCACAACAAATTCAATCTTTGCTAGCTGAACCAAGATGTTGTACTATTTTGAAAAAAAACTTAAACCTCAATTTTCATCACTGTTTTACACTATATTCTGACAAGACTCCCTACTTTTTCCCTTAAGACGTCTGAAGATTCCGTGGTAAAAAGTGTTGTAAACTGATGCGTTACAATTACAAAAGTATACAAAGGTTTTAAAAGAGGTGCAATTTTATTGCCTTGAATAATTTGAAGATATTGTTCCAATGGTTTAGTCTTTTTTTAACAAAGTACAGGGGTGATCGGAGTTTTCACTATGTGGAGAATGGAGTAACAGTGCTACCCTTGCCCCACCGGTTGCTGCACAGCTATGAAAGAAACAGTGACGTTGTGGAAACAAATAGAGGGACACCCATCCCCTTCCTTAATGGAATGCCATTTTCATACAAGGTGGTTGGTTTGCTGGACACCGGAAGAGCTAGCCCCATTAATAACCCGACCAGTTATAGCTCTGCAACTCTACTACTATTCAGCACAATAAGCACTTGAAAACTCATTTTAAATAACGTATTATTATAAAATTGGTACTTTTACCAAAAGCAGTCATTCAATTACAATCTCATTTGTACATGCATGGAGGAAAGATTTCAGGGTATAGGCCATTTGGCCCTTAGCTATTTCATATAGATGCATTTTGATCGTTTCAACTTTTTGTGGGGGTATTAAATGTAGCGGTTTAAAAACGGGACGCTCCATACCACCTGTACACCAATTTGTACAACCCAATTTTGTACCCACTTCGACAACTAAGGATTTCAAGCCATTTTCTACAAACTACATAATGGAAAAGTAATTATCTGACTGCAATAAATATTCTCTAGTAGCTTGAGGCCACTTGGAGCTATTTTGGTTAGATATGGGGTTATAATTTGTCATATTTCATAAGTGTCGACTAGCCCAACAGGAATCGGAACCAAAATAAATGGAAATTGCATGTCATAAAAGGTGTTCAGGAAGAGCACTGAATATAGGCAAGTTACATTATGGGATTTTAATATTTTTATGACCCATTACACTCAAATGAATACGTTTCAGATATTTTTGATTGCGTTTTACAGCTAACAAAAATTTTATTTCTCTGGAAACTTTAATATGGAAGATTAGTATCAATCTATAGTTCTGCTGAAGTTTTAAGGAGGCCCAGCTTCCTTTAATGTCAGCTGGCACTTCTGCAACACCACAAAATGACAAGAATCACCAAATCATCACCGAGTTTGAAAACTATACACTGGACCTCAGGCAAAATGGATTCTGAGCCTCACTTCCTCCAGATTCTGGGATCACGAATTTCAACTGAAATGATTTTTAAAAATTACTCTTTATTTTCATCTGAAAAGGATGACTTTGGGCCGCTTGGCAACAGCTCAGCTCTTTTTCTCCTTCGTTCAGATAAGACTCTTTCTGAAGCTGAATGCAACAATTCCTTTGATAGGAATGTAGGATATGTCCTGAAAATGTTGGCGTGTGCTGATTGAACCTCTCCAAAACAAAAATGTCTGTCTCAAGGTTGTGCAATATTTTCTACCAAACCTTTTTTCTTCAATTTAACTTTCCAATAAGATAGTATACAATGAAATGTAAAATACACCACTCTCAACAGACAACTTCTTTAGCAATTATCTTTTGTGGCTTACCATCTATAGAGATGGTGTCAATGAATGCGAGCTGGACAACTGTCAGGTCAGCAGTCTTCCGCATGATTACGTAGGCTATGACATAACATTTATTTACTAAAGACATTTCTTTAAATTGATTTTAATATTCCAGTATTCCGAGTAGCTATATTTTGAGGTTTTGTTAGCTTTAAGCCTTCACAATCAAACCTAATATAAATGAATGGTTAAAACAGTCTGTGTGTGACATACCAGTTTGTTTTTCCAATAGGATTACTAGAACACATTAACTTTTCAAGTATATTCTTATTTGCTGATATGCACTTATAGGCATTCAATAAGACATTATAGAAAAGAGATGAAATGGCAATATGTGGATATGAAATGAAATTTTAAACTGATGAATGGGACAAAATCACGCAGAACATTAGAGAAAACAAAATTTTATTGACATCACGTCATAGTAATGTGAAGTGTTGAAAGAGCAATTATTACACAGCCAAACCACCTTTCACAGCTGGATTTGCCTCTACTACTCGCCTAGCCCAGTGTTCAAACTACGAAATATTTTTACCTGATATTTGCTATGATATAATATACATATTACAAAATTATTGGCATGGACATGTTTTAAGAAACAGGTGGTTATTACCCGGCGATGCACTGTATGGAGACAGTTCTCAAAAATGGCAGGATTACTGAGATTTTAGAGTATAAGTCAAGACAAAAAACAACACTAGATGTGAATATACCGACATGCACTGGAGGGACTTGCAATGCATAGATTTTTTTTAAGCGGTTATGGGCAGCAGGGGTGCAAATTAAAACATGCTAACGTTAGCTTTTGTTAACCCACATCTTGGGCACAAAGCAGCTGCACAGGAGCTAACCACAGCTAGAGCTAGCCTGTTGTGTTGGAACTCTGTCGCCTTTCCTCGGTCATAAAGACTAAAGAGACACTGACATCGACCAAATTTAACTAAAATTGCAAAAGTATATCCACCATGTCTTAGCCACCCACACACAGCTGATTGGATTTAGTTTCAGGAAGACAACTCTGAAAAGAGGCTAAAGGAGCAAACAGGTTACCAGTGGATGCAGATAGTTCACCAACTCATCCGAACTACAACCCACAACAAAACATTTCACACGAACGCGATTTTCTTCATGTCTGAATAGGACGGGAAACATAACATGCAACTTTTTTCATATAATCAACGACCAATCGAAAAGCAGGCAATGATCCGGAATTGTGCCCAGCACACAAAGGCTCGGTCTATTCAATGGAACGGAACTGTTCCAAAGAACTACAATGCCCCTCTAAAAGTGAAAATGCTACATTACACAACGACGCTAAATCTGATTTCTACTTCTCTTAGACAACTTGGGATCGTTGTGTATGGTTGTTCATGTATTACACTGTGTGGAACGGAATAAACCCCCGTTTTCGGTTTATATAGCACCAATGAACCTTTCCATTTAACGTTCCGTTCAATAGTCTGAGTCATGAAAAGCCGAGGCGGCGACAAATCCCCCCTCCTCCCCTCCATCAGACTGGAGGATGATGATGTTGGCTCAGACTCACTTCAAAAAGGTTAAATTCATTACAGAAATCAAGCCAACAGCGATAGGAAAGAAAGTTCAGATTACATCTTACCTTCCAGTCCTATGGACAGAGAATTATCCTCGTCATGTCCCAAAATACTGGGGGGATGAAACGTCGTACTTTTATTTGCCAGCAAGCTAGCGAGCTAATGGAGCTAGCTAGCCTCTCTCCAATGAAACAACACTGCAGTTCTCAAAAATGCACAGCACATATCATTATATCCCAGCGTTGCAATGGTATTCCCAACTTTGCCCATTTGATGGAAAAGCAGCTGATGTAAATCCAAAGGAAAAGCACTTCGCTGGCTCGCTCATTTGCGGGGGATCACTTTCCTTTCTCCAATGACAGCTGTCGAGTTCGGGTTATAATACAGCTAGTTGCTGTTAGCCACCCAAGTCTACGGCCAGCAGCAATTTCTCCACCAACATACAAAACGCCCTCAAATCCGAAATTCAGGCTGCCCTATGAGCCAGCTTCCCGTAAACTTCAAATGCGAATCCTCGGGGAAAGTATGGCTGCGGCTGAAGCAAATGTTGGGTACGGACCGCTGGCTTGGCAACTGGTTCTATTTTCTTCAGCTGCGACAAGCTGCGGGACCAAGCGGCCAGTTAGAAGACTCTCGTAACCAGCCTGCCACGCAGTAACAACCGGCTCCAAAAATGTGCAAAAACAAACATTGGCTTCCCTAAAAATGACACTCAGTCTGCCACACGGACCGAGTAGAAATATCAGCAATAAACATGACAAAACCAAGTTGAAGATGACGCTTCGGTGTACTCTATAACGGTGGCCATATCTAATGATAAGTGGCACCGAAGCACAGCCCCCCTAGGCTCCCAACAAAATAGATCCACCTCCTCCAAGCAGAACTACACCGGACGATTATTTTTAGATCGATTTAAATGGTCGAAAAATACGCATTTCAAATATTTAGCAAATGTATTCATCTATCGATAAGACGAGACAGCAAATAATAGGAAGCAGACCGTTTCACAATTTCTTCAAAATACTCTCTGACCCTGCGGAGTGATATGGGCATTTAGTAAATAAAATAATGGCATGGGAAAACATGAAAAGACGGATTGTGGATTTCACTCTTATCGGAACTGGACTGCAAATAGTTAACGCTCCAGCTCATGCAAAAATATTCCAGCAGCAGCTGCCAGAAGTGAATCCAACTGTCGGCATTGGTGATTACAATAAAACACGAAGGGGTTGTTTTTTTTCGCGACAAACATGGACGTTTAAATCACGAACAAATTGGGGTTCAGCTTGCTCCCTTGTGCCTTTTCTTCCTCTCTGCCCCCTCTACACACCCAACCCCCATTCACACACTTACACTTACACATACACGCACATACACAGCAGGCATTGCATTGCAAGTAAAGGTAGCTTGCAACCAGGCAGACATATATAGGCTGTATACTCTGTACATGCAGGGGTTAACTTTCGTAAAAGTCCCCAGGGGTTGGCTTTCAGCTGCACATAATATGAGCTAGAGCGGAGGGTGTTGTTTATTTACGTTCATTTTACTCTTTTTATGGGCTCCTCACAACCTCACATACCTCCTTTTTGAGTTACGCCAGAAGAAAAGAATATTATAAATACAAAAATACACAATTTATTTTAGCATTCAGCTTGGGCATCTTTTTTGCCAAACTAAGAGCTCCCCCTACTGGGTAATGCAAGGTAGTTGAATAACATCTTCAGGCGCAGTGGCTTCAAAAAAATCATTCCACTCAACTTTTCAAAAATTTTGCCTTGGTAAAAGAGGAAAAAAAAAGTGTAAACTGATGCGTTACAAGTACACTCACGATATGAGTGACAGAAAATTACCACTGTACACTGAACATCATGCTGTGGAGATGATGTTCTTCCTTGTCCATTCTACCCAGAATGGACAAGGAAGGGGGTCAGAGTTAGAGAGGATGTATGGAGACAACACAAGGTAATCTCGAAAGAAAAACATTTGCAGCATTTTACAGGCAGTGAAATACTTGGGACTGTGTTGGCGGTTCATCTTTTAATAGGACCAGAACCTTAAACACATAGCCAAAGCTACAATCGTGTAGTTGATCAAAGCATACTTCTGTGTTAAAATGACCAAGTCAAAGTTCAGACCTAAATTTTACAAATGCACAACAAACTTATTTTTGTTTTCAGTAAAACAAAATAAACAGTTATCTTTTTTTCTTGAAAATTGTATACTACTTTGCGTTGGTCACATTATGAAAATACTAAAATATATTGGAGTTTGGGGCAAGTTTATCATATTTTAAAAATATTAAAAAGTTCAGGTAGACATGTACAACTTTATAACTTTTCCAATAAATGCAAGTAAATAAATAAATAAATAAATAAATAAATAAATAAATAAATAACATTATTTAACTATTTTCTTCAACTATAGATGAAATACAATTAGCAAGAACAGTTGGTAACACTGTTGCCTTGCAGCAAGAAGGTCCTGGATTCGATTCCCAGCTTGTGTTCTTTTTGCATGGAGTTTGCATGTTCTCCCTGTGAATGCCTGGGTTCTCTCCAACTTCCTCTCACAGTCCAAAAACATGACTGTAAGGTTAATTGGTTTCTCATTTTCTTCTAATTGGTGTGCATGCATGTTTGTTCTGTGTTGCCCTGCGATGGACTGGCCACCTGTCCAGGGTGTACCCTGCCTCTTGCTCGAAATGTCTTGCTGGAGATAGATACCAGCACCTCTCTCCTTACTCCACTAGCAACATGGATGTGAGAAGATAGATGGATGTTATAATTGTTTAGAGAGAGAAGCAAGCCTCATTTGCTATAAAGTAATAATATGTTCAAACATGTTCTAATTTCTAAACCAACACACTGAACACTTTTTTGCATATATTTAAGTGCAGTTTGTGTTCACAGCAGACAGAGGGCAGTATGACTCTACTTTGTACCATTGTGGAAACAAGCAATATCACATTACTCTTTGCTATGTAATATGAAAAATTAAGCCAGGCAGTTTTCTGTCCAGGTCTAAAATCTTTTTATGTATGAAATAAGCAGCGGATTGTATGTACACTTGATTTATTTCTTCCTATTTGAGAGGTGTGAATATTTGTGACATTTTAAAGACTTAATTGTGCAGATTAATTAGAAGCTAGTAAAGACCATTAATGTTAAAGCTAATTCGCCTTTACTGAGCTGTACTTCAATAATTTCAATTACTGGTTGAAATTCAGGTGCCCAAAAGAGTCTGTACTCTTTTAGTCAGTTTAAGCAATTGCTCATGTTTGAGATATAACAGGCAAGCAAATGTTGCTTTCAAAAACAAATCACTTCAGTTCATCATGCTAAAGCACAATCATTACACCCAGGTACAGTAGGTAGACAGTCAAGGAGCTCTTTTCAAGCTGTTGAGACTAATTGATGACCTTTGGCCATCAGCAGTAAGGACATTTTCAAATGAATACAGTGACTGAGAGATTAAAAGAAGTACTTTGTGAGGATAATAGCCTGCATTTTTGTGGCCTTGCAAGTCATATGTGGGTGTAAAGTTTTAAAAATAAACTGACTAATTTATTGGCGGTTGTTTTGGATAGTTCTAGTCGGAGACCAACAGGGGCCTAAGCCCCTGTAGTGATGCTCCTGACCCCTGTTGTAGCTCTATGTACCGAGGAGATGATGGCAAATCAGTTTCTTATGATGCTATATGGTGACACAGAAATCATAACTAATTGGACTTGATCGGATTTGATTTCGTATCTTCACAGTTGAATCTTAAAAAAATTGCACTTTTAGACCTGAAACCCGCAGAACTGGCTTACTTAATATATTAAAGGAAGAGATTTTGCCCTGTTTTTTTTCTTTTGTTTTTCTGTGCCACCTTGAAAATATGTTTAAGCCTGCATGTATTAGTTTGACTGTGTGTATTAGAGACAATCCAAAATAAAGCTATATGTAGTAGCTATATGTAAGCATCATAATACCGCCCTATAAGAAAGGATGGTTTAAAGACATCAGTAAAAGCACATAATTAATACAACATTTATGTCCACGATGAGAGAATGAAAGTCTCTGAGTGGACTGCACCAAAATGTAAAAACAGAAAGAGTAGCATCTTGAAAGAGTATCTGCCCTTAAATGACAAAGAAAATTCTGCTAATATTAGATTCATAAACCACAGATTGTTTTTCATGTTCATGTTTCTCTCTAATGGGTGTGTTTTAGAGATGTACTAATGGTACTCAAGGTAGGGTAAAAGGCAGTTGCAGAATAAAAGGCCAGCTGCCTGCTGAGCAGATGATAATATAATAAAGGAGTCAAGAAACATGAAACCAGATGTTGGGTGAGCTCTTTGTGAGTAGAGGAACATGTATTGTTCAATTCAGTCTTTATGGTCATATTCAATAAATCTGTAAACATATGTACTGATGAGACTTGGTGCCAGTCTCATATTTAACACTTTTAATCTGGTGTTAAACATACTTTCAATTAAGTCTCTGTATCCCAAATATATATTTTTATTGGTGTGAACATTGGTAGAAAAAAATGTATTCTCATAAAGACTTAAAATGATTTATACTTGAGTAGTCCCAATCGTTTATTAACTCAGTTATTTTAAATAATGCTACCTATTCTCAGTCTAAGTTCCAGCAAACAGCTGATTTACTACTTTTCGTGTGGTGAAAACCCTCCATTTAGAAGATTTTGCACCCCTTAAAATTGTTTTCAGTGAATTCCACATTACAATCACAAGTTTTCATGCATATAATTTGGATTCAATGATATAGAGCAGCAAAAAGCAGAGAATGTAGTCTGCTGATAATATGTAATTTTCAAAAAATTTTCCAAAAATAAAATCTGAATTTTTTTATGCGGTATCCTTGAAAATCACCTTTTGCAGAAATTACACTTGTAATTCCTTTCAGGGAATTTTCCAGAGACAGAAATTGCCACCATGACAATTTCAACACCACCATGTTTCAAGTTTGGAACTGTGTGTGTGTCATGTGCAGTGCTGGCATATGGAGTACGGTGTTGACTTTTTGCTACAACTCGTTTTTCCACAGATTGTAGTCCTTATTTTTAAACCTTAATCTAAACTTGCCTATGGGTTTCCTTCATGAAGGCCAGATTTGTAGAGAGCGATGACGATGCTTCTGTCAACAGGTTCTCCCACCTGGGCGTGATTCTCTTTCTTGTTTTGGATTACGGATCAGACAGTGCTCTGCAAGGCTCGGCATGTGTACACAAATGGTTGTACCTGATTTTATTTCACGATGTCAC